>NC_064645.1:387804397-388109606 GCF_023864345.2 Schistocerca serialis cubense
GGTGTCAATCGCTTTTCGCATCTCCAGCTCAACACGGCTCTCTCCGACGTTAGCGAAGCAAAGAAGCTCTCCATTCATGTCCCCAATCATACTACTTCAAACGTTGTATATAAGGAAGCGTTATAAGTCTAAAATCAGTTCCACGTATACTGAGCCTCGGGCAGAGTTACAAATAAATACTCGGGAAACGCCCCGTTTCTCAGCTAATCCCACATATAACATCACAGGTGGCGAATGAGAACATAGGTCTCAAAATTGTAAAATATCGGGGGAAATATAGTGTGGCCATCTTCACGAGAAAAATGTTACTTCACTGAAATTCCTGAGAAAATACATCTTGAAAGAGATGGAGCGGCAGAGCAAAGAAGCGCCAATAGATATAACTGGCATTAACTCCCTCCTTTGTCACTTTCGGACTTTTCTTTGAAGACTACAGCTACATTCAAGATAATTTGATTCAAAACATATGGGAAGAAGTGCAGTCTCATCCAAAGACAGTGTAACCGTAAAGTGGGGACTGAATACCCCACCAACAGTTAGTGAAAATGTTGTCAAATTTACAGACGCCGCTAATCAGCATGAAAGAACGGTCGATATGATAATCCAAGAGGATCGCAACAAACACCGAACTAGGGCTGTTCCCTCACCGTTTTGTACACGATGTCATTTAGTAGATGTAATCTAGTAGCGCGAGAAGGCAGAAATCTGGCAGTGGATTACAACACGTGTAGTCAGCCTTTCTTACCTAGCGCCCACTTCTGCGTCACATTTACCAGCAAAATGTTTTTAATTGGCTGCCTTTCCCACGGCAATGGTGATTTATAAAGTAGGGAAATTCATAAAGCAGGGCTGCAGTAAGTTTCAGCATATAATATTTATCACTTACCAAATGCTTTATCTCAAAATGTAATAAAAACCTAATGAAAATATCTCTAAACCCTACAGCCTACCACCCAACATGAAAGCAGGCACCAGGTCAACCAACACAGGACTAGACAGACACTAGCTAACATAGTTAGAACAGCGTGAAACGCATACATCCCAGAAGACGTTTCATTCCCAGACAGGTCTTTTTACTCCACAACCAAAAACCATTGCATACTACTGCCTGATAGAGAATTACATGCGCTACGTAAACAGTGAACGAGCCGAAATCAGCCTCGAGGAGAGTCCAAAAATACTTCAAAACATAATTTTAACGGATTTTAGTATAAACATGACCATACTAATTCAACGAGATGCAAATAAGATAAATACAAAGAAAAGTATCCTGATTTTGATTTTCCAATAATAAGTTTTTTAATTTAACTTAAGGTAGATCAAGATGACACAAAATGGAGAATGAAAAGCCAAGCTATGAGGACAGAACGGAGACATAAAAAAAAAAATTTAGAAAAAAGAAACGAGAAAAGTGAGGAAGTTTAAATGGTTCTGAGCACTATGGGACTTAACATCTGAGGTCATCAGTCCCCTAGAACTAACCTAAGGACATCACACACATCCATGCCCGAGGCAGGATTCCTGCGACCGTAGCGGTCGCTCGGTTCCAGACTGAAGCGCCTAGAAACGCTCGGCCACTGCGGCCGGCACTGAAATCGTGATTTCCTGTCAGAGAGCTCACAGTCGTAGTAATGGACGGAAAAACACCGAGTACAACAGAAGTGGTTTCTGGGATCCTTCAAGGTAGTGTTATACGCCTCTGCAGTTCTTTATCAATACGAACGATTCAGGAGACAATCTGACTAGACGTCTTAGGTCGTTTGCAGATGATGTTGTCGTCTATCTTTTAGTTAAGTCATCAGAAGATCAAAATAAATTGCCAAACGATTTATAAAAGATAACAGTATGGTCCGAAAACTGACAATTGACACTAAATGAGTGCTAAAAGGAATCCGTTAAGCTTCGGTTACACGATTAATCAATCAGATCTAAAGGCCATAAATTCAACTAAATACCTAGGAATCACAATTACGAAAGACTTAACTTGGAAAGAACACATAGAACATACTGTTGGGAAGGCGAACTAAAGATTGCGTTTTATTGGCAGAACACTTAGAAGGTGTAACAGATTTACTAAAGAGGTGCCTACACTAAGTTTGTCCGCCCTCTTTCGGAGTTCTGCTGCGCGGTGTAGGATCGTTACCAGATAGGATTAACAGAGTACATCGAGAGTGGAGTAATAGAGAAATATTGTGAAAGTGGTTCGATGAAACCTGTGCCAGGCGCTTAAGTGTACTTTGTAGAGTATCGATGTAGATGTAAGCGAAGATCTTCAGCCCTACGAGATACTGAGCAGCGTGTCCAACAAACACAAACTGCTATCAAAGAAGATCTGTTTCTTTGATTCCTTTTTTTCTCGGTTCAGTATAGGAACTTGAACAGACGTATACAACAGATGTTAATGAACTGTAATTTACTCGTCTTATATAGCATTTAACCAACAGCGAGTTAGACCTGACAAGAGTAGTAGGCTAGTAACTAAATGCCGGTAGCTGTATAATTATTAAAGCAGTAATTTAATAATCACAGTAAATTCATCCCAACATAAAGCAGTTCTGCCGCGATTCCCCTAAATACTCTTAGCTTAAGTCGACTCCCAGGATGTCCACGGTTCCCAACTTCGATATTGTGTTCCGCCTGTATTAACCTCCACGTCTATAGGACGTTAAAAATCCTAATCTTCTTCGTTCTTCCACTCTTTCCTATTGGGAAGACATGTGGAGACCAAGATCTGAATAGAGTAACGACATTCTAAGGCTTGTAGGTTGCGGTGGACACTGGGAGATGAAGAGGCTTTCGAAGAACATACTAGCGCAGAGAGCTGCATCAAACTAGTCTTCGGACTGAAAAAAATGGTTCAAATGGCTCTGAGCACTATGGGACTTAACACCTGAGGTCACCAGTCCCCTAGAACTTAGAAATACTTAAACCTAACTAACCTAAGGACATCACACACATCCATGCCCGAGGCAGGATTCGATCCTGCGGCCGTAGCAGCAGCGCGGTTCCGGAGTGAAGCGCCTAAAACCGCTCGGCCACAGCGGCTGGCCTTCGGACTGAAGATCATAGTAATATGAAAGCCACAATTTACTTTCTGAAGTCAGAAAAAATAACAAAGCGAGGGGAAACGCGACTGTCTAAAAGCGTCCGTACGAGCCCTGATCTCTCACATCTTTGTGGTCCTTAGCGAAGTGTACGTTGGCGGTAGTAGAATCGTTCATCAGTCGGCCTCAAATGCGAGTTCTTGAAATTTCATGACAGTGCCTCTCGAAAAGAGTGTCGTCTTACCTCGAGGGATTGCCATTTGAGTTCATGAAGCATCTCTGTAATATTTTCCTGCTGATCGACCCTATAACACGTCTCTGAATTGCTTCGATGTCTCCCTTTGATCCGAACTGGTGGAGATCACAAACACTCGAGCAGTTCTCAACAGTGGGTCGCACTAACGCTTATACACCGTCTCTGTGATTGTGTTGAGCAGCACCATACTCATGCTATATTTGAACATTACAGTACTTTTGCATCCGTATTAACTTACATTGTTCTGCATTTAGAGCAAGGCTTCAATCCCGGATGGCCAACGGCCTTCCTGCAGTGGTAACACTAGTTCCCGTCAGATCACCGAAATTAAGCGCTGCGTGGGCTGGGCTATCACTTGGATTGGTGACCGTCCTGTCTGCCAAGCGCTGTTGCAAGCGGAGTTCTCTCAGCCCTTGGAGGCCAATTGAGGAGTTACTTGGTAGGGAAGTAGCGGCTCCGGTCACGAAAACTGACAACGGCCGGGAGAGCGATATGCTCACCACATGTTCTTCCAGATCGGCATCCAGTGACGCTTCTGGACTGAGGATGGCATTGCGGTCGGTCGGTACCATTGGGCCTTCATGGCCTGTTCGGACGGAGTTCAGCTTAGAGTTACATTCATGACACCAATTAGAAATTCTACCGAAGTCATCTTGTATCCTCCTACAGGCACTTGACGACGACACCTCCCCATACGCCATACCGTCATCAGCCAAGAGCCGTAAATTGCTGTTCACGGAGCCTGTCACATCATTTACGTACATCGAGACTAACAGCGGTCCTACCGCACTTCGCTGGGGCACTTCTGACGATACCCTTGTCTCTGACGAAGACTAGCCGTCGAGAACAACGTACAGGGTTCTGTTACTTTAAAAGTCTTCCAGTCAGTCTGAGAAACGTCTGCATATTCCCAGACATTCATAAACAGTCTGCAGCGGCGTGCCGTGTGAAGCGATTTAGGAAAATCTAAGAATATGCTATATCCCCGTTGCTCTCCATCCATGGTCTGCAGGATATCATGTGAGGATATTGGTCTTTAATTATGCAAGTCCTTTCTTTTACGTTTCGGATTTTTATATATATATATATATATATATATATATATATATATATATATATATATATATATATAGTGTTTGATTTGTTAAAAAAAAAAAGCAAAAGAAAAATAGGTGTTATATGACTTTCAGGAGGAGGGCGTTGAGTTTTAGGCTTCTTAAAACGTTATTTTAAAGCTTTTCTGCGCATTTTATAAGGGCGAATACAACATTTGTTCTAAACTTCCTGGCAGATTAAAACGGTGTGCCGGATCGAGATTCAAACTCGGCACATTTGCCTGTCGCTGGCAAGTGCTCTACCATCTGAGCTACCCAAGCACGACTGAAGACCCATCCTCACAGCTTCACTTCCGCCAGTTCCTCGTCTCCTACCTTCCAAACTTCACGGAAGCTCTCCTGCGAACCTTGCATAACTAGCACTACTGGAACAAAAGATATTGCGGAGACATGGCTTTGACAGGAGAGCTTCTGCGAAGTTTGGAATGTAGGAGACGAGGTACTGGCGGAAGTGAAGCTGTGAGGAGGGGTTGTCAGTCGTGCTTGGGTAGCTCAGATGGTAGAGCACTGGCCCGCGAAAGGCAAAGGTCCCGAGTTCGAGTCTCGATCCGGCAAACAGTTTTAATCTGCCAGGAAGTTTCATATCAGCGCACACTCCGCTGCAAAGTGAAAATTTCATCCTGGGAACATTTGTTCTGGTAAAAAATATGTTATATCATACAACATCTCAAAACCTGAGCGTAACGTCACATACCAAGCAATATATATATATATATATATATATATATATATATATATATATTACTTTACGGCCCTGGGCCTGGGACTGCACGCCTGGACGCTTCTTGGCTGTTGAGAGCATCGATGGAAAGTGATTGAAGGAGGGTGAAACCACCAGTAGGCGATGAGGTGTTGCGCGTTCATGCCTCATCACAGAAAGTGAAGGTCGAAGGCTTGCGAACTTTGTAAAGCGGGATAGTCGGCGCTCAATGGCAGAGCTGACGAGGGAGTCCAAAGCTGGTGCAGGCTCAAGTGTTTTGGAGCACACCGTCCAGCGCACATTGGTGACTGACGACAGCTGTGTAGTCTCATGTTGCGCCAACGACACGGTCAGTTACGATTGCAGTGGGCTCGAGATCACTGCTGTTGGACCGTGGATCAGTGGACACGTGTAACCTAGTCGGATGAACCACATTTCTTGTAACAGCAGGTCGATGGTCGTGTAATGGATATGCCCTCATCCACGCGAACTTCGGTTCGAAACATGCACAGCGCCACGGACCAAGACCTATAGGGGCAGTTTTATTTTAAGGAGTAAATTCTCTCGGATACCATAGGACCTGTAGCAATAATCGAAATCATCAAGTCAGCAGTGAACTCCTTGAACATTATTGCGGTCGACCTTCTGCCTTTTGTTCCTGATGTTTCTCACTGACGGCCATGACATCTTCCAGGAGGATAACTGTCCCTGTCACAAGGCTAGAATCGTGCTACAGAGAGTTGAGGAGCACGATACTGTACTTACGTTGATGCCTTGGCCACCAGATGTGCGTGATCTCATCTCAATGGATCACACCTGGGACGCTACTGAATTTACCCGTAATTTACAGTAATTACTTGACCTGCGTATAAATGTCTGGTGTCACATACATCTAGAAACGTACCAAGATATGTGCATTCATGCCATATAGAATCTCTCCTCATTTCGTTTAGAAGGTGGGCCAGTAGGCTGTTAAACAGGTGGTCACAATGTTTTTTTCTCAGCACTGTATGATTCATTTATTTATTTATTCATCCATTTATTTCACCTAGCAACATTAGGGCTCTCTTTTACATTTAATCGAATTAATAAGTCAATATATAGCATGCAGGGACATGCACAATAATAATAACAGATACAGAAATAAATGTATGGTATACAGTAATTTCAGTCTTATGTACATATGGTTGAGAAATTTATCCATCACTTTGCTGTCTAATGAGATACTACCGGAAATTCACGGCAAAAGTTCAGGAGGAATGAAATCTGGAGAAGAAGTCGACTGGCCGAGGAATGAGAGAGAAATAATAGGGCAAGGTTTGCAGACAAGATGTTGGAAGGGAAAGAGAAATGCATGGGGCTTCTGTCGAAGGCGAGTTCCGTGCTTCGACCGCTGCGCCATTTGCCTGATGTCACTCCGACAGCCAGCGTAACCGATCTGTGAAATGTATAGTTACATTGTCTCTCTCAGTCTAAAGAGTGCTTGTACAGTGTAATTCTATACACGTATTGTTGTCGTCGGAGAAGGAAGAGGGTGAAACCTAGTGTCGACACAAACCTGTTAATCTCGAGAAACCCTAAGGGACGTGGCGGTCCGTTATCTCTATCTGAAAGGCGAAAGACACTCAACTGTGTTACGTGCCACCACTCATTAAACACCGTCGAAAGCTTCGTAGAAGTATGTTGTGCTCTTGAATAGAATGCAGCTGGGTCTCCATCGTCTGCTGGTTGCATTAAGCCAATGAGAATTTCCTCCGCAGCCAGGAATCGAACAGACTACCATAGCGCTAAGTTCCTCCGCGTTTTGATTTGCTGCTAGCGTAGATCGTGGAGACGCAAATCACGTACTGACCTAACAAGTCGGAAGCAACAGCACGGAAAGGAAAGCTACTGCCCCAGCATACAAATGAGTCGGAAAGTAACAGAAATAAGCGTCGCTAGCCCGGCCGCTCCTTCCACCTAAATATCGGGGGCGGCAGACGCGCTACGTAGTAAATACAGGGTGTTAGATGTATAGGTGCAGATACTGTGATCATTGATACCTTAATGTGTACTAACTTCAGTGTGTTAGTTATTTTTTCTCTGCTTCCAACAGTTTCCCACGAACACTACACATAATTTACTGTTTCATATTTTCTGCCCAGTCGGAACAGTCGGAACTGCGTCACCAAGTGGACTATACGTGTCAGTAGAGACTATCTGATTCGAGTCCTTGCGTCCACATTTCAATACCTGACCTGCTTTTCAGTGGAAAATAAACATTAACAGCTTGCTTGAGCTACGGTTACATGGAGACACTAACGGACCCAATAGAAACCATTCTAAACAGCTATGATGGGTTCGTCTGTAAATGAATTAAATACTGATGTAATGTTGTTCAGTACACTGTCCTCAGTCATGAATAGGAATGTCTACACTATAGCCCTAATACCCTCCATCAGTACCACCATAAGTATAGATTACTCCCCTATCTGTGCTGAAAATGTCGATCCATGCGTTGCTGACCCTGCCTAGAGAAGTGGACTGGTTCCTGAAAGTGTGAATTGTTCACTGGTAAAATGAAATGTCGTGTGGCTAGGGCCTCCCGTCGGGTAGACCGTTCGCCTGGGGCAGGTCTTTCGATTTGACGCCACTTCGGCGACCTGCGCGTCGATGGGGATGAAATGATGATGATTAGGACAACACAACACCCAGTCCCTGAGCAGAGAAAATCTCCGACCCAGCCGGGAATCGAACCCGGGCCCTTAGGATTGACAGTCTGTCACGCTGACCACTCAGCTACCGAGGGCGGTCTTTTCACTGGTAGCAGCAGAGTGATGGAAATTATCTGTCACGACCATATAAGGGGTGGACAAATGTTTGGTAATACCAAAAACATAACACATTATCAAGCCTAATACGGTGTAGGAAAACCGCTGGCATTCCAAACAGTTTCCAGTCGTCGCGGCATGGATAAATACTGGACTTTATGGTTTTCAAGAGCACCTTATATCACTGTTTCTGCAAGTTCAGATAATGATGATGGCGGTGGACAGCGGTCATGCATCCTTTTCCCCAAAGCAGACCGTGAAGGTTCAATAAAACTGAGCTCTGGTAACTGTGGTGGCCAGAGGAAATACGATAATTCGTCCTCGTCCCCAAAAAAACCAGTCCTGGATGATGCTAGTCGTGTGAACAGTGGCCCTGTCGTTTTGGAACACACCACCACCTCGTGGAATGGATCTGATCAGCCAAAATGGTCACATAATCTTCTTCTTATTCTTCTGGTGACCAGGGTTGCTCTACCTCATTCGTGGATGTACTGGATCAACTGCTGTTCCATTCTTGGGCGGTCATCCAAGTACACGTTTCCCTTGCAGTCTCCATGTTTACAAATTTTAGCTAGTCTTGAAGGGTCCATCATCTCCAAATGAGCCTTCCACAGAGTCATTGGCAGTAATGCGACTTTGCAGAGTAACCATGAGGCCCATAGAATACCACGATATGGCTACCAAAACCGTCACTGAACCCCCACCATGTTTCACTCTTAGGTCGTAAACTCGGCAAGAAATCGGAAACAGTGTGAAAGAATACCCATCCAACCGAATCACATTCTTCTACTGCTCCACAGTCCTGGTTTTATGGCTTCGGCACCACATTTTCATGTCACGGGCATTTGCATCACTGGTGAGCTGTAGAATGTTGGAACACGTATTGTGTTCGAGTATAATGACTTTTCTGGAGACTAGAAATCTACTCTGTAGGAATCAGCATGGGTTTCGAAAAAGACGATCGTGTGAAACCCAGCTCGCGCTATTCGTCCAAGTGACTCAGAGGGCCATAGATACGGGTTCACAGGTAGATACCGTGTTTCTTGACTTTCGCAAGGCGTTCGATACAGTTCCCCACAGTCGTTTAATGAACAAATTAAGAGCATATGGACTATCAGACCAAATGTGTGATTGGATTGAAGAGTTCCTAGATAACAGAACTCAGCATGTCATTCTCAATGGAGAGAAGTCTTCCGAAGTAAGAGTGATTTCAGGTGTGCCGCAGGGGATTGTCGTAGGACCGTTGCTATTCATAATATACATAAATGACCTTGTGGATAACATCGGAAGTTCACTAAGGCTTTTTGCGGATGATGTTGTAGTATATCGAGAGGTTGTAACAATGGAAAATTGTGCTGAAATGCAGGAGGATCTGCAACGAATTGACGCGTGGTGCAGGGAAAGGCAATTGAATCCCAATGTAGACAAGTGTAATGTGCTGCGAATACACAGAAAGAAAGATCCTTTATCCTTTAGCTAAAATAAAGCAGGTCAGCAACTGGAAGCAGTTAATTTCATAAATTATCCGGGAGTAGGCATTAGGTGTGATTTAAAATGAAATGATCATATGAAGTTGATCGTCGGTAAAGGAGATGCCAGACTGAGATTCATTGGAAAAATCATAAGGAAATGCAATCGGAAAACAAAGGAAGTAGGTTACAGTACGCTTGTCCGCCCACTGCTTGAATACTGCTCACCAGTGTGGCATCTGTACCAGATAGGGTTGACAGAAGAGATAGAGAGGATCCAATGGAGAGCAGTGCGCTTGGTTAAAGGATCATTTAGTAATCGAGAAAGCGTTATGGAGATGATAGATAAACTCCAGTGGAAGACTCTGTAGGAGAGACGCTCAGTAGGTCGGTACGGGCTTTTGTTGGAGTTTCGAGAACATACCTTCACCGAAGAGTCAAACAGTATATTGTTCTCTCCTACGTATATCTCGCGAAGAAACCATGAGGATAAAATCAGAGATATTAGAGCCCACACAGAGGCATACCGACAATCTTTCTTTCCACGAACAATACGAGACTGAAATAGAAGGGAGAACCGATAGAGGTACTCAAAGTACCCTCCGCCACACACCGTCAAGTGGCTTGCGGAGTATGGATGTAGATGTAGATGTAGATGTAGATGGCGAGCGAATTCCAGCTCGCCCTGCCATTTTCTGGTTACAGAGCTCCCTTTGTGTTGTTTTGGTGCTGACAGCGTTCGCCAGTGTGACATTCAGTTCTGCAGTGACTTTTGCAGCTCTCGCTCTCTTATTTCTCATCACAATCCTCTTGAATGACCACCTGTTACGGTCACCCAACACGCACTTTCGTCCATGGTGTGAATGACGGATGGCATTTTTCCTCCTTCCGTGCATGTGGTGTATAGAGTTGTAAAACTACAGCAGGCTACCGTAGGTTTCCTAGTAGCATTCGTTAATTAAGGTCATACCCACATTACTTGGGAATTGGATGTGTTGCATACCTATCGGGCGTTACCTCACAACGATCGCTTCCTTTATATGCGACCAGTGTCTTACTACATTCTCGTTAATACCGGATGTTTTGAGCAGTCTAGAAGCTGAATGAGATTATATAAACGGCTAGGTAACCTACAGAACATTTTTGTTCTATATGGTTATCCTGTCTGTTACTTAAGAATAAACGGCATGTATAGGAAAACTGAAATTATCAATGTTTAATTCATGTTTTGTTCGAAGATTATTGATTTGCAAACAGAGTGATGTTGCAGTAAAGATACAGAAGACAGCACAGCATTATCATGTAGCACTAGAGAACGCAATTTTCTCAGTACAAAGGTACAATAAATAAAAAAGGGTAAAACAAAAAATATCAAAAGTCGTTTCAGTATTCTGTCGAAACAATATAGAACATGTTTCTGTTAGTCATAAATAACTTTCGCATTTATCAATAGTAACAGGAAACTCTTGCCTTTGGTCATGATGAAGAGCGTTGTATTGAGTGAAAAAAACGACAATTTTATGTCTGTATGTGTAAACTGTACTTGAATCAAAAGTAATTGCTTCGATTAGATAAAAACGCAAAATTAATCCGATCAACTAATTTTTATTACTTATAAAATGCAATTTATATTCTGTAAGGATATAAAATACACAATGGACTAACACTGCGGTTTTAATTATGTGCCAAATCACAAAAACAAAAAACAAAGAGAAGTTGTCGGCTCTCATATTCTCTCGTACACATTCGTTTGTTTCTTTCCTTGCCAATTCCACCAATACTAACTGTAATCTCACCATTTACTACGTCTTTATGTTGTGTACCAAAACTACCGAACCTTAATTTTGGTAGAGCGCAACTCTAGTGGTATTCAGTATGAAAATTAATAAAACCGACAAACGGCAGGGATTGATTTCTGACTAGAAATGGTAGCAAAAGGTTCTATGAACTTGTGTCCGGAAATGCATCGTTCCTACGGTAGATGGCGCTGAGGAATGAAAGTTAATCTGACCACGACCGTGTATTCCTTGTGTGTTGACGCAGCGTACTTTAAGCAACAGAATTGTTCTGTATGCATGTCGGGAACAAACCGAGATAGTGTTTGTGTACGGCCAAGCAGATGGAAACGGCCGAGAGGCAGCACGGATATACCAGACGAAGTGCCCTCACAGACTCAATCACTTCACACAACATTTCAAGTACTTTTTCGGCGTTTGTGCGATCACGGGTCCTTTCAGACAGACGAGCGTACAAGGAGGCGGCGGACTGTGCGAACACCGGATATGGAGGACCGAGTTCTGCAGGAGGCTGAGACGAACTCTAGTACAAGCTCCAGGCAAGTGGCCCGCCAACATAGTGTAAGCCAAAGTACGATTATGTGTATCATACGTGACAACCAGTACTGCTCCTGTCACCCGCAACGAGTGCAAAAATTATCAGCAGCAGATTTTCCTCTACGGGAAGGATTTTGTGGGTGGTTTTTGCACGAGACATTCACAATTATGGGGGTTTCTGTCATCAATCCTCTTTACTGACGAAGCAACCTTTGATAGAACTGGCGTCGTCAATCTGCATAATTGTCATCTGTGGGCTACAGACAATCCACGAGGAATTGTTGAGGCGTCTCATTAGCATCACTGTGTGCGCAGGGATTCATGGCGAACACATACTTGGACACGTTATTAATCCACAGTGCCTCGACGAAGGAACTTAGCTGGACTTCTTGCGGAATTCTCTGCCTGGGCTGCTTGAAAATTTGCGATACGACAGATTATGTGGTTTCTGCATGACGGAACAGCACTCCAATTCGGCATTACAGTTCGCCGATATTGTTATATCTTCCCCGGACGTCGGACATGGCACGGAGGCTGGACTTAAACCCCCTGGATTTTTACGTCTGCGGGTATCTGAAAGCTTTGTGTGGGCTGAACCAGTTCCGGAAGTGCAAACTCTTCAACAGTGCGTTCACGACGTGTATGCAGCTGTTCGGAGTGAGAACGTGCTAGAGTGCGGCAATCCATGATGCGACATGTGAACACGTGCACTGCATTCCATGGAGGTCACTTTGAACACCTGCTGTAACGTGGATGCGATGCAGTTCGGTTGTGTGTTCCGGGACGATCTGCTGTCTTTGCACGCACAGTCATAAATCCATCCTGGAGTTTGTCGGTTTTACAAGGGTTGTCCAGAAGTTCCGATCAGTTGCTAAATGGAAACCAGAGTGAAAATCAGAAACATTTTGTTTGTAAGAGTTAGCTACACTTCCCAGGTACTTCTCTACATAGTCGCCGCTCCGACTTAGACATTTGTCGGAGCGTTATACCAAATTTCCAACACCATCGTCATAGAAGGCAGCCGCCTGTGCTTTCCCATAATTCTCTACGCTGGTCTATAGCGCGTCGCCTGCGCCCAAGTGTTGTTTTTGTATCCAGCGTTTCATGCGAACAGAGATGATACTCAGGATGTGCCAATTAGGGTTGTGTTGTGGGTGATCGAACACTTCCCATCGAAAAGGCCGCAGGAGCGTCTTCACTGCCCCTGCAGAGTGCGGCTGAGAATTGCCATAAAGAAGGAAGTGCGTGGCAGTTGTGTTAGGTGGGCTGCATTCATTAAGGCGAAGCCTCTCAGTTGGACTTCTACTTGGCGGGAGACATTGTTGTTCTAGGCTCCTTTACTCGCTCACAGTGCACTCACAACTGAAAAGAGCGTCTTGATGCGATCGACGGTCATACTAGAGAGACTACCCAACACATCTGTGCAAAGCTTCATCGGGTTTTCACTGTGGTGTCCATATCGCGACTGATCGGAACTTACTTTCTGGACAACCCTCGTATTAACGTTTACCTTGTATATCTTCGATATGGTGCCTCTTGAAATACCAATACTTCGGCTATCTGGGTTATGGAAGAGCCTAACTATTTTCCCAAGTTCGAATTCATTTATCTCCGACATAATGTAGTCACAACTACGCAGACCATTTTTCTGACCACGACTCTCCTTAACCCTTGTTGAGGACGTGGCACACGTGCCGTTCATGGTCAGATACAAGAGTGCCACCAGATGATTTGGCTAGCGTTTGCATTTATGTTCAAGCTTGCATTTTTCGCGGCGTTCTCATATTTTTGTTCAATCCGTGTATCTTCCAATGAAAACCAATAAATACAAATGGCTGCTTGCTAACCTTCTCAAACGTTACTGGCGTATAAATGGGCCAGGATTTCTGTTACTAATGCTTCTTCACAGGTGAGATATCAGATAACACTGTTACCACACAACTGCTGTACTGCAAAGTTGATTAACATAGATACTAAAACTACTGGTGTCTGGAATCAGCAGAAATTGCTAAAATCTAAGACCAACAACCGTAGACAGAGGTAGACAGACTGACTACTTTGTTGTAAACTTCTCAAAAATTTTCAATTAAATAGCACACCCACTGAAAAAATAGATTCTTGAGGGATATCTAACCATTTTCGCGGTAGTAAGTAATTTATGGTGCAGCGCGGAGGTCAGTCTCTCTGTTATGCGGAAAACACGAGTTCGATTCCTATTACTGCCTGAGATGTTTCCTTGGTGGGAGGTCTGGAACGTGGTGCGTTCAGGCTTGTGATGTCAGGCCAGATGAGGCGCTACTCGAGTGAGAAGTAACGACTCCGAGGTCTGAAGGCCAACAACGGACGGGAGAGCGGTGTGCTTATCCCATGCCCGTCCATACCGAACCCGAATAACGGCACTGGCGTAGAATGTTACATAGCTGAGTCGTTCCCGATTATCGCGTCTGGGCCACAACGCGGAGCTTTGCCTTGCTTGCTTTAATGAGCCGTATCACAGGGCAATACACCCTACATCATAAATTAATGATTTAGGGAACAGCGGATAAGTTGGTGTTCAAAGTTGTTGTCGTTCTGTAATATGATTGAATTAACAATTACTGTTATAGCAAATTACAAGATTAATAACTCGTACAGAATTGTTGTTGTTGTTGTTGTGGTCTTCAGTCCTGAGACTGGTCTGATGCAGCTCTCCATGCTACTCTATCCTGGGCAAGCTTCTTCATCTCCCAGTACCTACTGCAATCTACATCCTTCTGAATCTGCTTAGTGTATTCATCTCTTGGTCTCCCTCTACGATTTTTACCCTCCACGCTGCCCTCCAATACTAAATTGGTGATCCCTTGATGCCTCAGAACATGTCCTACCAACCGATCCCGTCTTCTCGTCAATTTGTGCCACAAACTTCTCTTCTCCCCAATCCTATTCAATACTTCCTCATTAGTTATGTGATCTACCCATCTAATCTTCAGCATTCTTCTGTAGCACCACATTTCGAAAGCTTCTATTCTCTTCTTGTCCAAACTATTTATCGTCCATGTTTCACTTCCATATATGGCTACACTCCATACAAATACTTTCAGAAACGACTTCCTGACACTTAAATCTATACTCGATGTTAACAAATTCCTCTTCTTCAGAAATGCTTTCCTTGCCATTGCCAGTCTACTATTGTATTTTATATCCTCTCTACTTTGAACATAATCAGTTATTTTGCTCCCCAAATAGCAAAACTCCTTTACTACTTTAAGTGTGTCATTTCCTAATCTAATTCCCTCAGCCTCACCCGACTTAATTCGACTACATTCCATTATCTTCGTTTTGCTTTTGTTGATGTTCATCTTATATCCTCCTTTCAAGACACTGTCCATTACATTCAACTGCTCTTCCAAGTCCTTTGCTGTCTCTGACAGAATCACAATGTCATCAGCGAACCTCAAAGTTTTTATTTCTTCTCCATGGATTTTAATACCTACTCCGAATTTTTCTTTTGTTTCCTTTACTGCTTGCTAAATATACAGATTGAATAACATCGGGGAGAGGCTACAACCCTGTCTCACTCCCTTCCCAACCACTGCTTCCCTTTCATGTCCCTCGACTCTTATAACTGCCTTCTGGTTTCTGTACAAATTGTAAATAGCCTTTCGCTACCTGTATTTTACCCCTGCCACCTTTAGAATTTGAAAGAGAGTATTCCAGTCAACATTGTCAAAAGCTTTCTATAAGTCTACAAATGCTAGAAACATAGGTTTGCCTTTCCTTAATCTTTCTTCTAAGATAAGTCGTAAGGTCAGTATTGCCTCACGTGTTCCAGTGTTTCTACGGAATCCAAACTGATCTTCCCCGAGGTTGGCTTCTACTAGTTTTTCCATTCGTCTGTAAAGAATTCGTGTTATTATTTTGCAGCTGCGACTTATTAAACTGATAGTTCGGTAATTTTCACATCTGTCAACACCTGCTTTCTTTGGGATTGGAATTATTATATTCTTCTTGAAGTCTGAGGGTATTTCGCCTGTTTCATACATCTTGCTCACCAGATGGTAGAGTTTTGTCAGGACTGGCTCTCCCAAGGCCGTCAGTAGTTCCAATGGAATGTTGTCTACTCCGGGGGCCTTGTTTCGACTCAGGTCTTTCAGTGCTCTGTCAAACTCTTCACGCGGTATCGTATCTCCCATTTCATCTTCATCTACATCCTCTTCCATTTCCATAATATTGTCCTCAATTACTTATTATCAATTTATAAATTTATAAATTTCTAACCTTTGTGTCGTTCCTGATCGAGTTGGAGTAAGCAAGGCTAAATACTGTTTTGTAATACACTGACAGAAGTCACGGGATACCTTCTAATATCGGGTCGGACCCCTTTTTGTCCGGCGTAGTGCAGTAGGTCGATGTGATATGGACTCAACAAGTCGTTGGCAGTCCGCTGCAGAAATATTGAACCATGCTGCCTCAATAACCGTCCATAATTGCGAAACTATTTCCCATGCAGGATTTTGTGCACGAACTGACCTCTCGATTATGTCCCATAAATGAACGCTGGGATTTATGTCAGGCAAACTGGGTGGCCAAATCATTCGCTCGAACTGTCCAGAACGCTCTTCAAACCAGTCGCGAACAATTGTGGTCTGGTGACATGCCACGTCGTTGCTTGGTAACATGAAGTACATGAGTGACTGCAAATGGTCTCCAGGTAGCCGAACATTACCACTTCCAGCCAATAATTGGTTCAGTTGCACCAGAGGAACCAGTCCATCCCGTAAAAGTACAGTCCACACCATTATTCAGCCGTCATCAGCTTGCACAATGCCTTTTTACTTGGGTCCATGGCTTCGTGGGGCCTGTGTCACACTTGAAGCCTGTCATCATCTCTTGCCACCTGAAACATGAGCTCATCTGACCAGACCACGGTTTCCCCGTCTTCTAGTGTCCAACCGACATGGTCACGAGGCGGTGCAGGCGATGTCGTGCTGTTAGCAAAGGCACTCGCGCCGGTCATCTGCTGCCATAGAACATTAACGCCAGATTTCGCAGCATTCTCCTAACGGATACGTTCGTCGTACGTCCCATATTGATTTCTGCGGCTATCCCACGCAGTGTTGGTTGTCTGTTAGCACAGACAACTCTGCGCAAACGCCGCTGCTCTCGGTCATTAAGTGAAGGCCGTCGGCCACTGCGATGTCCGTGGTGATACGTAATGCTTGAAATTTGGTTTCGTCGGCACACTCTTGACACTGTGGATCTCGTAATATTCAAATCCCTAACCATTTCCGAAATGTGCACGCTATACTGCCGCCATCTGTGTATGTGCGTATCGCTATGCCTCACATTTGTCACCTCCGGGTATCTAACATATATAATGCCCATCAGGGAATGGCACAACATAGCGTATTTTCCGATAAAATGGTAGCGATACACATTAAAATAGGTACAAAATATCAGCCTGGTTCAAAGACGTAAAAATGTAGTATCTTTGACTCCGCAGTTAGTGAATCATAACTTCAGTCACATAAAATCGCAGAAACATTTGGTAATCCCATTGTGTCAGGACGCGAAATGTGAAGTTCGCACATGATTAGTTGCAGGTAAGGTGTCTTTCTTTTCGCTAGTAGGATACTATAACACTGATCAAGTATGTGAGGTCCACACCAGATCTAGCAGCCGACCTGGGCCATACGTAAGGAGAGTATCAGAGGTGTCAGTCTCGTTCGTCCCACAGTTGTATGATACGGAAATGCGAAAAGCTAATCCGTGAATTCCTTAACTTCGCGGTGGAATACATGAATATCACGCAGTCTCCAACGGATCGCTCCCAAACAGTCAGTGAAGATAAATTGCGATACTAACGGCTTGCAAAGAAGTAAGTAATCAATTCATCTTCTCATGTTCCATCCGTGAATAAATCCTACTCAGTGAATACATCTTACTTGAATGATGACTTCAGAACTTTTAATTAAGATCTAACAAGGGTTGTAGCTCAAGCACATCATAAATAGTAGTCTAGGTAAATACCCAGTCAGCCTAATTAGAACCGAAACTGTATTAATAAAAGGAAATAAAAATTAAGATGGTTTTTTACGGCTTCAGGTATTATATATAATTTCCCTGCACTTCAGTACGACTCACAGAACGTTCACACAACTGTGTGAAACGTCAGCGAAGTCCTCCTTTGAGATGTTATTCAACTCGCGTACCACATTGGCTCGAATGTCGGTTTGTTGTCCAAGTGTCAACCTTTATGCGAATTTCTGAAATTTGTCGTTTTGTGGTAGTTCGTATCGATAACACCAAGTCTCGTCACACGTGATTCTTTTTTCCTGGAAAGAACTGTCCTTGTCTTAAAGTTCAACAAATTAGTGGCAGGCATCCACGAGTCGTTGTTTTCGATCATGAGTCAAGGTGTCCTGGACAAAATTTTGCACGCAATTTTTTCTTCTGCAAAACATTGTGGACAATGTCTTGAACTCTTGACGTTGAACACTCCATTTAGAAACGTTGTTGCTCCATTGGGATTTGTGACTCGTATGTGTACACGTCCACTACTTAACATTGCCTGCTCCCAATTTACTGGTCTCGTGCTCGTCTGTTACTCACAGTATTAGTTCAAACTGCCACCGTAATTACAGTGCTGACCTCTCTTGTGCGCCAGGAATAAAAACAGTCATGGAACTTCTAGTATGATAAAAAAATTATTACTATTAAATATATCTCAATTCTTTCAATTTAAATCTGTATTTCATACTAGAATGCCGTGTTCCCAGTTTGGCACAGCTTTGCCACAGGAGACACGAAAGCGGTCGAAGACGTCCGTCTTCTGGTCGGCTCCTGATCGTTGTCAGAAGGAGGCTAGTTTTTGATTACGCAAAGACTTCTATTATTTGGAAAAGAACAACCCGGATTTCTTTACGTAATCAGCATGAATTTTATAATTACCTAAGGGACCTTTAACAACGAATAGTAAAAAAAATGCATTTGCAAATGAAATTATTAATAAATGGGGCAGCTATGAGTTGTATAGAAGACAAGGAGCGGCCTTCTGTCTACGACCAGGATGCCGCAGTATTCTCTGCTGTAGTAAAGGCTGTTTGACATTTATAAAAATAATATGGCATGGAGGATAAAAAAGTATAAAGGAAAAGAACAGAATAAGAAGTCTGGTAAACACTAAATATATTCAAACAATTCTCACTAGCAAATTAGGGCTTATTTATAAACAATATAACTTACATAAGTACTTTTCTAACAGTATGGTGCGATCAGATTTCAGCCTGTCCTGTGCTGTCTCCTTGGTTCACGTTTTTGTCACAAATTACAGTCATTATTTTTCTCCTTTCGTTAAAGACAATTCTTGCACTGTTCAACACCTCCGATAACAATAACTTGCTGATTTACAGTTTCGAACATAAATTACTTTAATTTTATTAATTAATAATGTTGTCTGCACGCTGGCAAGACCGCTCACTTTTTTAACTTAAAGTCGACCTCCTTTACCTTTTCACATTACAAGCAGAAGTAGTACATTAAAATCTGAAGATCTATCGAAGTTTTTTTTTTACTGTCATCTTTTATTTAGATCGAAGCGGAACGACAGTTCAGCTTCTGTTAAAATGTTTCTTTGACTGCGCAATCGATGTATTAGCGTCCGCGCTAGATGCGCATCTTTACAGTTATGTAAATTATACAAAACAAATGTCTTTCAAGGAATATGTCTCATCTTATAAGTTGATCATTTAATATAGAGATAGGTGAATGCCTTTCCAAGGGTACTCAAAGTTTTCATAGGACGGAAATACCAATAATATTACAAACTTTTTGGAAGGGTGGCGAATATGAGTATCGCAAAGAATACATCTGATTGTGAATAGTCAGTAGAAACGGTAACAACATCGGATGACCAAAAGAAGCCTAATACAGTGTTGTTCTCAACATGTATAAACTATTTATCCTAAGAGCCCAGCATCATTCTCAGACTGATCGCCAACAATGGTGCTGACGATAGATGATTGTATGTAAATGCAGGACATGGAATTTACACTTGGTGTGTCGAAATGAGGTTCTGCTTAAATGTTCATAGAAGCATATAAGTGCTACAAACAAGATAAAGAACCCGATAGTATACTACTACCAAATTACTTGTAAACTAGCTAAGTACACAGCGTCGCCTGGGAATGTGTTTATTCGATTAGCCTACCTCCTGCTTAGCCTTCTCTTTGTCCATATCTTCTGCTGTCCTCCCTGCCCATCTCCTTCTTCCGCTGTCTCTGTGCATCTCCTACACCATCCACTCTCTTTCTGTCTCGTTCTCTCCCTCTCTATGTTCGTTCGCTACTCGCCTCGACTCTCTGTCCTTTCTAGTGAACAAGTGCTCATCGCTCTTAAGATAAACATTTTAGAGCCCATGTTTACTAGACCTTTTGCCCTTTTCTCTGAATATTGACCCTTCCTCCTGGCACATCCTGTACGTAACCCTGGACGTTTTTTTGTTTCGCTCCGTAGTACCACCTCTCAAAATGTGGAAACCAAGGAAGTTGCAGCAGAAGTGATATCTTTCACAGTACCAGAGATGAAGAAGTGCTCATAGGCATTAAGGTGTGCATTTTAGAGCTCTACATCTACATCTACATACATACTCCGCTGGTCACCAAGCGGTGTGTGATGGGGGGCACAATTAGCTCCAAAGTCATATTTCCCGTCCTCTGTTCCACTCGCGGGTCGCGCGATGGAAAAACAAGTCTGAACGCCTCAGTACGAGTTCTAATTTCCTTTATCTTTGAATGGTGATCATTGCGCGATTTGAAAGTTGGTGGTAATAGTATATGCTCTACATCCTCGGTGAAGACCGGATTTCGGAATTCAGTGAGCAACCCCTTTCGTTTAGCGCGCCGTCTATCTGCAATTGTGTCCCACTTCAAACTTTCTATGAGATTTGTAACGCTCTCGCGATGGCTAAATGTACCAGTCACGAATCTTGCCGCTCTTCTTCGGACCTTCTCAATCTCTTGAATTAGACCCAACTGGTACGGGTCCCAAAGAGACGAACAATACTCTAAGACTGGACGAACTAACGCATTGTAAGCTATTTCCTTTGTTGAAGGAATGCATCGCTTCAGGATTCTACAAATAAACCGCAATCTGCAGTGCTCCATGGTTACGAGACTTTTTTGCTTCGAATAATCGTGCCTGTCATATTCCTGAATATCTGAATATCAACGATTCCTCCTGAGACACCCTGTATGTCGGTGTCTCAGAGGCTAATTGTCAAAGTTTAAATGTTCGGAACTCCACCCTCAGCCGTCTTGATATACCGGGTGATCAAAAAGTGAGTATAAATTTGAAAACTGAATAAATCAGGGAATAATGTAGATAGAGAGGTAAAAATTGACACACATGCTTGGAATGACATGGGGTTTTATTAGAACCACAAAAATACAAAAGTTCAAAAAATGTCCAACAGATGGCGCTTCAACTGTTCAGAATAGCAATAATTAGCATAACAAAGTAAGACAAAGCAAAGATGATGTTCTTTACAGGAAATGCTCAATATGTCCACCATCATTCCTCAACAATAGCTGTAGTCGAGGAACAATGTAGTTAACAGCACTGTAAAGCATGTCCGGAGTTATGGTGAGGCATTGGCGTCGGATGTTGTCTTTCAGCATCCCTAGATCGATCGATCACGATACACTTGCGACTTCAGGTAAACCCAATGCCAATAATCGCACGGACTGAGGTCTGGGGACCTGGGAGGCCAAGCATGACGAAAGTGGCGGCTGAGCACACGATCATCACCAAACGACGCGCGCAAGAGATCTTTCACGCGTCTAGCAATATGGGGTGGAGCACCATCCTGCATAAACATCGTACGTTCCAGCAGGTGTTTATCAGCCAGGCTGCGGATGATGCGATTCTGTAACATATAGGCGTACCTCTCACCCGTCACGGTAGCAGTTGCAAAACCAGAATCATGCATTTCCTCGAAGAAAAAAGGCCCGATAACGATAGATGTGGTAAATCCAACCCATACCGTGACTTTCCCGTCGCGCAATGGAGTTTCCGCGACAGTACTAGGATTTTCGTTAGCCCAAATTCTGCATTTGTGGGCGTTGACAGACCCTCGTAGCATGAAATGAGCTTCGTCGGTCCACAGCACGTTATTCAACCAATCGTCATCTTCCGCCATCTTTGAAACGCCCACACCGCAAATGCCCTCCGCTTCACTAAATCGCCATTTAACAGTTCATGATTCCGATGGATTTTGTACGGATAGCATCGGAGGGTACGCCTCAGTGCCAACCAAACAGTAGTGTATGGAATGCCGATGCGACGCGCGACTGCACGAGCGCTGACTTCTCCGTGCATAGACGAACCCGCTACAGTCTCCATTTCTTTCTTAACTGTCTCAGCAGCATTACGCCTTGTGCTCGGTCTGCCACTACGGTCTCTATCGTCTAAGCAACTCGTAGCTTCTAACTTCGAAATCATTCTGGCCACAGCTGCATTTGCCAACGGAAATCTACCCGTTTGAATCCCCTTCCTATGGCGATAGGACCATAACGCTGAACTAGCACATTCCCCGTTCTGATAATACAGCTTCACTAAAAGCGCCTTTTCAGGCAACGTCAACATGCTGCGATTGCTGGCGCATCTGATTCTCTCTCTCATTACAGCTCCTTTTATACACGATTCTCATGCGCAGTCACTGACGTTTTGCTTTCCAGCGCCATCTGTCGGACATTTTGTGAACTTTGTTTTTTTGTTGTTTTTTTGTTCTAATAAAACCCCATGTCATTCCAAGCATGTGTGTCAATTTTTACCTCTCTATCTACATTATTCCGTGGTTTATTAAACTTTCAAATTTATACTGACTTTTTGATCACCCAGTATTCTTACGCAGTTATCAGTTATTTCACATGTAGAAACGAAGTATGTGCGAAGGCCTTGCCGCTGTAGTAACATCGGTTCCCGCCGGATCGCCAAAGTAAAGCGCGGTATGGGATTAGCTACCACTTGGAGAGGAGACCGTCCGGTCTGCCAAGTGCTCTCGGCAAGCAGGATTCATTCAGCCCTTGTGAGGCCAGTTGAAGAGCTACTTCACTGAGTAGTAACGGCTCCAGTCACGGAAACCGATAACGGCCGGGAGAGCGGTGTGCTGATCACACGCCTCTCCATATCCGCATCCAGTGATGCGTATGGACTGAGGATGACACGGTGATCGGTCGGCACCGTTGAGCTTTCCGAGGTTTATTCCGATGGAGTTTAGTTTTAATTTAGTGAAAAATACCAAGTTCCGTTGTGGTTCTGAGTGCGAGTGAAACTGTAAGTCCCCCTAGAAGTCAGTTCATAGATCGGAGGAGGGAAGAGCACACGTGTAACAGCACTTCGCCTAGAAACGCTCTGCGATTTTCCAATCAACGCTCAGATTAACAACGGTTTTCATTATTCACAAAACACGCGTTGTAGCGAGGTAATGCTGGTCATACGACTTGTTAAGTAGATTCAGTACAGATAAAAGGATATTCATAATATTTGTAGATTTAGAGAATCATTTCTACAGTTTTGACTCGAATACACTCTTTTAAACTCCGAATTTGCTAGGGATAAAATGCAAGGAGCGAAAGATTATCTTCACATTTTGAGAATCGAAACACTGCAGTTGTGGCTCGAAGGGTATAAAAGGGCGGCAGTGTCTGAGGAGGAAGTGGGACACGATGTAGCGTCGTTATTCAATATACACTTTCGCAATCAATAAAGGACATACAGGGCAAATTTGTAAAATATGTCTGTGTTCAGGGAGATCAAATAAAAACTTTCAGGTATGCCGATGCAATCGTAATTTTGTTAGTTACAGCAAATGACAGAAAAGATGACCTGAACGGACCGGATAATCTAGAAAAAACGAAAACACGGGTGTAATCGAATAAAATCTGACAATGCTGAAAGAATTAGATCCCGGAAGGTGATGCTAAAATTAATAGACAGGGTTTTCTTTTTGGGCAACAAAATGTCTGCTGGCAGTGAAAGTAAAGGGTATATACAGTGCTGGTCAGCAATAACAAGAAAAGATTTTCAGAAAAAGAGAGATACGTTAACATCGAATATACACTCCTGGAAATGGAAAAAAGAACACATTGACACCGGTGTGTCAGACCCACCATACTTGCTCCGTACACTGCGAGAGGGCTGTACAAGCAATGATCACACGCACGGCACAGCGGACACACCAGGAACCGCGGTGTTGGCCGTCGAATGGCGCTAGCTGCGCAGCATTTGTGCACCGCCGCCGTCAGTATCAGCCAGTTTGCCGTGGCATACGGAGCTCCATCGCAGTCTTTAACACTGGTAGCATGCCGCGACAGCGTGGACGTGAACCGTATGTGCAGTTGACGGACTTTGAGCGAGGGCGTATAGTGGGCATGCGGGAGGCCGGGTGGACGTACCGCCGAATTGCTCAACACGTGGGGCGTGAGGTCTCCACAGTACATCGATGTTGCCGCCAGTGGTCGGCGGAAGGTGCACGTGCCCGTCGACCTGGGACCGGACCGCAGCGACGCACGGATGCACGCCAAGACCGTAGGATCCTACGCAGTGCCGTAGGGGACCGCACCGCCACTTCCCAGCAAATTAGGGACACTGTTGCTCCTGGGGTATCGGCGAGGACCATTCGCAACCGTCTCCATGAAGCTGGGCTACGGTCCCGCACACCGTTAGGCCGTCTTCCGCTCACGCCCCAACATCGTGCAGCCCGCCTCCAGTGGTGTCGCGACAGGCGTGAATGGAGGGACGAATGGAGACGTGTCGTCTTCACCGATGAGAGTCGCTTCTGCCTTGGTGCCAATGATGGTCGTATGCGTGTTTGGCGCCGTGCAGGTGAGCGCCACAATCAGGACTGCATACGACCGAGGCACACAGGGCCAACACCCGGCATCATGGTGTGGGGAGCGATCTCCTACACTGGCCGTACACGACTGGTGATCGTCGAGGGGACACTGAATAGTGCACGGTACATCCAAACCGTCATCGAACCCATCGTTCTACCATTCCTAGACCGGCAAGGGAACTTGCTGTTCCAACAGGACAATGCACGTCCGCATGTATCCCGTGCCACCCAACGTGCTCTAGAAGGTTCAAGTCAACTACCCTGGCCAGCAAGATCTCCGGATCTATCCCCCATTGAGCATGTTTGGGACTGGATGAAGCGTCGTCTCACGCGGTCTGCACGTCCAGCACGAACGCTGGTCCAACTGAGGCGCCAGGTGGAAATGGCATGGCAAGCCGTTCCACAGGACTACATCCAGCATCTCTACGATCGTCTCCATGGGAGAATAGCAGCCTGCATTGCTGCGAAAGGTGGATATACACTGTACTAGTGCCGACATTGTGCATGCTCTGTTGCCTGTGTCTATGTGGCTGTGGTTCTGTCAGTGTGATCATGTGATGTATCTGACCCCAGGAATGTGTCAATAAAGTTTCCCCTTCCTGGGACATTGAATTCACGGTGTTCTTATTTCAATTTCCAGGAGTGTAGATTCTCTTGTTAGAAAGTCCTTTATGAAAGCATTTGTCTGGAATGTAGTCTTACATGAAAGTGAAATGTGGGTGATAGGCAGGACAGACAGCAAGATGATAGAAGCTTAGAGCAACCTTTCTGCAAGGTATTACAGAAGACTACTGAAAATTGTATACGTAGATCGAGTAAATAATGAAGAAGTTCTGTAACAAATTGGGAGGACGTGAGTATAATTGGCACAACGTGACTAAAAGAAGGAATTAATTGATACGACGCATCCTGAGATGTGAATGAAATTTTGATAACGGAGATGAGAGTGGGTAGAAATCTTGAAGAGGCAGAAGCGGGTTCAAATGAATGTAAGACGTTATAATATGCAGACACGAAGAAACTTGTACAGTATGCACTAGCAACGAGAGCTGCATCCAACGAAGCATCTTACTGCACACAACAACAACAACAACAACATTTGCCAGAATACGTGAAAATTGTGATTACTTACAGCCAATGCCGGTACAGTCATGTAAAATATTTAATTATGTAAGACTATATATCGGGGAAATCAACGATGATGACGATTTAACAATAGAGTAATATAGATTTTCTAATACCGGACTATGTCTTCAAAATACCAAAATACATACCATTAGCGTAACATCTTTGTCTTCTCTACCAAAGGAATCTGAGAATAGCTGCTGTGTGTGAGGCCGTCGACTTCCTCAGGGCGTGCTGCGACTTTTTTTTCTCTACCTAACTGGAGTCGAACTGAAGCTGTCTAAGCTCGCTGCCAAAGATATTTACGCCTAACTACAACATGACGGCCGCGAAGTCTCACCGTAATATAAAGGAAAGTTCTTTCCGAGTCTATGTCCATCTTAATCGATTACATCGAATGTTCCAGATTCGTGGGAACGAAATTAACTGTTTCAGAATTCATGCAAAAAAGTGACGAGAATTCTGCTATCTTATTTCAGTACTCGCGTGATCCAGGTACTCACAGTCGGATTAGAAAATTCATTCTGCTCAACGCTCACTTACATTCTACTCATTAATTTGACTGTCGTGCAAAACAATGCCATGACGTGCAGTGGAAGTCAAAATTAGATACTGTATTAACCAAACTTTAAAGTACGTGCAGTTCGCTATAGAGCAAGACATAAGTTCCAAAAACTGATGCATTATCCCGTATGGTGGCAACATTTCGGATAACCACGCAAGAAGTTAAATTCTCGTAACTACAATCATACACCTTATAACGCAACAGCATATCAAAATTTTCGTTCAGTAGTGAAGACAAACTGCAAGCCATGGTACAGAGTGACGCGTACAAAACCACCTGAAAGCACTGTGGAAAAGTAAGTCTACGTGCCGTCAGTTAGACAGATCTGTGGCAATAACGAGGTTATCTAAACATGAGGAAAGCTGAAGATTAAGGAAGACAGATTCAGCCGTTGCTCATCATCTTTTAACAGAAAAACCACTCGTATGATGTAAAATGAGAAGTTTTACATTCTGTAAAAGAAAGAAGAAAGACGATATTACCGGAAATAATGCAAATCGACGAACGTAATTATGACACAGACTGCCAGCTTAGTTTCAAATGACCAATGTCAGTTTCCTTTTTCCCCTTTGTTACATTAAGTTTTAGTTACAACTACCAGATTAAAATTGTAAATTCAACTTTGTCATTAGTTGTTAAATGTATCTCCACAAAAAACTCAGTTTTCTTTTTCAGTTAACGTAACTCTTTCTGCATGACGTAAAACATATAATACTTTGCTGTACAGAGACTGTACACGTCATCATTTTGGTGTCTTTTGCATCTTCTGTATAAATAATATCTATCTAGTCGCACATCACTTTACCTGTATTTTTGACATTTTACTGTCGTTTGGTAATGGCCTACGAAGCTGAAAGTCAGTTTGTAACCAAATATCCATAATTTTCCAGAACACTGGGAAGCTCTTCCTGTTTAATATTGCTATCATGCTTTGCCGATCACCGATGGAAAATTCAGGTAATAATATATTGCTCTTATTTTCAAAATGCTAGATATATTTGAGTCCTTATTTTATTCATAGCTGTTATTTTTTCAGCAACTGTAGTATATATCTCAGATTAAAATTCAGTCGTCAGGTGCACAGATATTTTTATTTCGATTTACCGATTCGAAAAAATTTATTTGTCTTCAGAAACCTACAAATTCAAGGATTTTATAATTAATTAGACCCTGGCCAAGCATTTATGTAAAGTATGAGAAATGCATTACAGAAATTTACTTAGCATTGATTTAGTAGATGTCGTATCTCTTTCTCAGACGCGCAAAGTCATGAAATGTCCAAAACTGTATAAATTGTATGTGGTTATTGTAAACACAGATTGGTAAACTGTTTTCTTCAGTAAACGAATCATCTATGTACATGTGAACTTAATAACTTAAAGTATACAGCGATCTTAAAAGTGATATCAAACCAGCCTTGTACAACAACTTGTCAAAATAAAACCAACAAGGGTGTTAAGTCCCGTCCACTCAATAAAAACGGCATCACTATTAAGAAATACAAAACAGTTCCATTTTTAGGTGACATTACATATTGTATACAGCTAATTTGTTTAAAAAATATGACATCGCTGTATCGCTTCCCACCATTAATATAACCAAGTTGCTCTTTATACGCAGTGAGAAATCTCTAGCTAGTTCTCGAAGCTGGAGTATATAAAATATTATGTTCACACAGGACAGACAGGGAGGGCATTTAAAACCCTTCTTCAAGTGAAGGCAGCAGAGGATCAAGTAGGTAAAAAGACGAGGGCTAATAGAAATCCTTGGGAAACAAGATAAATATTGAATTTAATTGATGAAATGAGAAAATATAAAATTGCAGTAAATGAAGCAGGCAAAAAGGAATGCAAACGTCTCAAAAATGAGATCGACAGGAAGTGCAAAATGGCTAAGCAGGGATGGCTAGACAAATGTAAGGATATAGAGGCTTATCTCACTAGGGGTAAGATAGATACTGCCTACAGGAAAATTAGACAGCTTCGGAGAAAAGAGAACCACTTGTATGAATATCAAGAGCTCAGATGGAAACCCAGTTCTAAGCAAAGAAGGGAAAGCAGAAAGGTGGGAGGAGTATATGGAGGGTCTATATAAGGGCGATGTACTTCAGGACAATATTATGGAAATGGAAGAGGATGTAGATGAAGATGAAATGGGAGATACGATACTGCGTGAAGAGTTTGACAGAGTACTGAAAGACCTGAGTCGAAGGCCCCGGGAGTAGACAACATTCCATTCGAACTACTGACAGCCTTGAGAGAGCCAGTCCTGACAAAACTCTACCATCTGGTGAGCAAGATGTATGAGACAGGCGAAATACCCTCAGAATATAATAATTCCAATACCAAAGAAAGCAGGTGTTGACAGATGTGAAAATTACCGAACTATCAGTTTAATAAGCCACGGCTGCAATATACTAACACGAATTCTTTACAGACGAATGGAAAAACTGGTAGAAGCCAACCTCGGGGATGATCAGTTTGGATTCCGTAGAAATGTTGGAACACGTGAGGCAATAATGACCCTACCACTTATCTTAGAAAATAGATTAAGGAAAGGCAAACCTACGTTTCTAGCATTTGTAGACTTAGAGAAAGCTTTTGACAATGTTGACTGGAATAATCTCTTTCAAATTGTAAAGGTGGCAGGGGTCAAATACAGGGAGCGAAAGGCTATGTACAATTCGTACAGAAACGAGATGTCAGTTATAAGAGTAGAGGGGGATGAAAGGAAAGCAGTGGTTGGGAAGGGACTGAGACAGGGTTGTAACCTCTCCCCAATGATATTCAATCTGTATATTGAGCAAGCAGTAAAGGAAGCAAAAGAAAAATTCGGACTACCTGTTAAAATCCATGGAGAAGAAATAAAAAAATTTGAGGTTCGCCGATGACATTGTTATTCTGTCAGAGACAGCAAAGGACTTGGAAGAGAAGTTGAACGGAATAGACAGTGTCTTGAAGGGAGGATATAAGATGAACATCAACAAAAGCAAAACGAGGATAATGGAATGTAGTCGAATTAAGTCGGGTGAGGCTGAGGGAATTAGATTAGGAAATGACACACTTAAAGTAGTAAAGGAGTTTTGCTATTTGGGGAGCAAAATAACTGATTATGTTCAAAGTAGAGAGGATATAAAATACAATAGTAGACTGGCAATGGCAAGGAAAGCATTTCTGAAGAAGAGGAATTTGTTAACATCGAGTATAGATTTAAGTGTCAGGAAGTCGTTTCTGAAAGTATTTGTATGGAGTGTAGCCATATATGGAAGTGAAACATGGACGATAAATAGTTTGGACAAGAAGAGAATAGAAGCTTTCGAAATGTGGTGCTACAGAAGAATGCTGAAGATTAGATGGGTAGATCACATAACTAATGAGGAGGTATTGAATAGAATTGGGGAGAAGAGAAGTTTGTGGCACAACTTGACAAGAAGAAGGGTCCGGTTGGTAGGGCATGTTCTGAGGTACCAAGGGATCACAAATTTAGCATTGGAGGGCAGCGTGGAGCGTAAAAATCGTAGAGGGAGAGCAAGAGATGTATACACTAAGCAGATTCAGAAGTATGTAGGTTGCAGTAAGTACTGGGAGATGAGGAAGCTTGCACAGGACAGAGTAGCATGGAGAGCTGCATCAAACCAGTCTCAGAACTGAAGACCACAACAGCAACAACATGTACCTAAGCTATGCTTGTTATATGCTTTTATATATTCCCTTGATGCTGACACAACAAGTTGAGATATACGTTGATTTTATTCATTTACTGTAAACGATCAATCAGTCAATGTGTGTTTACGACAATCACATAAAATATGTACAGTTTTGGACATTTTGTTGCATTATGCCTCTGTGACGAAGATATTCGCATCTGCTGAACCAATACTAAGTAAGTTTCTGTAATAAACTTCTTATACTTTACGTAAATATTTGGCCATAGTCTAATCATTTATACTATCCCTAATTCTGCAGGCTTCCGAAGATGACAAAGCGAAATAACAATATATGTGCGACGATGACTGAATTTCATTCTGAAACACCTGTGTGTCGGTAAAAGTGAGGATGATGTCAAGCTACATTTTCAAGATCGTGGGGAAGGAGGGGGGGGGCAGTAACTAACTGTCATTCCCCTCCAGAACGGAACCATAGAGCGGCGCCTGACGACAGGAATCTGCATTGACGCAGAAGTCGCCTGCGCAGAGAGCAGCGCTCTCCCCACGCAGGTGGCACAGTGAGCATCGCGTGGAGACGCCTGCGGCAGCAACTCACCTGCTAGCGCCATGCTGTCAGTCGCGTGCTGTCGTCGCGCTGCGGTCTTAATTGCGCGCAGCCCCGGGCCCCGCTCGTTATATACCTCGCAGAGCGCCCGCCGAGGGCTGCATAACGGTGGCGACGTGCCGACCCGCTAACGAGTGACCTGGTTGACGGCGCACCCCCTGCCGTCATTCACCAGCGGCCCACCTGATGCGCACGCAGCGACTTCCATTATTGTTTGTTGACCTGACCTGAGCAGGATCCTAGGGAGAAATCAACAGGGAAACGTCTTACAGCATACAGTAAAATTTTAGTGTTAAGGGGACATAAAAAGAAACCATTTTTATGTGTATGAAAAGTACTACCTGTGCAAAGCCGCAGCTAGTACGTCTGAAACAGTGGTTCCCAATCCGATTCTAATAATTCCTGAGAGAATTAAATGAAATTTTCTTAGAAATAAACACAAACATAGGCTGATTATAGATTAGAAACGAGTCTAATATTTCTTAAATAATCTTTCTTATCAGTGTTTCACTACACTCTAACATTTACTGCATCATTTATCATCGTCACTAATTTGACACTGACAGCTTTAGCCTTTTCCATGCATTATACACTCCTGGAAATTGAAATAAGAACACCGTGAATTCATTGTCCCAGGAAGGGGAAACTTTATTGACACATTCCTGGGGTCAGATACATCACATGATCACACTGACAGAACCACAGGCACATAGACACAGGCAACAGAGCATGCTCAATGTCGGCACTAGTACAGTGTATATCCACCTTTCGCAGCAATGCAGGCTGCTATTCTCCCATGGAGACGATCGTAGAGATGCTGGATGTAGTCCTGTGGAACGGCTTGCCATGCCATTTCCACCTGGCGCCTCAGTTGGACCAGCGTTCGTGCTGGACGTGCAGACCGCGTGAGACGACGCTTCATCCAGTCCCAAACATGCTCAATGGGGGACAGATCCGGAGATCTTGCTGGCCAGGGTAGTTGACTTACACCTTCTAGAGCACGTTGGGTGGCACGGGATACATGCGGACGTGCATTGTCCTGTTGGAACAGCAAGTTCCCTTGCCGGTCTAGGAATGGTAGAACGATGGGTTCGATGACGGTTTCGATGTACCGTGCACTATTCAGTGTCCCCTCGATGATCACCAGTGGTGTACGGCCAGTGTAGGAGATCGCTCCCCACACCATGATGCCTGGTGTTGGCCCTGTGTGCCTCGGTCGTATGCAGTCCTGATTGTGGCGCTCACCTGCACGGCGCCAAACACGCATACGACCATCATTGGCACCAATGCAGAAGCGACTCTCATCGGTGAAGACGACACGTCTCCATTCGTCCCTCCATTCACGCCTGTCGCGACACCACTGGAGGCGGGCTGCACGATGTTGGGGCGTGAGTGGAAGACGGCCTAACGGTGTGCGGGACCGTGGCCCAGCTACATGGAGACGGTTGCGAATGGTCCTCGCCGATACCCCAGGAGCAACAGTGTCCCTAATTTGCTGGGAAGTGGCGGTGTGGTCCCCTACGGCACTGCGTAGGATCCTACGGTCTTGGCGTGCATCCGTGCGTCGCTGCGGTCCGGTCCCAGGTCGACGGGCACGTGCACCTTCCGCCGACCACTGGCGACAACATCGATGTACTGTGGAGACCTCACGCCCCACGTGTTGAGCAATTCGGCGGTACGTCCACCCGGCCTCCCGCATGCCCACTATACGCCCTCGCTCAAAGTCCATCAACTGCACATACGGTTCACGTCCACGCTGTCGCGGCATGCTACCAGTGTTAAAGACTGCGATGGAGCTCCGTATGCCACGGCAAACTGGCTGACACTGACGGCGGCGGTGCACAAATGCTGCGCAGCTAGCGCCATTCGACGGCCAACACCGCGGTTCCTGGTGTGTCCGCTGTGCCGTGCGTGTGATCATTGCTTGTACAGACCTCTCGCAGTGTCCGGAGCAAGTATGGTGGGTCTGACACACCGGTGTCAATGTGTTCTTTTTTCCATTTCCAGGAGTGTATATCCCAGTGATTTACGTGTCAGCCACCCCCTGAATATTTTCCAATGCTTTCCATCCTCATTTTCTTACGAAGTTGTCGGTCTTTCTTCATCTTTCTGAATAGAGAAAGGGGACCCTTCCTCCAGATACCGACCATTCGACTAGCTATGTGTCTCACCCTCCTCCATTTCAATTTCATTTCACCTTTTATTCCATTCTGTTTCCTTATCCATTTGTTTCTTTTCCTCTCTCTCCTAGTAAGTACTAAGGTACGAGCATATGGGATTGGTTCCCAAGTATGTGAGTGGCTCGAAGACTTCTTAAGTCGTAGAACCCAGTACGTTGTCCTCGATGGTGAGTGTTTATCGGAGGTGAGGGTATCATCTGCAGTGCCCCAGGGAAGTGTGGTAGGTCCGCTGTTGTTTTCTATCTACATAAATGATCTTTTGGATAGGGTGGATAGCAATGTGCGGCTGCTTGCTGTGGTGTACGCGAAGGTGTCGTCGTTGAGTGACTGTAGGAGGATACAAGATGGCTTGGACAGGATTTGTAATTGGTGTAAAGAATGGCAGCTAACTCTAAATATAGATAAATGTAAATTAATGCATATGAATAGGAAAAAGAATCTCGTAATGTTTGAATACTCCATTAGAAGTGTAGCGCTTGACACAGTCACCTCGATTAAATATTTGGGCGTAACATTGCAGAGCGATGTGAAGTGGGACAAGCATGTAATGGCAGTTGTGGGGAAGGCGGATAGTCGTCTTCGGTTCGTTCGTAGAATTTTGGGAAGATGTGGTTCATCTGTAAAGGAGACCGCTTATAAAACACTAATACGACCTATTCTTGAGTGCTGCTCGAGAGTTTGGGATCCCTATCAGGTCGGATTGAGGGAGGACATAGAATCAATTCAGAGGCGGGATGCTAGATTTGTTACTGGTAGGTTTGATCATCTCGCGAGTGTTTCGAAAATGCTTCAGGAACTTGGGTGGGAGTCTCTAGAGGAAAGAAGGCGTTCTTTTCGTGAATCGCTACTGAGGAAATTTAGATAACCGGCATTTGAGGCTGACTGCAGTACAATTTCACTGCCACCAACTTACATTTCGCGGAAAGACCACAAAGATAAGATAAGAGAGATTAGGACTCGTACAGAAGCATATAGCCAGTCATTTTTCCCTCGTTCTGTTTGGGGGTGGAACAGGGAGAGAAGATGCTAGTTGTGGTACGAGGTACCCTCCGCCACGCACCGTATGGTGGATTGCGGAGTATGTATGTAGATGTAGATGTACATGTAATCCCCAACATGCATCCCTCAATCCCTCGCTGAGCGATCGCCAGTTTTTTAAATGCTTTTAGTATTTAAAGCAGATTGTCCCACTACAGCAAGTAAAAACTGGTAATACACGTCTGCTGGGAACTTTCATTTTCAAACACCTCCGTTTTAAAAACTCTACTTTTCTTGCCAAACACACGTGGGTCGTTTTTCGTCTCATATTTATTTATTTTGGTATCCATACAGTCAGCACTTGTCATCTATTTTTCTGACTCGAAAAATGTGAATATCTAGTCATTGCACCATTGTTAGTGAACGAAGCAATATTTTCGATTAGTGCAAGCCGAGTCTAAGCGTAATTTCTTCGACTCCTCGATCACAATAATCATAAAAGAGATTTTCATAAAATGGAAAGATAATTCCACAGCGTGCAGTTAAGAAAGTAGGTATGTGACTGTAATTGAAACAAAAGGAGGCATCTAATGAAACTGTAGCATTGCCTACGATCTTCATTGACCGATGTCAAACCGAAACCAAGAAAGACTAACAGAAATAAACACGACTATCTCACCGACACACTGTTTCTCGATTTAATGAAAGACCTAAAATAATTCAGATTAGTACGAAAAACAATTATGTGATGTTCGAATACATTATTAGTGACGCTGCTTGACACAATCCATTAAATGTCTAGGCGTAACGTCGCAAAGCTACCTGAAACGCAACTTAGGACGGGCGGTAGTGGGGAAGGCCCACGGTCGACTTCCGTTTATTGGGAGAATTATAGGAAAATGCAGCCCATCTATAAAGGAGATCCCGTATAGGATACAATGTGACCAGCTCTTGAGTAATGCTCGAGTGTTCGGGAGACCCACGCAGTTAAAGGAAGACATCGGAGCAATTCAGAGGCGTGCTGCCAGCTTTGTCACTGATAGATTCGTTCAACTCGCGAATATCACAGAAATACTTCATGAACCCAAATGCAATTCCCTCAATGGAAGACGATATTCTTTTCGCTGAAAACTACTGAGAAAGATTAGTGAATCTGTAGTTCGGGCTCAATGTAGAGCAATTGTAGTGCCACCTACATGTATTTCAGCTTAGGATCACGATGACGAAGATAGAGACGTCCTGGTTCGTACGGCAGCGTATAGAGAGTCGGTTTTCCCTCGCTCTGTTCGCCAGTGGAACAGGAAAGGGAATGACGTGTAGTGGTGGAATCCTCCACCATGCGACGAATGGTTGCTTGCGGAGTATGATTGTAACAGAGAGAAGGCCGAAATACACAATTCAGTCTTCCGAAGTTGTTTGACCGCGAAGGATCGTACGAACGTCGAATTGCCAGATACTGAGGTAACCGATCGCGGAACAGAAAAGTAACTACAATCGCTTAGTGCTGGAAAGGCATCAGGACCACACGAAATAACTATAAGATTCTACAAAGATTATGCGAGAAAGCTTGCTCCCGCTCTAGCAGCAGTTTACGTAGATGGCTGGAGCAACGAAGGGTACCTAGCGACTGGGAAAAAGCACAGGTCATCCTCGTTTTCATGAATGGTCATGAATGGTCACAGAACAGATGCCTATATCGTCCATCTGTTGTAGAATTATGGAGTATGTTTCGTGCTCACGCATTATGACGTTTTCGGAGAACGAAAATCTCCTTTATAAAAATCAACATGAATTCAGCAAATAGAGATGTTGCGAAACTCAGCTCACTCTGTTTCTCCAAGAGATTTTTTTTTTATTCCTTTGTTTCGGGACGTCCCCATGCAGACATCTCAGCGCTGGGAACGTCACACTGCAGTTTGTTCTGACAATTCAGAGTACTCTACTTTAAGTCACATCGTTGTACGAAGTTACATAACCTTAACAAAGGACAGATATCAACATGAAACAAATTTTATATCCACAGTACAACGAAAAGAGTAAACAACACGAAAATATAACAAAGGATACAGAGAGATAGTAAGCTATAAAAATCATACTGATAACACAATAAGAAATTATAAAGCGCCGTTGGTACACATTTGAGATATTCGCAATTCAACGGTAATCATAGCTCTGCAGAGAACGGCGCTCAGATTGATACCGCGTTCCTTCACTTCGGGAACACATTCGACCCTGTCTCACAATACCGTTTAGTGAAAAAATAAGAGATTGCCGCCTGAAGAGTGTTTTGCAGATGGAACCAAACACGTCCCTTTAAAAGGAACAATATCCACAGATGTAGAGGTAGTTTCGGGAATACTCCGAGAAAGTCTGATAAGCCCGTTATTGTTTCTAATGTATGTAAATGATATAGTAGAAAGCGCTGGAGGCTCCCAAAGACTGTTCTCAGGTGATGCGGTTGTCGGTAAGAACGTAGCAACGCCACAAGACAGTATCTATTTGCAGTATAACCTAGAGAGCATTGATAAATGTTGGAGGTTGTGAGAGTTGACATTCAGCGTAAATGAGGGTAAAATATTGCGAAGACATATGAATACTGTACAGGTACACTGTTGATAGCAAACTGATGGAAATTCGCCCGACAATTGGGCATTGTTCAATCAGAGATCCTTCATCTACATCTACATTTATACTCCGCAAGCCACCCAACGATGCATGGCGGAGGGCACTTTACGTACCACTGTCATTACCTCCCTTTCCTGTTCCAGTTGCGTATGGTTCGCGGGAAGAACAACTGCGGGAAAGCCTCCGTGCGCGCTCGAATCTCTCTAATTTTACATTCATGATCTCTTCAGGAGGTATAAGTAGGGGGAAGCAATATATTCGATACCTCATCCAGAAACGCATCCTCTCGAAACCTGGACAGCAAGCTACACCGCGATGCAGAACGCCTCTCTTGCAGAGTCTGTCACTTGAGTTTGCTAAACATCTCCGTAACGCTATCACGCTTACCAAATAACCCTGTGACGAAACGCGGCGCTCTTCTTTGGATCTTCTCTATCTCCTCTGTCAACCCGACCTGGTACGGATCCCACACTGATGAGCAATACTCAAGTATAGGTCGAGCCACCTTACCGGGCAGATCTAATAGAAGCGACAGAGAAGATCCAAAGAAGAGCGGTGCATTACGTCACTGAATCGTTCAGTCGGTGCGAGAGCGTTAAAGAAAAAGCGCTCGGATTGTGTGAAGCTTGAGGAAGGAAATCGGCCTGCTCTTTCAAAGGAATCATTCCGGCATTTGCCTGGAGCGATTTAGGGAAATCAAGGAAAACCTAAACCTGGATGGCCGGACGCGGGATTGAACCCCCATCCTCCCGCATGCGAGTCCAGTGTGATATCAACTGTGCCAGCTCGCTCGGTGACGGCGTTACAGAGATACTCAACGAATTCCAGTCGCAGACGTTACAAGAGAGGTGTTATACGTCGTGGATAGACTTACTATTGAAATTTCGAGAAGGCACTTTTGGTGTAGAGTCAGGCAACGTATTACTTCCTCCCACATACATATCGTGAAATGACCACTACGAGAAAATTCGAGAAATTAGAGGCAATACAGAGGCATATCGACATTTATTCTTCCCGCGCACCATTCGCGTGTGGAACGGGTTCAAATGGCTCTGAGCACTATGGGACTTAACATCTGTGGTCATCAGTCCCCTAGAACTTAGAACTACTTAAACCTAACTAACCTAAGGACATCACACACATCCATGCCCGAGGCAGGATTCGAACCTGCGACCGTAGCAGTCCCGCGGTTCCGGACTGAGCGCCTAGAACCGCTAGACCACCGCGGCCGGCCTGTGGAACGGGAAAGGATCAGTTATTGGAACCAAAAGTACCCTCCGCCACACTCTGTTAGGTGGCTTTCGGAGTATGATGAAGATGTAGATGTATGCAGGAGTTGACATGAGTTTTAAAATTCCTTATCTTTCACCAGTTTAAAGAACAGGAGTCTTACGGCAATGTTTAGTGCACGGCCGTGAGGGATTTGTTTGGCTCTCTAATCGGACTGTTTCCCATTCCACGCATAGTGGCCTCTTTCTTGAAGATGTTTGAAGGTTGCGTTCTACGTGTGTCTGTTGAGTGTACGTGGCTGAAATGTGTGCAAGTATAGTGTGGTGTCGCGTGAGTCTAGTATGATTTCGAGATAGGGAAGACGGTGAAACCCTGCGCCTGCACAGCGCCTACTGCTCAATTCAATAGCAACAAAGGCGCCGTCTAGCATAGCGTCCCTACATGACTTCAACAGTGACACATTCCCTCACTATACGAGACACTGTGAAGTGGTTTGGGGTTTAATCCAAGTGACTGTCATCAAGTTTGGTGTTTACGAACTTTAGACCAGCACCTCTCCTCCTTGGCGGCCAAATACCGGCGGCGAAAATTTCTTCCACGCCAGTATTCCTCAACAAAGAATACGAATTAAATGTTACAGAACACGAATCAAGAACACTGGACACGTGACTAACGTAGATGTTGGTACCCACGCTGTAGCGAAGCAGCTTAAATCAATAAAGAAAAAGCCTCTGCTCCATATTATTTATTTATTTATTTATTTATTTACACGGTAAGTTCCGTAGGGCCAAATTGAGGAGCAAATCTCGAAGGTCATGGAACGTGTCAGTACATGAAATTACAACATAAAAGTAATGACAGATAAAAATAAATGTTCATGAACCTGAAAAAAGTCAGTCCATAAGCTTAAGTAAACGCTATCAGCAATACAATAGAATCAGCTTAATTTTTCAAGAAACTCCTCGACAGAATAGAAGGAGTGACCCATGAGGTAACTATTCAATTTCGATTTGAAAGCGCGTGGATTACTGCTAAGATTTTTGAATTCGAGTGGCAGCTTATTCAAAATGGATGCAGCAGTATACTGGACACCTTTTTGCACAAGAGTTAAGGAAGTACGATCCAAATGCAGGTTTGATTTCTGACGAGTATTAACCGAGTGAAAGCTGGTTATTCTTCGGAATAAACTAATATTGGTAACAAGAAACGACAATAAGGAATATACATGTTGAGAGGCCAATGTCAAAATACCCAGACTCGTGAACAGAGGTCGACAAGAAGTTCGATGCCCGAAGTGCCCGTTTCTGAGCCAAAAATATCCTTTTAGAATGGGAAGAGTTAACAAATATAATACCATACGACATAAACGAATGAAAATAAGCAAAGTAGACCAATTTTCGCGTCGAACGATCACTCACTTCTGATACCGTTGGAATAGTAAAAATTGCAGTATTAAGTCTTGAACGTGATCCTGAACGTGGGCTTTCCACGACAGCTTACTATCTGTCTGAACACGTAGAAATTTGAACTGTTCAGTTTCACTAATCATATGCCCGTTCTGTGAAATTAAAACGCCAGGTTTTGTTGAATTGCGTGTTAGAAACTGTAAAAACTGAGTCTTACTGTGATTTAGCGTTAGTTTATTTTCTACAAGCCATGAACTTTGGTCATGTGCTGCACTATCTGAAACCGAACCAATGTTGCACACAACATCCTTTAGCACGAGGCTAGTGTCATTAGCAAACACAAATATTTTAGAGTTACCCGTAATACTAGAGGGCATATCATTTATATAAATAAGGAACATGAGTGGCCCCCAAACTGGTCCCTGGGGCACCCCCCACTTGACAGTACCCCACTCAGATCCCACATCACAGCCGTTTTCAACATTGTGAATAATGACCTTTCGTTGGCTGTTGCTAAAGTAAGAGGTGTCCCAGTTGTGAGCTACTCCCCGTATTCCGTCGTGGTCCAACTTCTGGAGCAATATTTTGTGATCAACACAGTCAGATGCCTTAGTTAAATCAAAAATTATGCCAAGCGTTCGAAACCTTTCGTTTAGCCCATCTAGTACCTCACAGAGAAAAAAGAATATAGCATTTTCAGTTGTTAAACGACTTCTAAAGCCGAACTGTACATTGATAGCAAGTCGTGTAATATAAAATTATCAATTATTCTTACATACACAGCCTTTTCAATAACTTTTGCAAACACTGATGGCATAGAAATAGGTATAAAATTATCTTCATTATCCCTTTCCCCCTTTTTATAAAGTGGCTTTACTACTGAGTGCTTAAATTGCTCAGAAAACTGACCATTCCGAAAGGAAAAATTACAAATATGGCTAAATACAGGGCCAACATGTGCAGCACAGTACTTTAATATTCTGCTAGACACTCCATCATAACCATGAGAGTCCTTAGTCTTCAGTGATTTAATTATTGACTCAATCTCCCTCTTGTCTGCATCACAGAGGAGTATTTCGGACATCATTCTCGGAAAGGCATTTGAAAAGAAATTTATATGATTTCCTGTAGAAACTAAATTTTTACGTAATTCACCAGCAATGCTCAGAAAATGATTGTTAAATACTGTACATATATCTGATTTAACAGTAACAGAAATATTTTTACCGCGAACTGACTTTATATCGTCGACCTTGTGCTGCTGACCAGACACTTCCTTCACAACTGACCAAATGGTTATAGTTTTATCCTGTAAATTAGCTATCTATTGCATACCAGTTGTCTTCCTTTCAGAGAATGCTGAAACAAAACCTCCATACACAGCAATCTTATACAGCAGCTGTCTCGTCTATAAGATCCATACCTAAAGACTGAAAAGCTGCACAGGTCACACCAGTACCCAAGAGAGGAAATAGATGTAATCCGCTGCAATAGGGTTGCAGAAGATGTACTGTGTTACCTTTAAGAAAACTATTTATTGACAAATAGCCAATATGGATACAGAAAATATTGTTCTTGTGAAACACAAGTAGCTCTTTTGTCTTACGAAGTAATAAAGGCTATCGACAGTGGATCTCAAATTTATTCCATATTTCTAGATATCCAGACGGTTTTTGACACGTACCTCACAAGCGACTTCCACATTGCGTCCCTAAGGAGTATCGTCTCAGTTGTGGGGACTGGATCGTGATTTCCTGTCAGAAAGGCCATAGTTCGTAGTAACTGACGCAAAGTCATCGACCAAAACAGAAGTCATATCTGGCGTTCCCCAGGGAAGTGTTATAGACCCTCTGCTGTTCCTGATCTACGTAAAAGATTCGGAAGACAAACTGAGCAGCCCTCTTAGACTGTTTGCAGATGATGCTGTCATTTACTGTCTTGTAAAGTTATCAGACGATCAAAATGAATTTCAAAATTAGTTACACAAGATATAAGTATCTAAAACTAAACTTCGTTCGAACAGGCCTTCGAAGGCCCAACGGAACCGACCGGCCGCCGTGTCATCCTCAGACCACAGGCGTCGCTGGATACGGATATGGAGGGGCATGTGCTCCGCCCCCCTTTCTCGAGGCCGTATGTCAGTTAACGAGACGTGAGCCGCTACTTCACAGTCAAGTAGCTTCTCGGTTTGCCTCACAAGGGCTGAGTGCACCCCGCTTGCCAACAGCGCTCGGCAGACCGGATGGTCACCCGTCCAAGTCTTAGCCCAACCCGACAGCGGTTAACTTCGGTGATCCGACGGGAACCGCTGTTACTACTGCGGTAGGACCGTTGCCAGATATAAGTGGCAGTCAACTTTAAATAATGAAAAGTGTGGAGTCATCCACACCAGTACCAAAAGGAACCCACTAAATTCCGATTACACGATAAGTCAAAGAAAACTAAAAGCTGTCATTTCAGTTAAATTCTTAGGGATTATAATTACCAGTAACTTAAACTGGAACGAACATATAGATAATGTTGTGCAGAAGCAAACCAAAGACTGATATTTTCTGGCAGAACACTTAAAAATGCAAGAGATCTACCAAACAGACTACTTACATCACGCTTTTCCGACCTCTTCTGGAGTACTGCTGCACGCTGTGGTATCCGCATCAGAGAGGACTGGCGTCGTACATAGAAAAATTCCAAAGAAGGGCAGCTCGTTTTGTATTATGCGAAACAGAGGAGAGGATGCCACGTATATGGTACGCGAAAGGGGATGCCAATTATTGAAACAAAAGTGTTTTTCGTTGCGGCAGTGTCTTCGCATAAAATTTCAGTCACCAACTATCTCGACAGAGTGTGAAAATATTTTGTTGGCGTTCAACCATCTAGAGAGAAATGATCATCACAATAAAATAAGAGTAATCATACCTCGCACGAAAAGACTTAAGGGTACGTTTTTCCCGCACGCTGTTCGAGAGCGAAAAGGAAGAGAAATAGATTGAAGGTGCTTTCATGAACCCTCTGCCAGGCATTTAATGCAGTAACCAAGTAGATGTAGATGAAGAGTCGAGCGTCACCGTACGGTAGTGCGTTAACTGGGTCGCCCACCCAGGTGCACTCGTTCACGGGTAATGTCCTCACAGCGGTTGAGTACCACTGCTCTAATATTTACTAGGTAAGCATGTAATAAATTTTCAAATATAATCGTTAGCGTGGAACATGATGCAGCGTGAGAGACGAATGTGTACACAACATTACTGAAATTCGTTCGCAGACAGCTATGACTGCAAACAGTCGATTGCTAGGCAGCAAGGCCAGTGGTTCGACTAAAACTGCCGCTCATCGTTACGCATGTTAGGCGTTCGACCGTCGACAGAATTAATGTGTTTATTTCCAAACTGACGTGCCATGTAGATTTCTCTAGAATAATAAATCCACCTAAGTGCGGCTTTCAACGTAATATGATGATATTTTCAAAATTCGTCTCCACTTCATAGCTAATAAATTACGGTCAGAATCCACATTCGCATTCAGAAACCTTTCGGCCTCTTTCACACATACAACGTGCTTAAATTGTGCTCGGTTCCAAATTCTACCAGCGGCTTCTCTTTTCGTACCTTTCCCCCCAGTCATCGTTCTGTTGTTTTTCTTTCACTTCCATTTCTTGCCATCAGATTTCAGCGCTTCATCGGAATTTAATTTTCGCATCAGTAAACATACTTTTACTGTCGACAGTCTCTTCGTCTGCGAATCTAGTACCCGTGTATACATCGATTGCTTTTGTTGGTGGCAGGTCGTGACTCTGTGTCTATCTTGGCTATGATAATGCATTCACTATGCTATTCAGAGTAGCTTTCATGTATCTATTTTCTTGTTCGTCACTAGACTTTGCACAGGCCTGACCGGAAAACATGTTCTCGTTCAATCTATTCATCTCTGTTTACAAGTTTCTGACCTATCTACGTGAATAAAGAATCTAACATACCACTCTCCGACCCGCAGAATACCAGTTCAGTTTTTTATTTTATATTTTTTAATGATAACCACCTTCTGAGTAGTCCTCAAGCGAAGATACGAATGTGGGACTTTTTTATCTCTGATACACATTGCCCAAGAGTATGTAATACCATTAAACCATACCTTAAAGCTGTATGCCCTTGGGTAATACAGCGGATGTTGTTATATCCTAGCCAGTAATGCCACCCGAGCCCGCTGCCAAAAGGTTGGCAGCATCAAAGTCCGGACGCCGTCCGCATAAGCAGCGCCAGCGAGACAGGAAATCGCCGCAAGTCTGCGCGCGCCACCGCTGGCTTCTGGGTTCTTAAGCGCTGGAGTCGCGAGCGCTAGGACAGTTCTGTATTCGCCGCTCAGTTGTATACTCGCCACCGAATTGTGTACTTGCTAGTCAGTTGTGTGTTCATCGCAGCAGAGTTGTTGTTTGTCGTCAGCCGACGCTGACCTAGCCGCTCCGACTCGAACTAGACAGCTTTCTGTAGACACGGAGTTCACTACCGAGTTTCTGTATCTTCGTTAATAAAGATAAGTACCGACTTTTATTTAATCAGAGTGTTTGGGTTTTCATCTTTCTGTTCACTGTTCCAGCGGACCGGTCGGCCCGCTATTAAAAGTGTGGCGGTGACTTCGTAAGCCGTTTCTACAGCGAAGTGTTTGTCGCTACGAACGCCGCCACAAAACTGGCGACGAGGGCTTCCGAACTCGTGTGCAGGGCTGGTTCAACTTGTTTCTGGTTATCCTAATTATAGCGATAAAATTTTGGGGGCTGGTTTAATTTGTGTTCACTATGTCTGCCGAATTACAACAGTTGATCTTGTTACAGAGTCATCAAATACAAAGTCTGGTGGAAGCAATCGCCAAACAAGCGGCTAATCCTCCAACACAAAAGGAACAAGCACAGGCAGCACCACCTTCCCGTGCTTTTGATGCATCAAGAGAAGAATGGCGAGAATATTTCGCGCAGTTGCAGGCGCACATGACAGTCTACAAAATCACGGGTACTGAGCGGCAGCTTTATTTAATTTCCACTGCAGGCGTGGAAGTCTATCGACTACTTTGTAAGTGGTTCCCGGAATCCAAGCCAGAAGCTTTAGACTATGACGTTGTTGTTAACAAGCTTGCTGAGTATTTCGAGTCGCGAGTTCATGTGGCAGCAGCCAGATTCAAGTTCTTCAGATTAAAGAAACTGCCACATCAATCTAATAAACAGTGGTTAACAGATTTACGGGGCCTCACCCGTCAGTGCCGATTTAATTGTGTGTGTGGAGCTTCCTACAGTGATGTCATGCTACGAGACGCTATTACTCAAAACATTGCAGATTCTCGTATTCGTGCTGCTATCTTAAAGTTGCCTGACCCGTCATTAGAGACTGTGATGAACATCATTGAAGCCCAAGATACTTTTGACTATGCTGAGTGTGAGTTAGATCAGCCATGTATTTCTCAAATTGCCTGTGCTAAGCAAGTTATGTCACGCCCGCGGCCCAACCGGCAGAGTCAGACTGTAAACACTAGCCGGCCGCGTCATGTTAAACACATTCGTCAGCCGCGTGTGCAAAATGATAGAGTTAAGTCTTGCCCTAAGTGTGTTCTTGCTCATCCCCGTGAACGTTGCCCGTTAAGAAACGCGGTTTGTCACTTTTGTCAAAGGAAAGGACACATCCAGACTGTTTGTTTGCGTAAACGCAAGAACAATTCTAGTGCTGCCCAGCCCATGGATATTCATGTTCTTCAAAGCCAGCCCGCCCAGAAGGTCGCGTTTAACGACTCTTCCACGGTTCGTGTGGGTAATAAACTTGTTCGCAATAAGCCACCCACCCAGCCCTCTGCTATGCGACCCAAGCGTAATTCAAACGCTGTAAAAAGTAATGTACAGACTGCAAGTGAAGCGGGAGTTGTTGTTCCACCCGCCCAACCCACGAGTTGTCGTAAGCAGCGAACACGCGCTAAACGCGCTGATTTTGTGTCTTCCGCCTCCACTGCACCGATCCAGAGACAGTGTAATAAACTATTTGTGAAGCTACGCATCCAGGATAAGACCTTCAATTTTCAATTAGACACTGGTGCGTCTGTGACTCTCATAAATAGTGCTACGTATGCGGCTATCGGCCGCCCTTAACTTTCAGCGGCAAAACATTCTTTGGCTACTTATAGTGGAGAACAAATTCCTGTGTTAGGTGTATGTAGCGTGCCAGCCACATTCCGTGGCAATACAAAAACAGTTTCATTCACAGTGCTCCGCGCTACAGACAGTGTAAACATTTTCGGATTAGACTGTTTTGACTTGTTTGGCCTGTCTATCCTAGACAATGTGTTGCAAATTAATTCTGTTGTTGTTCCTCAAGACAGCATAACCGATTTGTGTACACGATACAGTGACATATTTAAAGACGAACTAGATGGGCTGCGAACTTTGCCGCTCATATTACGTTAAAAGATAATGCTCAGCCTCGATTTTTTCGTGCTCGTCCAGTGCCTCACGCCCTCCGGGCACCTGTAGAAGATGAACTTCGTCGTTGGCAAAACAACGGTGTTATTCAACCCGTTTCAGCGAGTCAGTGGGCTTCTCCCTTAGTTATTATAAAGAAACCGTCTGGCAAGTTACGTTTGTGTGCTGATTTTAAGTCGACAGTTAATCCTCAGACTGTCATTGATTCTTTTCCTTTGCCTAGACCGGACGAGCTGATGGATAAGTTAGGGGAAGCTCGTTTCTTTTCCAAAATTGATGTCCGTGAAGCATATTTGGAATTGCCCCTCGACGAGCAATCACAACAGTATTTTGTCATAAACACGTCGTTGGGGTTGTTCCGTTTTCTGCGTTTGCCTTTTGGTTGTGCGTCAGCTCCAGCTGTTTTTCAGCGTTTTTTGTCACAACTTCTGGCTAATGTGCCATCGTGTTGCAACTATTTAGACGATATTGTTGTGTCCGGTCGGACGCCTGCTGAACATTTCCGTAACTTGGAGTGTTTGTTTACAGTGTTGTCTCAGGCAGGCCTACGTTGCAACATCGATAAATGTTCATTTTTTCTTACGGAGATGGAGTATCTGGGACATGTTATTAATGCTCAAGGCATTCATCCCTCCCAGTCACATTTAGCAGCTATTCGTGATTTGCCCGCCCCTCGCAATCTGCATGAATTGCAAGCAGTTCTTGGCAAGTTGACATATTATATTAGGTTTATACCTAATGCATCACAGATTGCTGCACCGTTGCATCGTCTCCGCCGTAAGAATGTTCCGTTTGTGTGGCCAGCTGATTGCCAATCAGCCTTTCAGCAGCTTTAAGAGGCTTTATTGAATGATCGTTGTCTGGTCCATTACGACCCTAACAAGCCTCTGGTGTTAGCTTGTGATGCCTCTTCTTTCGGCCTCGGTGCTGTGTTGTCTCACCGAATCGGTAACACCGAACGTCCTACTGCGTTCGCATCTAAATTGCTAAACAAAGCTCAGTGTATTTATAGCCAATTGGACAAGGAAGCGTTGGCTATTGTGTTCGGTCTCACAAAATTCCATCACTACATCTATGGTAGACCATTCTATTTAGTAACAGATCACAAGCCCCTGACGTCACTGTTTCATCCGTCTAAACCAGTTCCTCAGCGGACAGCTCAGAGACTACAACGTTGGGCTCTTTTGTTATCACAATACCAGTATGAGATACTGTATCGCCCTACAGCTCAGCATGCAAACGCTGACGCGCTTTCTAGATTGCCGATTGCTGCGGATGATGTCTTCGATTCCTCTGGCGACTCTTGCCATCAGATTGACGCCGATGAGCATCAATCCCTCCGGGATTTTCCGATTGATTATCGTCAGGTGGCACGTGAGACAGCTACGGATCCTCATCTGAGTTTACTATTACGTTTTGTTCAACGTGGTTGGCCGTCCAAGGCAAAGGACATATCGGATCCTGTGGTTCGTCGCTATTATCCGCAACGTCATCTGTTGTCTGTTTCGCACGGAGTTTTGCTGTTACGCACCGAGAATGACCAGCTTCGTGTAGTGGTTCCCCAAGTGCTCCAATCCAAGGTCCTCGACTTGTTGCATCAAGGTCATTGGGGAGTGGTCCGCACCAAGCAGCTTGCCCGCCGTCATTGTACATGGATCGGCATTGATAACCAGATTACGCAGATGTCTACAGATTGTTCGACGTGTGCCGAACGCCAAGCTGCTCCGCCTCAACGCTTTTTTTGCGTGGGCACGCCCTGCCGGTCCCTGGCAGCGAGTACATATTGATTTCGCTGGTCCATATTGGAATTCTCGTTGGCTCATCGTGATAGATGCATTTAGTAATTTTCCGTTTGTTGTGCCCATGCAGTCTACAACGTCTGCACAAACTATACAGGCGTTGACTTCAATTTTTTGTATTGAGGGTCTTCCAGAAGTTTTAGTGTCTGACAATGGTCCACAATTTACCTCTGCTGAATTTGAAAGTTTTTGTTCTGCCAATGGCATTCGCCATGTTCTTACTCCGCCGTTCCACCCTCAATCGAATGGTGCAGCGGAACGTTTTGTACGCACATTCAAGGATCATATGGACCGCCTTCGTGCTACGCACTCTCGTCAGCAGGCCCTCATAACGTTCCTGTCGTCGTACCGGACCACGCCACGCGACGGCGCTTCGCCTGCCGAGCTTCTCCACGGCCGTCGTCATCCCACCCTACTACGGTTGTTGCACCCCCCGGATCGACCCGCCGCTTCTGAGCATCGCACGCGTTTTCAGAGTTTATCACGGTCGCCGTCGTTGGGAACGTGGTACCGTGATAAGTGTCCAGGGTCGCGGTTTTTATACTGTTCAAGGTGCTACTGGGGTGCACAGGAGGCATCAGAACCAGTTGCGCCGCGCTGGCCGCCCGGATTCTGCCGCTCGTTCTTTGTCCACAGATTTGGTCCGCGGCGGGTTCCAGCCACGCCTTCCGACTTCGCTGCCGCCCCCAGGGCAGCAGCAGCAGCCGTCGCCGCTACCACGCCGACAGCCCGTCTCGTTGATGCCTCCCGCGCAGCTTCATCCGGGAGCGCCCCAGGTGGTCGCTCCGGCGCCTGCGGTCCCTCTTCAGTCGCCACCGCCTTCGGAGCTGATGGACGTCGACCCCTCAGCCGGGCCGCCTTCCCAAGCGGTGGCTGTGCAGCCTGTCCTGCAGCCGCTTTCCTTGGGCACCCCCAAGGAGTCTGACCCCGCAGCGCCTTGTCCGGCGCCCACTCAGCGGCCGTCGACGCAGCGTCAGGAGACGCTGCCTCTCTTTGTGGGTCCCGACGCCTCGTCGCGTCCAGTACCAGAAGCTGCGCCCGTGGTCACAGGCGTGCACCCTGACCTCGGTTTTCAGTCGGTGTTTCCCGAGGCCCCGCGCAGCCAATGCTGGGGTGCGGACCGGGGATTGCCACCGACAACAGTCTCCGCCCCGGTCTCTTCTGCTACGCCTGCAGCCAGACCCCTCCCCCGCCGTCGACGCTCGCCACGTCATTATTCAACGACGGTGCGGCGATTTGGGGGGGAGGAGTGTTATATCCTAGCCAGTAATGCCACCCGAGCCCGCTGCCAAAAGGTTGGCAGCATCAAAGTCCGGACGCCGTCCGCATAAGCAGCGCCAGCGAGACAGGAAATCACCGCAAGTCTGCGCGCGCCACCGCTGGCTTCTGGGTTCTTAAGCGCTGGAGTCGCGAGCGCTAGGACAGTTCTGTATTCGCCGCTCAGTTGTATATTCGCCACCGAATTGTGTACTTGCTAGTCAGTTGTGTGTTCATCGCAGCAGAGTTGTTGTTTGTCGTCAGCCGACGCTGACCTAGCCGCTCCGACTCGAACTAGACAGCTTTCTGTAGACACGGAGTTCACTACCGTGTTTCTGTATCTTCGTTAATATAGATAATTACCGACTTTTATTTTATCAGAGTGTTTGGGTTTTCATCTTTCTGTTCAGTGTTCCAGCGGACCGGTCGGCCCGCTATTAAAAGTGTGGCGGTGACTTCGTAAGCCGTTTCTACAGCGAAGTGTTTGTCGCTACGAACGCCGCCACAAAAGATGTAGTTTCCCCTTGCTTTGAGGTGTTTGCAGTACCAGTATAAAAGGCCGTGTTAGTCACAAGTGCAGATTAATCAGTCACCAGACTCTTGCCCCCGTAGCTACTGAAAAGACTGTTGTCCTTCTTCAGGAAGCAGATGATAGTCTGAATTCTCCTCAGACACCTCTCCGATGTGGTTTCAATTATGATACGGTGCTAGTCATGGTTCATGTGTAGCTCAAATGACTGAAAAAGTATCCAAGCGAAATAATTCATACCTTTGGAGACTGGGTGGAAATATTCATGTGGTTGTAACTGCCAGAGACTTACTTCAACCGGTTGTTTCATACAATCGATCGGGTCCTTTTGTCTCTATCTATATCCGAATCCCGCACCAGCTTCTGTCGGGTCTGGGTGCTGATGAGTCCTCTCCATTTGGCTCGTTCCTCCCACCACTTTTCTTCCTCCTCTCCTTTCCACAGATATTCTCATTCCCATTTTCCACAGTGTTCTTGAGCGCCCTCGAGGTCTTTTCCCATCCATCGTTAGTTCTTCCATAATTTTGGGGGGTCTCTGCCCATGCATCCTCTTAAGTTGCCCATACCATCTTAATCTCTTTTTTTCAATTTCTTCTCTCCTACTTCCTTGTTTAAGGTCCTTTGTAATCTCTACATTCCTTACTCTGTCCATTCTTGTTTTTCCCTTAACTGCTCTAAGAAATTTCATTTCCCCTGCTTGCAGTCTGCTACAGTCCCTTTCTGTCACTGTCCATGTTTCTCCACCATAGGTGACAATAGGGAATTAATAGTTCTTATACATAAGGAGTTTGGCTTTTTCTGAAACATCCTTATTCCAAATCAGGTGTTTTATTGTTTGGTAGAAATTGTCTCCCTTCTGTAACCTCCTATTAATTTCCTTAGTTATTCTTCCATCCCTAGATATTTCACTTCCTAAATGAGTGAAACTTTCTACCACTTTGAGGGGTTCTCCATTCAGGGTACAATTTCCGTTGATCCCTTTCTCTCTTCCAAATACCATTACTTCACTCTTATCTTTATTTATTTTTAATCCATACCTTTTCATTATTTCTTTCCACGCATCAAGCTGTAACTGTACATTTACCTCTTTATCACCCCATATCACAATATCATCTGCAAAAATCATCTTTTTGTCGTTTTCTTTTACTATGTCTGTAACTGCCCTATTCATTCCCTCCATCACAACAGTAAAAAGTGCAGGAGATAGATTACTTCCTTACTTAAGTCCTTGTCTTATTTCAAAGTATTCGGAGTTCCCCAGTGGTGTTCTAATTCTACAATTGTGTCCTCTGTACATTGTCTTTGTTACATTAATGTATCCATCTTCTATATCTATCTTCTTCATTTCTTCCCATAGTCTTTCCCTGTTAACTGAGACATATGCCTTTTCTATGTCTACAAAGTCCGCAGCTCGTGGTGTTGCGGTAGCGTTCTCGCTTCCGGCCCACGGGGTTCCGGGTTCGATTCCCGGCGGGGTCAGGGATTTTCTCTGCCTCGTGATGACTGGGTGTTATGTGTCCTTCATCATCATTGACTCGCAAGTGGCCGAAGTGGCGTCAACTAAAAAGGACTTGAAATACGGCGGCCGAACTTCCCGCATGGGGCCTCCCGGCCAACAATGCCATACGATAATATGTCTACAAAAACCATTATCACCCTTTTGTTATACTCCCAGCTGTTTTCCATCAGTTGACGGATAGAAAATCAGGTCAATCGTGCTTCTTCCTTTCCTAAACCCATGCTGTTCTTCACTCAGCTCCTTTTCTATCTTTTCACTTATTCGATTTAGTAAAATTCTTTCAAAACTTTTAGCTGTATGACGCATAAGGGTTATTCCTCTGCAGTTTTTACAAAGTCTTTTATTGCCTTTCTTCAAGATGGGAACAATGTCTCCTGTTCTCCAATCGTCAGGTATTATACTATTTCTCCACACACTTGATAGTACTCTATACAGCCACTGCATTCCCACTGGACCTGCTGCTCTTATCATGTCCACTGATACTTCATCAGGTCCTGGGGCTTTCTCCCCATTCATCTTCCTCACAGATTTTTCCATTTCTTCCCGTGTAATTTGTCCTAATTCTGCTTCCCAACTTCTCTCAATATCTCCATTATTTGTTGTTTCCTCATGTAACTCCTCCTCAGCGTTTAACAGCTTCTTAAAATGTTCTTTCCAGATGTCTTTTATATTCCCTGGATCTTCAGTCATGGTGCCGTCCTCTGTTTCCATCTTTACTGGTACTTTAGAAGCCTTCCTTTTATTTTTCACCATTTTATAGAACATTTTCTTATTGCTCTTCACATCTTCTTCAAGTTTTTTTGTAAACTCTTCCCATACCTTTTTCTTTGCTGTTTCCGCTATTTCTTTGCACTACTTCTTTTCCTCTATATATCTTTTATGGTCTTCGTCATTTTTAGTTTTCCACCACTTTCTCCATGCTCCATTTTTCTTCTAACTCCTTGGATTGTGGTATCATCCCACCAACTTGTCTGTCTTACTTTTTCCTTTCCAGATGTTCTACCAAATACTTTTTGTGCTGCTTCGACTAAAGTAGCTTTGAATAAACTCCATTCTTTTTCTACATCGCAGAAAACTTCTGGAAATTTTTGTGTGATTAATTCTCTGTACTTCTCAGCACATTCACTCTCCTTCAGTTTCCAATCCCGTATCCTCATCACTTTCTTCTGTTTTCTATTTTTCACACACTGATTCATTTTCCATTGTCCCACCAGTAATCTATGGTCTCCATCTGCACTCACACTTGGAATTACCTTCACATTTGTTACTTTCTCTCCCCATCCCTATCTACTAGAATATAATCAGTTACACTCTCGGTTCTTCCATCCCAACTGTATCTGGTGATAACATGACTTTCTCTCTTCATAAACCAGCTGTCTGCTATTTTCATTCCATTCCTCTGGCACAAATCCAGGAGTCTTTCCCCTTCTTAATTTCTGCCGCCATATCCAAAACATCCCAATACTTGCTCCAATTCCTTTCTGGCTTTGCTTACCTGTGCGCTTAAAATCTCCCATCACTATATTAGCACTCTCTATATGGTTTTCTAACACATTTTCAAAGTCCATCTTCTCTTCTTCGCTTCATCCCACTTGAGGTACATAAATCTGGATTACTTTTAGTGTTTCTTTTTGGAATCTCAGGTTTAATTTGTACGTTCTTATTCACCATCGCTGCCACCCCATTTCTTCCAGACCTGTTATTCCCACTCCAGTGCACTTTGCTAGGCCTAAAGCAAGAAAGGATTTTCTGTTGGGGTTGTCTCCCTCAGCCTTTGGAGTTTTTCCTCCACCACAAGGCAGTGGTTCCCTTCTCATTTAATCCCCAGAAAGGAGGGTTGCCTCATCTGCCAGCTACGCCGTTCCGAGGTCTTCCTTCTCCGCCGTCGCTGCCATTAAGATCTTCACCCGTAACCTTGGGCATGGGTTCCGTGTTATACCCCACGGGATTGGGTCCCTGCCTGAACTCAGCCATCCTAGCACTCTGGCCTACTGAAGTGTAGGATGCCCACCCCGCGACGTGGACGCGCCAGACAGGAATTACCCCAATGGAGGAATAGGGAAGGGCACCCTACCTCCCTGGAGCCGGGTTAATGATTGTGTATGGTGCCACAATCAAAGGACTTTTCCTAATTTTTTTTATATTTGCTGTACGTGAAGTTTAGAACTCAAACATTAATCTAGCAAGATATTTCTGTGCACATTTCAAAAATTCTCGAAAAAATCGACTTCGAAATTCTTCTATCGTTGTTAGTATGCTACAGCGAGGTCGATTTTCCCATCAGGCCGTGTGACTGTGAGGTAGAACGCTCGCCTCCCATGTGGGGATTATACGTTCGTGTCCCGGCTGAGGCAAGTTTTAAACAGATTGAAAAAAAATCAGTAGCTCTCGAGAGTTATAATCGCTGGTCTGACACTCGTTTCGCTTATTGTTTTTTTTTTTTTTTCATTATTTCCGTTCATTTCGACTTCGAAATTCTTCTATCGTTTTTAGTATGCTACAGCGAGGTCGATTTTCCCATCAGGCCGTGTGACTGAGGTAGAACGCTCGCCTCCCATGTGGGGATTATACGTTCGTGTCCCGGCTGAGGCAAGTTTTAAACAGATTGAAAAAAATCAGTAGCTCTCCAGAGTTATAATCGCTGGTCTGACACTCGTTTCGTTTATTGTTTTTTTTTCATTATGTCCGTTCATTTCGAATAACTACGTCATTTAAATATAAAATTCATCAATCACATCTACATAAAGGATATTTAATTGCTATTTTTATGAAACATACACGTCTTCTTATTTCTAATTAAATATCACACATAAATTTTCATTGCAAATATAAATTCTTAACTACTGATTTTTCTAAACGATTGTTTAAACTAAAGAAACCTTACAAATTAAACTCTTTTTCATCCTTATCTATTTTACGCCCCAGGGAAGTGTTCATGCAAGACGCACCTTAATGTAAAATTTTGGCATGAATGGGTTTTCTTTAACGCCGCCAATTACGTGGCAGGCGAGCATTCTACCACACAGAAAACAGATGGAGGATCAGTATTTGAGCTCTGAACTTCACATACCATAAATATAAAAAATTTAAAAAATTCTAATGCCGTGTGTACCCTTGTGAGTAAAACCACTCGAATCCGGAGAGTGCGTGGAAAGGAGTCACATAGGGAACATGGCCGCAAAGACTAGTTTCATTTGGTTGTTTCATTCGGTACCGACTGGCGGAAAAATAATCGGTTGTTAAAACCAGTGAGGCAACAAGCCACACCACCGTGACACGATGATCGTATCGTGGTAGGTGAAATACGTTAATGGTCCATAAACTGCACACCTCTTGTGATAAAGCGACGAAAATTGTCCTACAGACAAACGTGCAGAAGACTCTTCACCACACAACATGGTGTCATGCAGAATAGAAACTTCACATATTACACCTCCCAGAAATTGTCTGATGTTTGTTACTTGAAACAGGTTTACACAGCGTCTTAGGAAGCAGCAGGGAAAACGTAATTAGAAAGTCGCCTCCGTAGCAAGTGTTCCTCTAACCCTTTAACAACTTTAAATTAAATCAAGTTGCTTAGTGAAAAGCGAAAACGTCGTTTCCTGGAAGATAGGCAGCCCACGGCTTAGTCGTGCTTGTCATGAGAACTAATAATAAATATCGTGTACCAGATATTATATCCCACTTAATGCCGCTAACCTAAAACAAGAGAAATTTGCAAAATTTCTACGAGCGAAATCCCCGTTTTATTTATCGTTTTCGCCACTGCAAGAGTTGAGGTTGACACGCTGTTGTGATGTTTCCTGCCAGTTACCACTGCGTCGGTGGTTTACCCAGTGGACACTTCTTCGCTGAGTGTATTGTGGAGCGGAGTAACGAGAAACTAAAGCAAGCAAATCTCGTGTCGATGAGTAATGCATCAGCAGCGCTTTGTTGAGGGTTTATTGACAATTCGAGCTTATGCTGTAACTATGCAAACTTTTATTCGAAAGAAAGTAAATGAAATACTAACACTTGGAGCTTTTGTTTCCTCTACTTGTCACTTCCACTATTTTATCAGAGATTAATAACTTGCACATAGATCATTACATGAACGTGTTTGTTATCTTCTTATATCTCCATCACACTGAGTAACTCAGATTGCTCACACATGCATTTGCTTTACACGTAAAACAATGTCAGTTATGCATTAACAGCTAGGGTTAGCGTTTTTTTTTTTTTTTTTCATTCTGCCTTCTAACAGGTAGTATCTACTTCCTGGAAGACTCGCGCTAGAATGTTTTAAGCAATATCAGGTCGCAAATCACTGCGTGATGCAAGAAACACAGTCTTAAGGCAGGCTTGATGTGTCATAACGTGTCCTGCGTACTTTTGCTGTCAGTTTGCCAGTTCTCGATGCTCCATCAAAACCGGTCTCTAGCTTATAGTTTCAAGTCAGCATCTTTCGGAATTCCTAGCTTCATCAGATTCAAATACCAACTTCTACCGTATAATATTTCTCTGCCCATTTGTCTAGAAGAATCTGCTCACTGTTGAATAATGTGTGACAATGAAATACTTTGTAGAGGAAAAATATGTACAGTTTTGAATAAAATATCTTAATTCTCAATTCCAAAATGTTAATGCAGTATCTATTGCTAGTACAGTCCGAAAACGTCGAGAAAAATTCTCGGCGTGGTTCATCTTCGGTCCAAAATCTTTGCATATGTATAAAGCGATTGACGACAAGCGAAAGGGGCGAGAAAAGGACACCGAAAGAATCAAATAATCGTACTAAATATAGGTCCGGAATGCTATTGTTTCCCCGATACCACCCGTTATGAGTAAATTCACTTTATAACGGAGTCCCCGAGAATCCAAACAAGTGTTCCAAATGGCAACCGTTCGTTTGCAGGCAGGCCAGCACGTGATCTCATTGATACCCGTATAAAAACTTGTGATGTGCTAATTTTTGCTTCTCTTACAGCAGAGGACGATGAGCAGAGCTCGTAGCTGTCCTGTTTTTCAACCATTGCACTTTTCGGGGCTATGTAAATGTGTTTTTGTTTTTGGTAGGATTTGGTTGTTTTTCATGACGTGCCTACATTAGAAATTCGGTTATTAGGCAGTGAGTAATTGCATAGCTTGGTTACGCCAAGGTTAACTGTGCTCGTGCACATAGTTTAGAAAAGTTGATCACAACTGATAAGAAAGAAGCGAGTCAATCTGAAACCGTAAACCGTGCAAGTCGTGAGAGCCAGTTCACAGAGGACCGAGATTAGAGAAAGACTTCAGAGTAACTTGAAAGGCTCATTAGCGACGGGTAGTGAATTAAACGACTTGCAGGTTATCAAGAAGCAATCGAGGCTGAGTTGATGTGTGAAGAGAATGTGACAATGTCACAGGCAACAGAAGATTCCGTAGCCGCTGGACACGAGGCTCTGGGACAGTGTGTTACCGATCGCGTATCAGCTCCTGCTTCACCACCACTTTCTGATCTACAGTGCTTCCTGACTGAGATGGCATTAGAAAACAAGAATCAGCACGACAGATACGAAGACAGAAGAGCGACAGAAAAATGCCAATGAGCGCTATAGAAGTCGGAAGAGTGTAATAAAATTTCAAAACAACAGAGGCGATTTTTTTCGGCTCTCGCGCTAATTAATAAACAGCGCGAGGAGAAAACGACGTGTGCATCAAACAGATTGAAGAGCAGTTCAAGAAACATAGAGGTAATTTCAAGAAATTAGAACGGCAGTTGACAGGTCATATACAAGACGAAAATATGATAGAATTGGATAAAAAAATCGAACAATAAGTTAAGAAATCCGGCGACAAGACAAAACAGTTAATTGAGGAACAAATCAGTACTTGCAATAATACACTCTAAGAAAAAAAAACAACGCACCACGAAGGAATTGCCCAAATGGAACAGCAATCGGTTGATGTGATGTGCATGAACAAACAAATGATTGCGATTGCAGAGATCTTCACGAATCGAGCAAGTCAATAACGTGTTGATCCACCTTTGGTCCTCATACAAGCAGTTATTCGGCTTGGCATTGATTGGTAGAGTGTTTGGATGTCGTACTTAGGGATAACATGTCAAATTTTGTTCACTTGGCGCGTTAAATAGTCAAAATCCAGAGATATTGCAGGGCCCTGTCCATAACGCTCCTAACGTTCTGAAATAGGGAGAGACCCAGCGACCTAAATGGCCAAGTTAGGGTTTTGCAAGCATGAAGATAAGTGGTAGAAAGTCTCTCGGGAATTATCTTACTGTACTGAAATATAAGCCTAAGATAGTTTGCCATGAAGGTCAACACAACAGGGCGTAGAATATCGTAAACATACTGCTGTGCTGTAAGGCTGAAAAGAAAGACATCGAGAGGGGTCCTGCTATCAAAAGAAATGCTCCCAGATCACCTCTCCTGGTTGTCAGGCAAAATGCCGGGTGACAGTCAGGTTGGTATATCACCACAGTCCGGGGCTTGTCGGGGGCATCTCCAGACGCGTCTTCAGCCTGGAATCTCGTTGACTGGAGTAGAATTGTCTTCGCTGATGGGTCCTGATTCTTTGTCTTTATCAGCTCGAATGACTGCCATGCACCATCTCATATCGAGACAATGCAATATTCGTGTGTACTTCTGAATTGTATGCTGACACGATGTAAGCGTATTGTCATATCGCTGGCTTAGTTGTGGCGTATCTTTGCGGGCCGCCGCGCCTGGGGAGTCGAGCGCGGGACACGAAACTGATATGTTGTGTAGTGTGTAGCTCTGCATGTTAGAGGCATTGTTAGCATAGAAGTTGAAGTGCTGCTACAAGTGTTATTACAGTAAAGTGATAAAATAAGTAAATGATTCAGAGGAAAGTGCGTCAAGAAGTAATTTAAAAATGAGCCGTGCAGCTGATAACGTATTTGTGTATCCTCTCGTTGCGTGTCGTACCGTACAGTATCAATCATCCGCGCCGTGCTCGGTCTCCAAGAATGAACTAATGTGAATCGGTAATACTATTTACCACAAAAGAGAGCATTTAAGTGCCAGTGTCTTGTAGCGAGCGTGAGAAAGTGCGTTCGATCATCGCGTTTCGCATCATCAACAATCAGCCACGCCGCGAAGGTTACTCGCACGCTCGTACAACTGAAGAACTGTGAACTGTAAAATTTAACCTTGTGAACAGTGTTAAAATTTATTACTAGTGTCAAGGAGGACTGGTACCAAATATCTGTGTATGCGTGACGAGCGTAAGAACTTCCGTGCGACAACTCGGCTTCCGCATCATCAACAATCATCCGCGCCGTTTTCGGTACGCGTACGCTCGTCCAAGTGGACAGATAATCATCAAGACTGTCAGTTGGGATAAACATTTACGACTTGCCGGCCGGAGTGGCCGTGCGGTTCTAGGCGCTACAGTCTGGAGCCGAGCGGCCGCTACGGTCGCAGGTTCGAATCCTGCCTCGGGCATGGATGTGTGTGATGTCCTTCGGTTAGTTAGGTTTAATTAGTTCTAAGTTCTAGGCGACTGATGATCTCAGAAGTTAAGTCGCATAGTGCTCAGAGCCATTTGAACCATTTACGACTTATAGTGTAAACAGTGCAACCTGTGATTTCATATCGTCACAGAATATAGTTGTTCATACCAGACGTCGAACAGTGTTGTGTTCTGACGATGAGTGGCTCCCCTGACTCGCTTGCATATTTCGATAGATAATTCCAGGCAAGCCAGCAGCAGTGTGGAGCAGGACATTACTGCCGCCGCGGGATTACCAGGTACGTGGTGTGGACAGGGCGAACGGTCAAGCAACGGTCCGAAACGACAAACAGTTTAAAAGGTACCACCACCCCACCCATTTGTACTCCCGGGCGTGATACAACGACGTACCTTAGGCACGTACTCCACTCCACATTGTGTATGTTCACATAGTAATTAACATTTCCCCACTTGTTCTATGTACTCAGTCCATCCCACCATTGGCCTGTGGTTGAAGAGGACTAGTTCTTAACCTCTTCACATGCAGTAACAGACGGAGTTCATACAATGAATCCAATATGAAATTGTTACTCTGGCGAGTAACTATCGTACCTGGCACTCCAAGCATCAACATCTAGTCGTTAACTACTGTTTGTGCAACTGTCATTGCCTTCTGGTTTGCCACAGTAACCATAACAATGTACCATGAACAATTATCTGCTTTGTTAATATTAATCAGTTTCCTGCTGGTGTTCAATAAGGTGATCCTTATACATCAATCCCAGACATTTGAGATGGTTCTGGTGCTTCCGGTAACCTCTGAAATGGCACTCACTGATGATTCAAGTCAGCTCACTGTACACAGTTCCTCATGTATTGGTCCACATCTGCTTTGCTTCTTTTCTACCAGCACCTCTCAACCAATCTCTGATTTGCTGCTCTGCACCATCCGGTACCAGGCAACAAGTGATCATGTGCTTCCTTTAAAATCTCCTCCATAAACTTCACTGGTACTACTACCTGCAGCCCTGGTCTCGTTTCCGTGCACAGCTTTCTGTCACATGCGCTAAACTACATTTGCGTCCTGTACTGCTTACAGTCATTGTCAGCACACTGCGCAGCCTGCCACTCCACAAGGCCATGATTCACAACTTTCAGCACTCCTACCTTCCTTCTTAATGCATTTGCATTCCCATGCTTCCCCCCTGGCTTGTGTACTACTTCGTAGCCAAATTCGCTAAGTCCAGGGCCCTTCTAGTCAGCCCGCTAGATGGGTTCTTAAGTGCCAACAACCACTTCAAAGTAGTGTGGTCGGTCACTACCCGAAATTTTTCCCTGTACGGATAACATCTAAAATATGTGACACCAAAAAGGGTGTCCAACATCTCTTTCTCTCTCACTGAGCAGTTCTTTTCCACTGCAAAAAAAAAAAAATGGTTCAAATGGCTCTGAGCACTATGGGACTTAACTTCTGAGGTTATCAGTCCCCTAGAACTTAGAACTACTTAAACCTAACTAACCTAAGGACATCACACACATCCATGTCCGAGGCAGGATTCGAACCTGTGACCGTAGCGGTCGCGCGATTCCAGACTGTAGCACTTAGAACCGCTCGGCCATCCCGGCCGGCTTTTTCCACTGCATTCAGCTGTATCAATGTGTATGTGACAGGATGCTCTTCACTATTAATCTTGTGGTTTAAAACACATCCCAAGGCATGATTAGATGTGTCACACAAGAGGATAAACTACTTCCGAGAGTCTGGAAATAATAGAACAGAGCTGGAGATCAAAACTCTCTTTAATTCCTCAAATACGTCCTGTCTGTATGAATTTCGCACCTTCCCTTAACAGCTGTGGTCATGCTGTTGTAGCAAATCCTTTGTAATTTGAGAGCCTCTAAAAATATTGCAGTTCCTCAATCGCTTAGTCGCTGGGAACTCTCATACAACTTTTACTAGTCTCAAGTCAGTCCTTTCTCCATCTTTGCTAATTACATGGCCTAAATACCCTGCTTATTCTAATGAAAAAGGGCACTTTTATGTGGCCAGTGTCAGTTGTACAGCGCTCAATCTCTTAAAAACTTCCTTCAGATGTTGTCTACGCTGCTCTCTGTCTATTGAGAATACTATGATATCATCTTCGTAAACTAGAGACTAATGCAGTTCCAAACCTCTCAAAATACTATTTAATAACCTATGAAATATTCCAGGTGCATTTTTCAGTCCAAATAAGATTATCTTGAACTGATAGAGCCCTATTGTACTGAAAACGCTGTCTTTGGCCGGTCTTTGGGAGCAACCTGCAACTGATCGTAACCACTCCTCAAATCCATGGCCAAAAAGAACTGACATTGTTTCAAGTCTCAGTAATGTTAGGGATGGGGTACGCATATGTTACAGACTAACTGTTCAGGTAATTAATCCCATCTGCTAACTGGTAATTAATAAACTCTTCTATACCCAGCTGCTAGTACTTAGGGATGTGATATGGTTTCTGATATGCTGATGCTTCATTGCCTGTTGCTAATCAGTATTGAGTCATGGGCATTGATCGTTATGGACCCCATGGGGAAAAAAAATCAACTTCAAAAAACAATTCGTCCATCCGTCCTCTCTCTACTTCCTTTTGACACTCCAATCTCCTACATTAGCCCGCAGCTGTGGCCGAGCGGTTCTAGGCGCTTCAGTCCGGAACCGCGCTGTTGTTACGGTCGCAGGTTCGAATCCTGCCTCGGGCATGGATGTGTGTGATGTCCTTAGGCTAGTTAGGTTTAAGTAGTTCTACGTTCTAGGGGACTGATGACCTCAGACCTTAAGTCCCATAGTGCTCATAGCCATTTGAACCATTTGACTATTGGTTGGCAAGGTCAGGAGACGGCCAATGATATCAAATTGGTTACAATGATTCCCTATCATGATTATAGAAGTTCAGAGTCATATGATAGGTACGCAGTGATTGTATAGTGAAAAACTGACAGCGAATGGAGACGACCCTCCTACTGGGGCAAAGCGGCAGTTAAGGAGGCTGTCGCTTACATCCCTACAAAAAAAATTGTTGGGGTATCCATCCCTGGCATGCTTAACCTTTCTGTGAGCTGTGCTGTTTGATGTCAAATCATAGTAACTCGAGAGCTGTCCTCAATCATTTCTGGTGATCTGTGCACTCCTCAACAGCCGTCCAACTCTGAATCTGTTGGTCGAAGCTTAATCTCGCAGAAGTTTCGATGATCAGACTACAAAGCATTATCTTACAACCTGCAAAGTCCTCATCTGAAACTCTAAACATTCCTACTCAACAGTCAAACTCCGAATTTCTCTATCTTGCTTCTTACTCAACAGTCCAACCCCAAATGCCTGAATGAATAGAAAGTGTACTCTTCCATGCCCGGAGACAGGTTTCTGATCGCCTGAAATTTCCTAATCAGTCTCACACTTTGATGCCAACAGTGACGTACAGTATAATTTTATGAAGTCTCTCCTACTGCCTCCATTAGCTCTGTTAAAACTTTTCTCCCAATCAACTTCTTTACCACCCATTTCTGGACAAAAAGTGGAACTCGAAACGTATGTGATATGACAGGATGCATCCTGTCTCCAATGACAGGATGCGTTATTGCCGTCTGCGCCATTTCGCCCCTCTGGGAAAACAAGACTGAAAAAATACATTCAAATCTCTTAGCATCACCTCAGAGGACCACCAGCCCCACAGTAACAGCGTAGTCGGTGGTTTTTTTGGGCCCGCCTTCTGAAGATACTACCCGTGCCCAGAGCCTACGCTTTCACAAGCCCAGAATAGCGTTTCTCTGAATTCCCTTACACCACCAACGAGTTTTTCTCGTCCACCTGCGGATGCGCTTTGCTGTCTGCAGTTTGGGCTGGAGGAATCAGGGCGGGGTTGCACTTTTACCACCGTAACTGCCGTATCGCCCTGGGCGTGTACTGTCTTGAGACCCAGCGCCTGTCCATCTTCTCACACAAAGCCAGTTTCTGCCGCGTTCTCCCTGCCAAACATTTACCGCCCAGCTACGAAAAGACGCCGCTGTCTGTGTCCCAAGGGAATGAAGCCGGTGGTGGCCCCCAGTGACCGGTCTCACCTGTCTCAGACGGCACAGCGTCCGCCCTCCACCTCCAAACGTATAAGTTCAATAGAGAAAGAGCAAGCGTAAGCAGTTAGTACTGCCCTTGCCATCACTGCCATATCCAGCCTTACTAGTGAGCACTATGGGACTTAACATCTATGGTCATCAGTCCCAGCCTTACGATTCTAAGTGCACTTGTCCCATTCTACACGTCATTAGCATACTACTCCATTCAGTTTTTTGTTTTGGATGAGATGTGGCTCACCAGAAAGCGTAGCCAATTCTCAATATAAAGAGTACAATTATTGAACTATATGAAAAAACCCTAAATTAGTTAAAAACTACGGCGAATACACTTTATTCAACATGCAAACGTTACTACAGATATTCAGATTTAGGTTACGACATGTTCAATGCGGCTGCCATTATTGGCGATGATGTGACGCAGACGAATAGCGAAATTCTGCATGACCCGCTGAAGTGTCTGAATATCGATGCTGTCGATGACTCATGAATGGCTGTTTTCAGCTCAGCAATGGTTTTGGGGTTATTGGTGTACACCTTGGCTTTAGTATAGCCCCACAAAAAGGAGTCGCATGTGTTCAGATCCTGAAACATCGAGGACAGTCGAGGCCCGTGCCAATGGCCTCTAAGTACACCAGAGCCAGAATGCGGTCTCCAAAGTGCTCCTCCAGGACATCAAACAGTCTCCTGCTTTGATGGGGTCGAGCTCCGACTTAAATAAGCCACATACTGTCGAAATCATGGTCACTTTGGATAACGGAAATGAAATCATTTTCTGAAACCTTCATGTACCATTCGGTAGTCACCGCGGCATCAACGAATATCGCACCGATTATTCCGTGACTGGACATTGCACACCATACAGATTTCTCGATAGTGAAATGCGAATTCTCAGTCCCCCCAGATGTGTCAATTTTGCTTATTGACGAACCCATCCAAATGTAAGAGGGCTTCGTCGCGAAACGAAACCATGCACATGCGCATCCTAATTCCCATCATGCCCCGTGGCCATACGTGCAGTTTGAGCGTCCTAACGCAAACCGTTCAAAAGTTGTGACGATTTTATTTCATATAATTCAATAATTGTCACCCTGTATGTATATGGGTAACAAATGCGACTAGCGTGGCTGAGCCATCGGTAAGTGAATGTTACTGATTTAGGTGATATGTTACCTGTATCAATCTCAACTATCCATAACAAGTTTTTTTTTTAAGTCCTTACACGTAAAACCAGTTGTACAATTTGCTTAGACAACAGGCCCATTTAAGCGACTGTTGGCCAAACCACGCCAGAAATTTATAAAGAGAATATTTTTGCGCCAGCAGACTTGGTTTCCTGTTATACTCGAGGTAATTGCTGACGTAAATTGCTTCATCAGTGAAGAGTATCAATGGCATTATGTGTCAATTAGCACTTACCATCGACAAAATTCCAATCATCGAGGCTCATTGCCTGCATAAAGTTGTTGCATTCGCTCTCTTCTACAGTACCATTCTCACCACTGTTCACTAACTCGGTAGTAAATGCCTCCATGATATTCACTTCGTCCCATTCTTGATCTTTCAGCATCACACTTTCTACTGCTCTCTCTTTTCTTTTATTGCTTTCAGTTTCTGCTCATTGTTCATTACTAGTACAATATGACTTCACTCCGTATTCGCATCTGTGTATGCCGAAGTGTTTGTGACCCATCAGGGGCAGCGCCATACGCTCTTTCCATTCCTCAGAAAAGGCAAGTGATTGTACTTCAAGGAGTGGACCTAGAAAAATAATAACGTCGTTGAATGTTGCGAACAGAATAACGAATATAAACACTTGCTTGAACCTCCATCATAGCCGATGAGATGAATAGTGAACTACACGGGAACAAGCTGCAGTTCTGCGAGAAGAATTCGAAATTTTGGTAGCGACCTTGGGATTCAGTCTCGTGAACCATCATTTACAGCTGATGCACTCCCCTTTTTTTTCGCTGACGTGGAACCCTTGCAATTGGTGTCGACCCCTTAGAGTCGCCATAGATCACTCTGGGAATCACCGTTTTAACCTGATGTAATAGCATCCGTGACTGGAAAATTGTCGCTTAACTGGAACTGGTTACCCATAAATAAATAAAAATTACAGCAGCTTTTGTTTCGTAATACCGTTCTTTTTACTACCTAACGTAACAAAACATACATTATACAAAAAATTGAGAACTTTTTGGTGTAAAGTATATACTATGTTACTTCTTTATTTAAACATTCGACAAACTAGTCATTTTAATATCAACATCTGAAATTTTTAAAGAAGATAAGAGAAAAGAATACAAATCAGATACACTATTCATCATAAGAACATACTTGACGTAAACAAACACAAGCGCGATGACCGGTCAACAGCGTTAGCACACGTACACTGCCGATGTGACCCTCTGGGAAGTAGGTCCCACTCTTGTATTAGACTTGTTGTTACTGAGTTACGCTGACTGAAACTTTAAGATATTCTAATTTATTAACAGCCATCGACGTTTTTCTTAATCATGTTGTAGCTACGTGGCTTCGATTTAAAAAGTCGTGTACAGTCGCGGTGTCTGTACAGTTGTCCTTTGGTTGTCGCGCTGTTAATACGCAGTGTAAAGATGGCGCTGCTTCCTGCTTCGTAGTGAAACACACATTTGGAACACAGAAAGTAGCGAGAAACTCGTTGCTCTTATTGTTTTTTCGCAAGTTTTCTAAAAGACTGTTAGTGAACGTTGTTTAAATTAAGAAAATATAATAAATTTTTAGGACAAAAGTGAAAAATCAAGTACTTTCTATTTGGTCTATGTCCATTGTTCTATACCACAGATGTGGTCTCAACGAACCAAAATGTAAGCGTTGTAGAAACATGCTAAACAATAGTTTTCACATCACTAAGTACACCATACGAATGGTACATTTTTACAGTTACCACCATATCACTGCAATCTGAACCCAATAGAAGTGAGCTGGAGCCAAGTTAAGGGATTTGTTGCGAGAAATAACAAGACATTTAAGCTGCTAGCGTAGTAGAATTAGTGCACGCAGCTTTGCCACACGTTACTGCCGGATATGGGACAGAAAACCGTAAAAGAAGAGGACATGCGACGCATGGATGGCTATGCGGCTTGCGTCGTTGATCGCCTCGTCACCAACGTAGCAGGTGAAAATTCCAGTGCTGAAATGTATTTCTCGGATACGGATCTGGAAGGAGTTCAAAGGTTATCAAGGCAACTGACTGCAAGTAGTACCTACAGTGGCTTCCATATTTAACTGTGCGGTGAAACCCCTGCAATAAAAGCTTTTGTGCCACACATAGCTCATCAGAAAAATTACCATGTGTTTAAGTTAGGAAGTTTCATCACTCTTGTTTTTAATTAGAGTACTATGTTAGCTAAGAACGAGAGCATACTATGATTTCCATGTGACCCCCTAAGAGGCCATCGGTATTGGTGGAGTTCTGTCGAAAATTATTTCAGTCTCTTACCAATCAATATTCTTTCTCTGCTCGTCTCTTTTTAAGTCTTAACTGCAGTTGCTCATATCACTGTAGATTAGTCGAACCAGCTAGCTGGCGAATACTGTCCAAGTTAAATGCCCAGTAAAGCTGCAGTCCCGTATTATTGCTCAGTCGATGTGCGCGTAACACATAGCAAAAAACATATTCCTGTTATCGTACTTGTCTGTCCTCGAACCAACTTGGCTTCTCTTCCACGTGAAATGAAATCAATGAGATTTCAGCAAGCGCGGAAGAATAAACAGCGTAAGAAACTTCCTGGCAGATTAAAACTGTGTGCCCGACCGAGACTCGAACTCGGGACCTTTGCCTTTCGCGGGCAAGTGCTCTACCAGCTGAGCTACCGAAGCACGACTCACGCCCAGTACTCACAGCTTTACTTCTGCCAGTACCTCGTCTCCTACCTTCCAAACTTTACAGAAGCTCTCCTGCGAACCATGCAGAACTAGCACTCCTGAAAGAAAGGATATTGCGGAGACATGGCTTAGCCACAGCCTGGGGGATGTTTCCAGAATGAGATTTTCACTCTGCAGCGGAGTGTGCGCTGATATGAAACTTCCTGGCAGATTAAAACTGTGTGCCCGACCGAGATTCGAACTCGGGACCTTTGCCTTTCGCGGGCAAGTGCTGTGAGTACTGGGCGTGAGTCGTGCTTCGGTAGCTCAGTTGGCAGAGCACTTGCCCGCGAAAGGCAAAGGTCCCGAGTTCGAGTCTCGGTCGGGCACACAGTTTTAATCTGCCAGGAAGTTTCATATCAGCGCACACTCCGCTGCAGAGTGAAAATCTCATTCTATAAACAGCGTAATGTTTACTTTAGTTTTATTCTTATGATGATTACAGTATAGCTACAAAGCAGCAAAAATAGTGCTATGGCACATCGTAACAGATAAATCAATGCCAGTGAGAGCTATTGCGCCTCCTGGGGTAGAGAGGGCCCAAGGTGCTCCTTACAAGTTTTGCCCTATGATGATGTTCTCGCCAGGGATCTCAGAATACAATTGTTCGTTTTCTCTTGTAAGCGTACTGTAAGACGAAGGTTCTGTGTCAAGCTACAGCGCGACTTCCTAGACCTGCACCATAGGGCTGAGAACTGTATGGCCTCCTAAATCAGTCAGGGGTGCACTACGTATCAGATGCTGATAACCACGTAGCTGACTGTATTTTGGGTACAGTCGAACCTTTCTAGATTACGCAATTCTTCATCTATTCCAGATAATGTTAGCGTTAGGAATGCTGAAGTGTTAGCGTAAGATCCAAAGAAATGTCCCCATGGAAGAGATGATTAAAATCCTAGTGATCAACTGCCGAAGCATTTGCAGTTCCCAGCTCGCGAATATTGGGAACAGAAATCTAAAACCCTAAATTCACAGTAGTGAAATTTCCGCGATAAATCTAATTGAATATCGGAATATCGAAATGATAGACTTATAGGAAATGGATGTGTTCCATCACAGAAGACAAGAAACTCAAATCCACCAAGATAAAAAACTGAAGCTGCATGCAAGAGTGTTAGCCCAAGACTCGGTATCAAGCGTGGGCAGAAACTTGTAATCGCCTCATTCTATCGGCCGTCAGACTCACCTTCCAAACATAATCTAAAACTCAGCTCGCTAGTACGTACAGGGAATAGGCAAAATAATGTTAACATCTGTTCTTACTTGGGAATGGTTTATAAATATCGGGTTGGACCCCAATTTGTCAGTAATATACCTGCGATTCTTCTTAGAATACTGGCATAAAACGTTTGTATAGTCTCCAGTGGCATGTTATGCCACTCTTCGATCATAACCTCTTCTAACTCCTGTAGTGGCGAGGGAGGCGGAAATTTTCTCCAGAGTCTGCACTCTAATACTGCCCACAAGGGTTCGATAATGCTCGAGACCGGGGACTGTGCTGGCTAGGGAAGACGCTGCAGTTCAGTTGCATGCTCCTCATACCATGAATGTACTGTCCTCTCTGTGTGAATTGGTGCATTATTGTCCTGAAATATGGCATCATTGTTGGGGAGAAAATTTGAATCATCAGGTGCACCTGATCACCTAAACTGTTCGCATAATCGTTGGCTGTAACACAGCCTTTGAGAGTTATGATGGGACCAGCAGAATACCATGATACAGCTGTCTACACCATCACATTAATCGTTGGAATCAAGCAATCAGGACTGTATGCTTCTTTTGGCGTTCTCTAGAAGTAAACCCAGCCCGATATTGGAAATAACGAAAAAGTTGACTGTCGGACCATATGACGTGTTTTCACTAATCAGCCGTCCAGGAATTACGTTCCTGACACCATCTTTTAGGCTTCTTTGCGGTGGTTGTCATCACCAATGGTATCGATATAGCAGCTCGTCAAATGGTTCCAATGGCTCTGAGCATTATGGGACTTAACTTCTGAGGTCATCAGTCCCCTAGAACTTAGAACTACTTAAACCTAACTAACCTAAGGACATCACAAACATCCATGCCCGAGGCAGGATTCGAACCTGCGACCGTAGCGGTCGCGCGGTTCCAGACTGTAGCGCGTAGAACCGCTGGGTCATCCCGGCCGGCAGCAACTCGTCAGCAGGAGAGCTTCTGCAAAGTTTGGAAGGTAGGAGACGAGGTACTGGCAGAAGTAAAGCTGTGAGGACGGCGCGTGAGTCGTGCTTGGGTAGCTTAGTTGGTAGAGCACTTGCCCGCGAAAGGCAAAGGTTCCGAGTTCGAGTCTCGGTCCGGCACACAGTTTTAATCTGCCAGGAAGTTTCATATCAGCGCACACTCCGCTGCAGAGTGAAAATCTCATTCTGGAACTCGCCAATGAGTATTCGTTTTTGGAATTCTTTGGACAGTGTCGATAGATACGGTGGCTCGAAGATGACTATTGAGCTCAGCAGTCGCTTTAGTAGTTTTGTGTTGTTTTGACACAATTGTTGCTAGCGCACGACGATATATGTCATTTAGTTTTGATTTGCCCCCACTATTACGTTTACACGATGATTTCTTTCCATGTATTGTGTAGGCTGTCATCACTGTTGAAACAGTTGCTCCTGAAACATTGTGGCCGAGCGGTTCTAGGCGCTACAATCTGGAACCGCGCGACCGCTACAGTCGCAGGTTCGAATCCTGCCTCAGGCATGGATGTGTGTGATGTCCTTAGGTTAGTTAGGTTTAAGTTGTTCTAAGTTCTAGGGGACTGATGATCTTAGAAGTTAAGTCCCATAGTGCTCAGAGCCATTTGAATCTGAAACATTCAATAAGTTGACTGTCTCGGTTACTGATGCTCCAGCTAATCAGGCCCCCACAATCTGCCCTGTTTGCAACTCTGTTAGGTCTTTCACTGCACGTCTACCTCGTCCTCTAAATGCAAATAAGAGGTGTGCACTGGTCGTAAACAACCTGCACTGATGCTTAGAAATATATTGGATCTAATGGCATCAGGGACTTGACCTTTTTGAGGGAGAGTGCCAGGGAAATAGTGAGAAACCCGAAATTTCAGACGCATGAAAATAGCAATATTATGTAGATGGAATTATTTTTAACTTACTTTATTCTGTTTTCTGTATAAGCATTGTCAGTAGAATACGTTGATATCTAATGTGAGGAATAAAATGAGATACACACTGAGGTGACAAAAGTCATGGGATAGCGATATGCACATATAAAGCTCCATCTGGTCATAGTATCGCTTACACAGGGTATAAAAGGGCAGTGCATTGGCGGAGCTGTCATTTGTACTCAGGTGATGCATGTGAAAAGGTTTCCGACGTGGTTATGGCCGCACAACGGGAATTAACAGCCTTTGAAAGTGGAGTGGTAGTTTGTGCTAGACGTATGGGACATTCCATTTCGGAAATCGTTAGGAAATTCAATATTCCGAGATTCACAGTGTCAATAGTGTGCCGAGAATAACAATGTCAGGCGTTAACTCTCACCATGGACAAAGCAGTGGCCGACGGCCATCACTTAACGACCGAGAGCAGCGGCGTTTTCGTAGAGTTGTTAGTGCTAACAGACAAGCAACACTGCGTGAAATAACTGCAGAAATCAATATGGGACTTACGAAGAATGCATTCGAAAGGTAAGTGCAGCTAAATTTGGCGTCAATGGGCTATGGCAGAGACGACCGACGCGAGTGCCTTTGCTAACAGCACATTACATCTCCTGGGCTCGTGATCGTATCGGTTGGATCCTATGCGACTGGAAAACTGTGGCCTGGTCATATGAGTCCCGATTTCAGCTAGTAAGCGCTGGTGGTCGGGTTCGAGCGTGGCGCAGACCCCGCGAAGCCATGGGCAGAAATTGTCAACAAGGTACTGCTCAAGCTGGTGATGGCTCGATAATGGTGTGGGCTATGATTACATGAGATGGATGGGGTGCTTTGGGCCAACTGGACCAATCATTGACTGGCAATGGTTATGCTCAGCTACTTGGAGCCCATTTGCAGTCATTCATGAACTTCATGTTCCCAAACAACGATGGAACTTTTATGGATGACAGTGCACCATGGCATCGGGCCAAAATTATTGGCGATTGGTTTGGTGAACATTCTGGACAATTCGAGTGAATAATTGGGCCACGCATATAGCCCGACATAAATCGCGTCATACGTTTATGGGATGTAATCGAGAGGTCAGTTCGTGCACAAAATCCTTTACCGGCAACAATTTCGCAATTATGGACGGCTACAGAGGCATCATGGTTCAATATTTCTGCAGGGGACTTCCGACGACTTGTTGAGTCCATGGCACATGACGTTGCTGCACTACGGCGGACAAAGGAGGTCCGACACGATATTAGGGAATATCCCAGGACTTCTTTCACCTCAGTGTATAACATTACTCGATGTCTGAAAAAGTCGAAGGCGTGTACAAAGGCTACGGAGGACTGTTTGACGCCCCTTCACCATTACGTATAATTCTCGAACCACAGCTAGTAAAATGACGCGAAAAATGTTTGACAGCAGAAGGAAGTAAGAGTATCACGTCGCTGGAATTGGCCGTGGTGTTCTTGAAGCGTTCAATCCATAATCCGTTTGTGCTGACTGAGACAAACATTTTTTTTTTTCTTTTCGAGTCTTCAGTATTCTGGTTGCTTTGATGCGGCTTGCCACAACTTCTTCTCCTGTGCCATCCTCTTCATTTTGGAGTAACATTCACTGAGTAATCTCAATGATCTATTGGATATAGTCCAATCTTTGTCTTCCCCTACAGTTTTTTCCTCTCTGCAGCTGCGTTTAGTACTATGGAAGTTATTTCCTGGAATCTTAACACATGTCCTATAATACTGTCCCTTCTTCTTCTTCTCAAAGTTTTTCCATAGGTTCATCTCGTCGCTGGTTCAGCGGAGAACATGCTCATTCCTTATCTTATCAGTCCAAGCATTTCCAACATTCTTCTGTAATACCACATTTCCAACTCTTCGATTTTATTCTTTTCCGGCTTTCCCACTTTCATACAGTGCTGCACTGCAAACGCACATCCTTCGAAATTTATTCGTCAAATTAAAGCCGATGTTTGATATCAGTAGATTCCTTTTGTCCAGGAAACCTCGGAATTTATAAGTCAGGATGGGTGAGAGGGAATTCACCGGTTTTATCGCAAATACGAATACAGTGACTCAATCACAGCAGCAGATAGCTCAATCTTGTGCCGCGAAACTCAGACAAATACTGCATTTTCTATGCATTCTTATATTTTGTATACACTTTGAAATAATGTATCTGTCGCAGTCCTGTAGTAAAGAACGAGGACATAGACACATGACCTTAATCTTCTGTCTTACGACCTGTTCCGGCCTCACCGGCCCTTCCTCGGCCTTTCCACGTCCTTCTTCCAATAGGACTGTATTTCATTGTTTGTCGAGGAATACTCTGAGGTGACATACGCAATACATGCTCTATCCAATCATTTTTTCGTTGGATTACTTTTTTAGCTAATTGCTGTACCCCCAGTTCTTTCCTTATTTCTCCTTTCTAATTCTGTCTTCCCTTGTGCAGCCTTTCATTGATCTAAGGAACTTCATTTCTGATATTTCAAGTTGTCTTAGGTATTTTGATCTTAATCTCCAATTTTCTGCCCCATATAGTACTGTGGTTAGTGCCATGACTTTAAAAATTTTCATTCGGGTTTCTGTCCTCGTTTTACACTTCAATGTTCTTATCGTGTCACATAAATATTGACAGGTCTTAATTTCCTTATCTGTATCTTCCTCTCCTTAGAAAGATACATCACAACGTAGATACTGGAAATGGGACACCTATTTTTATGTTGTTGATGATTATCTTATTCCTTGAGGGGTATTTTCCTAAAAAGACATTATTTTTGTTTTTTTATTGATACCTTTAGATTATTATCTACGATTATATTGTGTAATCTATATACCGTAATATGTAGTTTGTCTTCACTGTTCCGTATGATTTCCTGATCGTCGGCAAAAAGCACAGTATTTAGAAATTTGCCGGGTCCAGTTCTTATACCTTCTGGTATTTTCTCTTCATCCGTTCCCTGACCAGGTCTTCGATGTAAATGTTGAAGAGTGTAGGTGACGTATTGCCCCTTGACTTACTCCCAATTTTGTCTCTATTTCTGACGTCAGGCCTTTGCCGGAATCTGTTCTTATTTTGGTGCTTTGTATAAACCTTGGCGTAGTCTTATCAGGTGTCTGAGGAAACCCCTTTTCTCCATCACTGATCAGAGCTTTCTTTCTGTGGATGCGGTCAAATGCCTTCTCGAAGTCGATAAATGCTAGGTGTGTCTCCAAATAGATTTCTCGTCTTTTTCATAAAAAATTGTTTCAAAGTGAAAACATGGTCGGTCCATAATCTTCCTTTACGGGGCCCTGCTTCCAGTTCTAATAAAATTGAATAAGAGGTTTTTCATTAATTACTTTGCTGAAGATTCTGTACGAAGCATTCAGAAGAGTGATTTCCCTGTAATTACTTGTGTTACTTATTTTCAATCACTGAAATAACTTTAGCACATATCCATTCTTCTGGTATTTACCTATATGTCAACACATGTTATATAGATGGAGCATTCTGAATTCTAGAAATGTTCCACCATGTATTATCAGTTCTGAGTTAATTCCATCTAACCCAAGTGCTATTCAGTTTTTTTCTTAATTGCCTGTTTTAATTCTGTCAAAGCTATTAGATCTGTTCGTTCTTCTGCTTTCTCTTCCGCGGGTCCTTCTGCACCCGGATTATACCATAATTTCGTGTGGTGATTTATCCAGTCTTCTGAAGGAATGATATTTATATTTGCACTATATTTTTCTGTTCTTTTTAGTTTTCTGATCAATTTATATGCTATTTCCTGTCTGGCATGTATATCACGCTCAACTCTGCATATAAATGTATCCCACAGAGACCTGGGTGTCTGTCTTACTATTTTTTGTTCCACTTTTGATTTCATTATATTTTCCTCTAACTTCCTCGCTGTGTTTCTGTAAGAACTCCCAATGTCCTTTATTTTTCTTTTTTATGGCTTCTTGTGTCTCTTCGTTCCAAATACTAAGTCCTCTTTTTCGATTCGTTTTGGATTCTTAACCTAGTACTTCTTTAACGACCTGTATTATACTATTTTAATGTTTGTCCATTCTTCAGTTACATCTTCTCTTAAAAGCATTTGTGGAATACCTTAGTTAGCCTACACTTGCATAGGTGACGTATGTTTGCTTATAGTAATAATATTCCCTGAAATAGAATTTTTAAGTAATTCTGTTGAGTAAATTATTGTTTGTGACCTAGAGATAGTCGTCGTACGCATCTTCTGACAAGTCACATTCAGTATAGAATTTCCTTCACTTCGCATTTATATATATATATATATATATATATATATATATATATATATATATATATATATATATTTTTACTACAGGTATCGTAACCCCTCATAATCGTATTCATTATCAATTTCTACTTACTTGGCCAGTAAGATATATATCGGAAATTACATTAATCTCACTTCTTAGGATGAAAAGAACATAAAATATGAAGTGAGGCGTAATAAATTCTGATTTCAGTACCGGTAAAATCTAACGGTAAGATGTTTATCTCGTATATCTTTCAAAACTTAAATTCTGTAAACGCAGCTATTATTCATGGGAAGGGAACGTATTACGGCAATAAATTTTGTTTAGTGGTCTGAGTTAAGTGCTGCTGCGGTGTAATGAAGACTCCCTGGGTAGCATAGCACTACATTTCTGTTTACACCTAATCATACATAATGGTCCCTTCATCTAGAGATTGGAAGGGGTGTGCTACTTTATAATCAACAGTACTAAATCAGTTATACATTTCAGTGTTGTACATAAAGTCAATGGAAAAGTAATACAATTCCACATCTTAGCACGTCAATGGCGAGAGGCTTTACGTGCGATGATGGGGTGGGTGGTCTACCATCTACAGGGCTGTCCGTTAAAATTACAACACCTGGAAGGATAGCGAAAATGGAATTTTACTTATTGTGCTTATACAGGTAAATCTGTAATATGCCATTGCTATGTTCCGGCTAACCGCCGCGCATATGGAATTCACGTAAATCGAGAGAGATTATATGAAAAGTATGAGGTTAGGTTCTAGTTTACACACATATTAAGTTTAAATTAGCAGAGTTTTTTCGTATTCTTACCAAAAATAGTCTTCACCATCATAGTGAATCGCATTTTAATCGCAAAATTTATAGACTTAAAAAAACGCTGAAACACACGATAACACACTACAATCATCATTCCATCTGCACTGAAACCCCGGCGTGCTCTTATCAAAACCCTTTATTGCCCTAGGATTTTGAGGGTGTTGGATTATAAGGGGTTTTAATTTGCAATCACCTGCAGCATTTTCTCCAAAAAGAAGGGTGCATCGGCACTTGACGGCCTTACATCCAGGTGCTTCTTTTTCTCCAATAGAGATGAATGTGCGGCTAGGGATTTGTTCCAGAACAAGTCTGTTTCATCAAGACTGAAAACCTACTTCGCATTGTAGTCTTTTTCTCTCAGAATTTCACTTTTTTATATTCCTCGGCTCCACCTTCGTCTGCCAAAGCTGCCTCTCCTGTCATCTTAATCTTGTGAAAGTGGAAACGATACTTGAAGTGATCAGACCAACATGAGTTGACCGAGTAAGCTACTGGGTCGTACCTTTCTTTAGTTAAATCGGCATACAAGCTCTTGGCTTTAGCTTGAACAGCAGCTACAGAGAGGCATGCCCTGTTGGTTCTAGTGCTCAGACGAATGGCTTGGTATTTTTTTCCATTCTTTCTATGGCCTCCGAGCGAGATTTAGTTACTCTAGCTACACTTAGGCCAGTTGAATAGTGAGCAAGATTTCGAAATGATTCCGTGTTGTCACGAACAGTTCAGACAGTGGATTCATTAAGCCCCAAAGTGCGCGGAATGTTAACAGTGCGCTTACCTTTCATTCAGCAGCCCAAAGTTCTCTCTTTGTTTCTTCACACACGCTTCTGTCCCTCGATAGGCACACTTTCTTTCCTTTAATCCGACATCGGATTGGGTCCTCCGCATGGCAGCCGTCTATGCTGACCACTCATCTACGGAGCTGGACTGATTTTAGTTTATGCACTCTAGTTTTTTTATATGTACGATAATTTTACAGCCCCGAACACATAATTCCGCCCTTTCAAGCAGTGTTAACGTGCTTAATACTCCTAAGTATACATTAAGGCGACACAGCGAATAACACTCAACTGTAACACGAAATCTGCATACTTCCAACGAACTGTACCGACTCTTATTAACCCTCGCATTACCAAGCGGGGTATTCTGACTACCCCAGGTTGATTTTTTCCCTATAATAATGTTATCTGAAGGGCCACATGCCTGTGTACTAAAATGATTGGCGTTGAATTCACACTCACGACTGTCTAATTTTTTTGGCTTTATCATTGTTATTCAAGTCATTTATTGATAGGATTGTGAGACTACGCCGCTTGGTATGAAACGTTTTATTTTCTTATCTGTAGAAATAGGAGATTTTGGGAAATAGATATGTCATTCATCTTCTTTGTTGAGTTTTGCCATAGATCCAATGTTTGTTATTGTTGCTGGTTACTACTGTTCAGTTGAATTTGACATTCACAGTTGAGCTGACATTACACGAGTCAGTATTTCATATGCAAGTAAGGATGTCCAAAGGATTTTCTAGTGAAGAGATCATGGAAATTCTATACAATTCTGATGTCAGTGACGATGAAAATGAATGGGGCATTGATAATGAACTGAATGAACATATGGAACCTCTTGACAAAGACCATATCATAGCATCAGATGAAGCTGATGATGAAATATCAGAAGACACTACACATTCACGTGAACAAGTAGAAGAAAAAGAAGAGGATGATGAAGAAGAAGAAGAAGACACTGGAGATTTGTTTGTTTGTAGAAGTGGACTACAATTTTCTAGTGAACCACCAAAAGGTGGGCGGCGTCGACGTCGCAACATTTTGAACGTAACACCTGGCCCAGTGAATGATGGAAAAACAATCAAAACAATAACAGAGGCATTTTTATTATTTATCTCACCAGAAATCGTGAGCATCTTTGTAGAAGAAACGAACAGGGAAGCCAAGCGAGTAATTTCTTTGTGGAATGCAGCTCATTCTTCGAACAAAACGACATGGAGAGATATAAATGCAATTCTAATAGGAGCTGGTCGAATTCATGGTCATCGATCTGTGGGGAGGTAATGTTGGCTTTCGGCAACCATTCTTTTCTGCTGCCATGTCAAGAAAACGATTTTTGTCTATACTTAAAATTCTTACGATTTGACAATAGAGACGCAAGAGCACAGAGAATTGAAGAAACCAAGGCCAAGCTACAAGCCATCAGGGTAGTGTTCAACAAATTTCAATCTAACTTGTGCAAGAACTTCTATCCTTGTGAATACGTGACTATTGATGAACGATTAGCAACGTACCGAGGAAACTGCCCTTTTAGGGTTTATATGAAGGGCAAATCTGGCATTAAAATTGGGTTTGTGCTGATGTGAAGACATCTTACTTATTACGGATCCAAATTTACACAGTAATGGTGGACAATACTCGGGAAGTGAATTAAGGACAGAGAGTTGTTTTGGATCTGATGGAACCATTTCTGAATAACGGTCATGGTGTAACAACTGATAATTTTTTCACCAGTTTTCCATTGGCTGCTGAACTACTAAAGCGAAACAAGACATTGGTTGGTACGTTGCGTTCCAATGAGAAAGAGATTCCAAAGGAATTCTTGCCAAACAGAAAGAGAGACGTTCACTCTCCAAGGTTTGGTTTCACAAATGACTTGACCCTAGTTTCCTATAGAAGGGAAAGGCAGTAATACTACTCTCTACTCAGCATAATGAGAGACAAGTGAGTGGTGAAGAAAGAGAACACAAACCCGAAATCATACTGCACTACAACAAAACCAAAGGTGCTGTAGATAATGACAAAATGGCAAGAGAATACAGTTGTGTTAGAGGAACGAGGCGGTGTTGTTGTTGTGGTCTTCAGTCCTGAGACTGGTTTGATGCAGCTCTCCATGCTACTCTATCCTGTGCAAGCTTCTTCATCTCCCAGTACCTACTGCAACCTACATCCTTCTGAATCTGTTTAGTGTATTCATCTCTTCGTCTCCCTCTACGATTTTTATCCTCCACTCTGCCCTCCAATACTAAATTGGTGATCCCTTGACGCCTCAGAACATGTCCTACCAACCGATCCCTTCTTCTAGTCAAGTTGTGAAACAAACTTCTCTTCTCCCCAATCCTATTCAATACCTCCTCATTAGTTATATGATCTACCCATCTGATCTTCAGCATTCTTCTGTAGCACCACATTTCGAAAGCTTCTATTCGCTTCTTGTCCAAACTAGTTATCGTCCATGTTTCACTTCCATACATGGCTACGCTCCATACAAATACTTTCAGAAACGAGGCGGTAGCCACTAAGAATCTTCATGGAAATGATGGATATTGCAACACTGAATGCATATATTCTGTACACTCAAAAATTTCTTGAACGACAGAAGAATAACCGAAGCCGACGTAAACTCTTCACGACTGAACTGGCATTTGGACTCAGCAAAGGCAACATGGAAGAAATAGCCAAAAATATCAACGGTCTTCATAAAGATGTACAAGACGCACTGAAAGCTTGTGGTATTGCAATTCCTACGGCAATGTTCCAGACCCAGTGTTCCAAGTTACCAACGCCACAACGATGTCAAGATCGCAAGAGAAACGAAGATCGGAAAACAAGATTCTGTTGTGTGACGTGCAAGAAATCTATTTGTAATACACACAGAGAAGAAACTGTTACTGTGAAGTGCATGCAGTGCAAAAATGTACTTGGCTGAAAAGTTGAGGTGCATAGATTAGTAATTTTCTGTTCGTTGAGTACTGAATTTAGAGAAAGATATAAAAAATTTTTTGTACTTTGTATCTGTGATCTGATTAAATATTTGTAATAACCTAAAAAGCTGTTTTTCAATACTAAATAAACCCATTCACCGTAAATAACGAAATCTGAGAACAAATATTACAATAAAACACAAAACTCTTTTGGGGTAGTCCAAATACCCCGCTTGGTAAAATAAAGGTGTGAAAAAGCTTGGTAACGGGATGGTTAAGAATGTCCCACAGATAATTATCTCATATGAAAATTACCGAAATGTTATCCATACTGCTCGTCGGTGGAAGTAGCCTGCTGGCTGTAGTTCAGTACCTTCCGCCATTATTACTTTTGTGAATGTGTGCTGATAACACTAACATTTTCAAATTCAAGATATAGTGTTCGTTGCAAATGTTCTCGGCGTATTTTCTACACACTTGCAAAGGCGCATCCAAGAACGTTGGTTACTGTTAGCCCCTTTGACATTTCCTCACCACCCGCAGTTGGAAAGTAAACATCCAAAAGAGGTCGGAAAACTTCAAACGCTTGCTTGATTACAGGATACCCGTACAAAAAAGACATCGCGAGTCTATTGGAAACATCATTGATGTAGAAAAACGCGCTCTTTTTCTCTGATACGCAAATGAAGCAGAATGAAATATCAAATAAAAAGAACAACAGAAATAAAAAATCAATGGAAAAAGAACAGGAAAGTATCCTCGTCTGGCTAATCGTACAAAGTTTCCCCTAGTCGAGGAGGAAAGCGATTTTGAGTTTGCTGGCGAGCGCCAGCCTGCTGGGAAAGATGTGTCGTGCACATTCCGTGACAGTCAAATTTCAGCGGAGGCCAACGGAGAGTATTGTATCTAAAACTGTATTGGGCGCATACTGAGTGTGCAGGCATGGACCACGTCGTTTACGTTTGTGATTATTGCAAATGAACTTGTGCTTTAAACAAGTTATCCAATTTTTTTTACTTCCCATTAAAGGTAGCACATATTTAGACCGAAGTAAATTTTTGGCGTTTTGGTAATGGTTTTCGAAATAATAATTTAGAATACAAATATTGCCTTTCAATTATTTAATCCCCTAGTAACACTGAAGTGTGTGACGGTCCAGCTATATCGGCCGTCTTTAATTCTAGTTTTTTTTTTAATGGTTCAAATGGCTCTGAGCACTATGGGACTTAACATCTATGGTCATCAGTCCCCTAGAACTTAGAACTACTTAAACCTAACTAACCTAAGGACATCACACACATCCATGCCCGAGGCAGGATTCGAACCTGCGACCATAGCAGTCGTGCGGCTCCGGACTGAGCGCCTAGAACCGCTAGACCACCGCGGCCGGCTTAATTCTAGTACTCAGAGTTCACGCGAAATCGGCATGTTGGAATAAGAATTTATTAGGGCAGCTGAGAAGGCGTAATCACTGTCCCAAACCGGGGGAGGCTGTTCTTGTATCAACGGGGGCGACGTTGCAACTAAACGACCAGTGAACTGTGTAGCTGGTAGCAGCAGCAGGCAGCTGACGGCCTAAGTGAGTAGCCACCAAAGAATTACAAAACAATCTACATCTACATCCATACTCCGCAAGCCACCTGACGGTGAGTGGCGGAGGGTACCTTGAGTACCTCTATCGGTTCTCCCTTCTATTCCATTCTCGTATTGTTCGTGGAAAGAAGGACTGTCGGTATGCTTCTGTGTGGGCTCTAATCTCTCTGATTTTATCCTCATGGTCTCTTCGCGAGATATACGTAGGAGGGAGCAATATACTGCTTGACTCTTCGGTGAAGGTATGTTCTCGAAACTTTGACAAAAGCCCGTACCGAGCTACTGAGCGTCTCTGCTGCAGAGTCTTCCACTGGAGTTTATCTATCATCTCCGTAACGCTTTCGCGATTACTAAACGATCCTGTAACGAAGCACGCTGCTCTCCGTTGGATCTTCTCTATCTCCTCTATCAACCCTATCTGGTACGGATCCCACACTGCTGAGCAGTATTCAAGCAGTGGGCGAACAAGCGTACTGTAACCTACTTCCTTTGTTTTCGGATTGCATTTCCTTAGGATTCTTCCAATGAATCTCAGTCTGGCATCTGCTTTACCGACGATCAACATTATACGATCATTCCATTTTAAATCACTCCTAATGCGTACTCCCAGATAATTTATGGTATTAACTGCTTCCAGTTGCTGACATGCTATTTTGTAGCTAAATGATAAAGGATCTATCTTTCTGTGTATTCGCAGAACATTACACTTGTCTACATTGAGATTCAATTGCCATTCCCTGCACCATGCGTCAATTCGCTGCCGATCCTCCTGCATTTCAGTACAATTTTCCATTGTTACAACCTCTCGATACACCACAGCATCATCTGCAAAAAGCCTCAGTGAACTTCCGATGTCATCCACAAGGTCATTTATGTATATTGTGAATAGCAACGGTCCTATGACACTCCCCTGCGGCACACCTGAAATCACTCTTACTTCGGAAGACTTCTCTCCATTGAGAATGACATGCTGCGTCCTGTTATCTGGGAACTCCTCAATCCAATCACACAATTGGTCTGATAGTCCATATGCTATTACTTTGTTCATTAAACGACTGTGGGGAACTGTATCGAACGCCTTGCGGAAGTCAAGAAACACGGCATCTACCTGTGAACCCGTATCTATGGCCCTCTGAGTCTCGTGGACGAATAGCGCGAGCTGGGTTTCACATGACCGTCTTTTTCGAAACCCATGCTGATTCCTACAGAGTAGATTTCTAGTCTCCAGAAAAGTCATTATACTCGAACACAATACGTGTTCCAAAATTCTACAACTGATCGACGTTAGAGATATAGGTCTATAGTTCTGCACATCTGCTCGACGTCCCTTCTTCTAGAGACCTACGGTACACCGCTGCAAGAAGGGGGGCAAGTTCCTTCGCGTACTCTGTGTAAAATTGAACTGGTATCCCATCAGGTCCAGAGGCCTTTCCTCTTTTGAGCGATTTTAATTGTTTCTCTATCCCTCTGTCGTCTATTTCGATATCTACCATTCTGTCATCTGTGCGACAATCTAGAGAAGGAACTACAGTGCAATCTTCCTCTGTGAAACAACTTTGGAAAAAGACATTTAGTATTTCGGCCTCTAGTCTGTCACCCTCTGTTTCAGTACCATTTTGCTCACAGAGTGTCTGGACATATTGTTTTGATCCACCTACCGCTTTGACATAAGACCAAAATTTCTTAAGATTTTCTGCCAAGTGAGTACATAGAACTTTACTTTCGAATTCATTGAACGCCTCTCGCATAGCCCTCCTCACACTACATTTCGCTTCGGGTAATTTTTGTTTGTCTGCAAGGCTTTGGCTATGTTTATGTTTGCTGTGAAGTTCCCTTTGCTTCTGCAGCAGTTTTCTAACTCGGTTGTTGTACCACGGTGGCTCTTTTCCATCTCTTACGATCTTGCTTGGCACATACTCATCTAACGCATTATGTACGACGGTTTTGAACTTTGTCCACTGATCCTCAACACTATCTGTACTTGAGACAAAACTTTTGTGTTGAGCCAACAGGTACTCTGAAATCTGCTTTTTGTCACTTTTTCTAAACAGAAAAATCTTCCTACCCTTTTTAATATTCCTATTTACGGCTGAAATCATCGATGCCGTAACCGCTTTATGATCGCTGATTCCCTGTTCTGCGTTAACTGTTTAACTGCTCAAGGTAGTTTTCAGATAAAGCACTTTAAAAAATTTCACTGGATTCTTTGTCCCTGCCACCCGTTATGAACGTCTGAGTCTCCCAGTCTATATCCGGCAAATTAAAATCTCCACCCAGAACTATAACATGGTGGGGAAATCTACTCGAAATATTTTCCAAATTATCCTTCAGGTGCTCAGCCACAACAGCTGCTGAGCCAGGGGGCCTATAGAGACATCCAATTACCATGTCTGAGCCTGCTTTAACCGTGACCTTCACCCAAATCATTTCACATTTCGGATCTCCGTCAATTTCCTTCGATACTATTGCACTTCTTATCGCTATAAACACGCCTCCCCCTTCACTGTCCAGCCTGTCTCTGCGGTATACATTCCAATCTGAGTTTAGGATTTCATTACTATGTGTCAAAGGGGAATTTTCTGTTCTGTAATAATATCTGTATGCTTTGCCATTGATAAAATCCGTGCCAACTAGGCTAGAACGGTTGTTTGTGTGACGAAATGTCGCTTGTCTGACTAAGTTATGGCAAAATACAGTGGCGTACATTTTTAATGTTCTTGTCACTGATTTAGTATTTTGATTTTTACTTCTTTATACTGTGGAGCGGTAATGAGAACTTATCACTGAGCTTAAGTGTTGGAATGATTAGACTTACTTGTGGATGGAGAATAAGTGGTGGACGTTCGTAAATAACAATTCGTTTATCGGACGCAAGAGGGTTATTCTGAGGAAGCGGTACTTTATATCAGACTTCAAACATTCATCTTCGCTCTCAGAAATCTCTCTGTAGTCAAATATAGAAAAGTATCGCGAGGTAGTGGATAATTACGAGGATAGTAACACAGGTCCCGGACTCTTGTGGAGTCCCCCTTGGCCGATGGCACGAACTAGGTGTGCCTAGGTTCCTTAAGGTCCTACTGGTTGATAAAACAACTTATCCCAAGTAAAGCTAAGGCACGGAGGAAAAGGGACACCGCCGCAAGTGCACATGCTGTGGTACAGATGCAGCAGAGTTTATAAATAATTTAAGCATTATCAGAAACATTATATTACCAAAAAACAAACGGTAACCAATATTTGGACCTTCTCCTCCATTATTGTTATTTTTTATTACTCCGTCGAATGATTTCCGTTTTAAAATTTTGAATTAAGTGTGTGAGTTCATAACATAATACTAGACGTTTCCGCTTTTTTAAAAAAAGTGTGCCAGATCATCAAGAACCAATTAAAATCTGGCTGCAGGCACAGTGAAACATTAGAAATCCATGTATGCGATTGCAGTCTTTCTCGGCGTATTCCATTGATGAATTCTTCTCGGGTTATCAGCCCAGTGGTAGCGTCGTCTTGTCGCAACGTTTCGATGAGTTTCGTACCCATCATCTGCTGGCGAAGATCGCATCGCCACTGGGCTGATAACCCGAGAAGAATTTATCATTAAAAACCCATTATTCCCCACAAATGTACGAAGCAGTTGATATCAGTTGGTGATGACTATGATAACAAAGAATTTTTTTAATAAAATGAGCGTATTATCTGATGTGTGAAGAATCGGGAAGTCACATCTTCAAGGTATCATTTACTTACTCGTTTGTGGCTTACAGTTCCACATTTGGAATTCGAGAAGGAAAAAGTTAGCCCTTACAACCACGTCTGCGTCGGAGTATATAAAAACCAAAACAATTGTTATCCCATACTGGAAATTCTTTGTAAATGTAACGCATACACTATGATTCTAGGACACTTCACAGTTATTCTTCCCAAGTCAGATCTGCAACCGTTGGTAAATGGCCAGAACCCGTTCCTTAAGTATACTGCGTAATATGCAAAAGAATGTCGTCAATTATAAGAAACGCTTCCAAGGCTTTCCTCGTAGAGTCCTAAAGTCTTAGTTTTTCCAAAGAAAACTGCTAGAAAGTTTCTAAAAAAAAGGAGTTTCTAAACCTTTCGAAGAAGTATTTCAATTTTTCGAAGCAGAGTTCCTTATTTTTCGAAGTAAATTTTTATTTTGTCGACAAAGGTTGCTATGATTCGAAGGTGAGTTGGTAGTTCGTTTCGAAGAAGAGTTTCTTATTTTCTCGGAAAGGTATATATTATAGTTAGGAATGCTGTTAAGAAATAAGAATACATGGAGGGTCTGGCTCAGGCTGGTGTTACGCTATGAGGATTTTAGTAGTCATAAGATCATAATAAGATAACATATCACCAGCGAATATGGAACGAAGCATTTTTGTTGTCATGAGAAGAGAGAAAGCTAATAATGGGCCATTAAGACCAATGATGAAATTGATTTGTTATTCGTATAACGATTTCACCAACAATTTCATACTACCACATCAAAAGCTGCTGCTAATTGAGCAGTATCAACATATGAATGGGGATGACAGGAGACTATAGTTGGGGAGGAAAGAACCGAAAGGAGAGGAAGTCTTGTAAGTTCTGTAAAGTAAAACTGTATGGCCTTGTTCACTGGGAGAGCCCAAGAGGTAGGCTCAGCCGCCTTACTGGAAAAGACTTCCTTCCGCCACACAAGATGGCCCCTTTCGTTCTAGATATGTGAGACATGCATGTGTATGCATACAGTGTGATGTAAAGTTTGTGGTGTATGAAGATGCTGAGAGAGAAATAGAGTGATGGGATTTATCTTATTCCTCTCGAATTGCACCAAAAGGAGCTTTGCGCTTCACATTTTCATCTGACAAATGGATCAACATCAAAAGTGTCATATGTTCTCACTTCATGAGGTAGGCAGAGAGGTTTAGTATTTAAAACAATACATTGGTGCGAAGTTTGGTGATCAGGAGCTTTATGCCACTGTCTCCACTTCCCTCACTGGCCAAATGCTAGCAGGGAAATATCATCCACCACCAAGATTCGAACCGGCTTTCCTACTAGTTAAGTGCCACTGTACAGGCATGGATTAACAACCACGGCTACAGAGCCGGGTTATGATAGGTTTCAACATGTTGCAGCAAACACCATATACCAAAATCACAAGAATATAATTTAGAATGTCGAATCAAAACACCTTTCAGCTGTCTACATTCTCAAGTCAACAGTCGAGGTATAGCAACCACCTGTATAAGGATGGACTCACAGTGAACAGAATTCATTCCTGAAAAAGCAACTTCATGATTAGGCAAAGTATATGAACTCTTAGATCATGCAAGTGTAAATATGGAACGAAGTCATAACGTACTAGTGACGAACAATGAGCAGAATTTTAAAGTAATAAATGAAAAGAGAGGGCAGTAGAAAGTGTGATGCTGACAGATTAAGAATGGTACGAAGAGATCATGGAAGCAGTTACTACAGAGTTAGTGAATAGTGTTGAGGATGGCACAGTAGAGGAGAGCAGGCGCAACAACTTTACACAGGTAATGACGCTCGACCATTGCAACTATCTCAGTAGGTAATTGCTGGTAGACATGAATACAATTGATACTGTTCACTGATGAAGCAATTTTCATGTGCAGTTGCCTCGAGAGTAGGGGTAACTAAATTTGCTGGCGCAAAAACATCCTCTTTGTAAGTATCGGGTGTGGATTGGTCAACAGCAGCTTAAATGGGCCTGTTATCTAAGCAAATAACACAACTGTGTTTATGTATAGAGACTTTTAAAAAAAATTAGTTGTTACTAGTAGTTTGAGAGTGTTACAAGTAACACGTCACCGAAGTCTACAACGCTGACTTACTGATGAATCAGGCACGCTGGTCATATATGTTATCCATACAAATATCGAGAGGTGACTACCTTCCCGACGAGCCACATTTCACCCATAAATAAAGATGGAATGACGTAGTACGTTAATGAGATGTAGAATGAGATAAAAGCACTTGCACTCGTAAGGTCGGATATGGTAGAGGTTACAGGGGCGGAACTAACTGTCTAACTCTTTCTCTATTGGGTTTGTATGTCTGGAAGTGAAAGGGTGGACGCTGTGCCATTTTTGGAGTAAGTCAGAACGAGGCAGCGGTGGCCTGCCACAGGGGTCATACCCTTGGGACGCAGCAATGGTGTCTTTCCCTAGCTGGACAGTGAACTCATTGCAGGGAAAAAGCGGCAGAAACCGGCTTTGTGCGAGAAGATGGACAGGTGGTGAACCCCAAACCGTCCAGGTCAAGGACGACATGGCAGGATGCAGTTACGGTGGTGAAAGGGCAACCTCTCACTTCCTCCACCAGCCCAGGCTAAGGCTGTGCTAATCTGTCTACATAGAGGCGTTGTCAGCATAGTGTGTCCAAAGTGGACGAGGAAAACTCGCCGGTGTTGAGAGGGATTTCAGAGAAACGCTATTCTGGGTGAGTAAAAGTGTTGGGTCTGGACACACATAACGTCCTTAGAAAGCAAACCCAAAAAAACACGCCGGCCGCTGTGGCCGAGCGGTTCTAGGTGCTTCAGTCCGGAACCGCGTTGCTGCTAGGGTCGCAGGTTCGAATCATGCCTCGGGCATGGATATGTGTGATGTCCTTAGGTTATTTAGGTTTACGTAGTTCTAAGTCTAGGGGACTGATGACCTCAGATGTTAAGTTCCATAGTTCTTAGAGCCATTTGAAACAAAAAACACCACCGACTATGCTGTTATTGCGTGGTTGGTGGCTGTCTGAGGTGTTACTACGAGAGTTTAATGTAGTTTTTCGGTTTCGTTTTCCCAAGGGGGCGAATTGGGGCCGGCGGGAAAAACGTATCCTGTCATAGGTGGCCAGCATGTGAACTGCCACTTGAGTTCCACCTTTTGACCAGAGATGGCTGATAGAGAAATTGACTGGGAGAGGAGTTTTTATGGAGTCAATGGAGGGAGTAGGAGAGACTTTATAAAATTATACTACACCATTGTTGGCATCAGAGGTGAGATCGGTTAGGAGATTTTAGGCGATCAAAACGTTGTCACTGGGCATGGAGAAGTGTACTTTTTACTCACTTAAATGTTCGGAGTCGAACTCATAAGTAAGGTAGAATGAGAAATTGGGAGTCTGATTGTCTAGTACGGCAGTTTAGAGTTTCGAATGGGGACTTTGCCGTTAAAAAGATAACCTTTGGACTCTTACCGTCAAAACTTCTGCAAGATCGCTATTCGAATCTGGAGATTCGGCACTGGACAACCGCTGAGAGCGCCACGCAACCGGAAATCGTGGAGGAGCCCTCGAATTACTGTGGCTCGATGCCAATCAACGCAGCTCACGCCAATCAATGCACCAGCATTCTAAGTACGGATAGGAACAATTTTTGTTATTATTATTATTATTATTATTTTATTTTTTTTTCTATGGAAGCGGTTGCCTCTTTAATGGTCGATGGTCACATTAGAAGAGATGCCTTTGTTCTCTGTCAGTTTCGCACTGTACAATCACTGCATACGTACCATATGTTTCGCGCTTGTATATCATGACAAGGAATCGTTATAATCCAATTGACAGACTAACTTATCTCCATACCTTACCAACCAACAGCGACAATTATTAATGTGACCTGCCATGTATTACCGGAAAGGAGAGTGTGAATAATGACTGTCCAATCTTTTCTCACCTTAATGTGGTTTTGAAATACATTCTGAATGCTATATTCTGCGAGTTGCTTTCATAAGCAGCAAAAATATTGGGTCACAGAAAGTAGTAATAGAAGATTCAGTGAGACCCCACTCTCGATATAGTGCTTAAGGCCACTTATAAGAGACCATGTTAAGAAAATTCTGTTGCGTAACTTTCTTAATGAGTACTGGCTCCCGAGGAGAGATCTGTTACTGGAATTAGACTGGTCAGATCAGATAGGTGAAGGCTTCGCAGAAGGGGGGGGGGGGCGAGGTTATCGCATTTACTGACCCCGCAAGGATTCGATACCGCGTGGTATTTTTGGATTGACGTCAGAAAATTTTAAAAGTACTCTGGCTAGTTATATGAATGCGTGTTGTCTGTTTTTTCGGACATGTCCGAAAGCAAATTGCAACTAGACAACACGCGGGATGGCCGCGCGGTCTTAGGCGCCTTTCCATGGTTCGCACGGCTCCCCTCGTCGGAGGTTCGAGTCCTTCCTCGGGCATGGGTGAGTGTGTGTTGTCCTTAGCGTAAGTTAGTTTAAGTCAGATTAAGTAGTGTGTAAGCCTAGGGACCTATGACCTCAGCAGTTTGGTCCCATAGGAACTTACCACCACGCGGAATCCACAGTTGTTGATACGTTATATGTAAATTGAATATGGAGGGGGGAGAAAGGAAAGGAAATGGAAGAGATGCAGTTGAAATCAGTAAGCCCTTCCCTTTCCTTTCCTTTACCCCCATCCACCTTCAATTTAGATATTATGGCTAGGCATGCAAGAATTGGTTAAGCGGAAATTGTTTACAGCAAAGAATAAAAATCAAAAAGTAGATTTTTTTCAGTCACAATAAATAGCAAACTTGAAAATAATAACACACATACTTTTCTCTTTTTCTCTTCTTTTCTCTTCCTTTTCCCACTCGAGGAGACACTGCCTTAAAGTAGCACTGTTTTTGGGGGCGAGAGGGGTTGGGTGTTTAGTGAAGACCTGCGATAGCGTAGCTACTGGCAGGGTCTCCTATTCCCGTCACGCCTCTTGTAGAGAAGCCAGACAAAGAGTGTCTCACAACGTCTCATCTTTTCCTTCATCAGCTCCTGAGTTTTCCTTTCTTGAAAGGGCAACATAGTGTAGGGGGACTTTTAGCCATAGTGAAGGCAGCGTCCCTAGGAGAGGAAACCCTGAGAAAAATCCCACTCCTCCAGGTTGGGCTTTGGCGGGGGGAACAAGGACTCCGATTTCTTAAATATGGAATAGTTAGCAGGAACAATTGGGAATATAATTTTAAAAAAATGCAAGTACTGAGAAAAGATATTCAGGTAATGACAGAAACGAAAAAGGAAAGATCTGGATGAGAAGTAACTGGACTATCTTAGGAGTAGCAGCTCCTATAAAAAGAAGATGGAAACGAGGAACAACTAATCTGAAGGAAGTGAATGAAAGGCTAATCAGTGTATCCATAAAAATTCATGGAATGACATTGGGATTAATTGGGGTGTATGGCCCTAACGAAAATGCCCCTCATGAGAAGAAGAGGCATTTTTTCGATGACTTACAAGAAGTGGTTGACGAATGTCAAGATGGATGCAAATTGTTAATAATGGGTTACTTAAATGGACGAACTGGAAAAGATTATATGATGACGTTGTAGGACCATGGGGAGAGGCTGAAAAACGATAACGGAAAGAGGTTGATTAACTTCTGCATAATTCAGAAGTGTACTGTTATGAACGGTCAGTCCCAGAAATACGTTAATAATACATAACAAGTATAAAAGGAATACATAAGTAAACCTGGGCCAACCCATCAAGGAACCTAAAATCAATTATAGACTGCGAAATAGTGAGGAGGCAGCGGGTAATTAAGGTGCAATATGTAAGAGCAAAAAAGAGGAATAGAGTGTGACGCCGATCATTTTATAGTTACTTCAAAAAATTGCTTTTCAGATTAAGACCAAGATATAGCAATAGGAGAAAGAGGGGGATACTGGAAGTAGAGCTATAGAGGATCCAAAATATAGGCTACATCTGCTACGAGAAGAAACTGTGAAAAGTTTGTTTCAGCACAAATTAAATCTAATGTGGGATGCAGTGGAGGAGGACTCGAGTGCTAATGAGCTACACTGTTTCCTGAAACAACCAATTACTAAAGCAGAGAAGGAGGCTTTGGGAAGGACAAAGGAGAGAGCAGTAAGCACTAAGTGGATGGCCATGGAGTTGTCGGAGATGGATGGGGAAAAGGAGAAACTATATCACATAAGGTTCAGCTCTGGGAGTGAAGAGAGTTGGAATAGGTGCAAGATACAGAAATGAGGGCTAAGAAATTAACAAGAAAGTGTAAGGAAGAGGAATGGGAAAGACTACGTGCGGAAACAGAGCATTCTCTTGGATACAGGAGATCGGTAGAGGCATGGAGTATGATAAGGAAGGTGAAAATGGCTAGCAATCCCGCACCCACAATAAAATCTATATTTATTGGACAGTGGAAAATTCCCTTTGAAGAACTTCAGGTACAAAAAAGATGAGACCACGTGATAGAAGTCTACAACAAAAGCAGTACATTGGGTAAGAGAGGAGGAAGAACTACAAGAGGTGCTGAAATGGCAAGTGGACCGTGAGAAGTTATGGTGGAAATGTGAAAATATGGGCCCACTCAAATGGTGAGACATTTATGTAAATTGTTCAGATTGTGGAGAGAGAGGGAATATCGAAAGAGTCTTGTGTATCTTTCGCGTCTACTATCTATAAAAAAAGGGAAAGAAGAAGGTATTATAGGGTAAATTGTGTTATGGCATCTATCCGCAGACTTCTTAGCGCTATACTGAAAAATAGGTTAGGGAATGAGATGGAGGGAAAGATGTGAGAGGTACAGGCAGGTTTTACCGTTGGACGATCTTCTATGAATCGTATGTTTAGCCTTAGAGTAATAAGTGAGAAGGTGTTTTCTAAGAGTCAGTAAGTACACCTAATATATGTGGATTTAGAAAAAGCATATGATTCTGTACCCGTCAACACTATATGGGAAGCGATGGGGAATAAAGGTGTAGAAGCACAACAGATATCTCTAATTCCGAATATATACCACCAATTCTAAGGGAGGGAGAAGGCTCAGTGAGACAGTCCAAATATCGAAAGAACTTAGACACGACTGTAGTATGTCACTGACCCTGTTTAAAACAACTATGCAGTATATAATGAAACGATGGAATCAGTCATTTGGACGTACTGAAATTCGTTATCCAGCATGGTACTATCTACTCATTATTACCTGTCGATGATCAAGTACTGACAGCACAGAGTAGAGAGGATGTCAGATTTATGATAAAGAAGATATGAAAGCATTTGAACGAGCGGACTGAGCAAAATAGAGTTTTTTTGTAATAGGAGGAGACGGAAGGGATACAGTAATGACACGAGGAACTATTAAAGCTGTAAAGCAGTTTGAATACTTAGGACTGATTATCCATTCCTCGGGAAGCTGTGAAGCAGATGTGGAACGAAGGATGCAGCAGGCAAGAGGACCAATTAACAGGCTAAATGGAGGTCTGTGGAGCCAGGCAATATCAAAATAAACAAAGAAGAGGATTTGCCAAAAATAAGGGTGCAGAAGGATGGGCCCTGAGAGAGCGGCAGAGAAGCAGAGTACAGGCAGTAAAAATGGATGGAATAAGGAGAAAAATGAGGAACTTAGGGAGAAAATGAGCATGGAACAATCAGTCATGCAAAGAGTTGAGAATAGAGCCTTTCAGTGTCATGGCCATGTACGGTAAATGGGGTAAGAACAATGGCCAAATGCAATCCTGGAGTGGTCACCGCCAGGTAGGAAGAAGTGTGGACGGCCGAGATTAACACGGAGAGCGGGAATAATTCCAATGATGAGAAAGAGAGATCCGAAAGAGGAAGACTGCCATGATCGTGAAAGCTGGTGAATGGGAATAAATGAAAACTGCTGAAGAGTGGAGAAGACCAAAAAAGTAGATAAAAGTGAGTAATTTTCATTTCAGCTTGTATTACATTCTATGTATATGTCTTGTGTCGGTTGTGGTGGAGATGCCATTTGTCGATTCAGAAACAGCGTTGACCAGTATTGTCATATTTTGGAATTAATATACACAACAAAAAAAGTTTTGCATTACCCCGGCTCCAAGAAGTCCTAACGGTAGGCGCTGACTGTGTATATTCTATCACAGACACAGTCTGATTGTTCAGAGATGGCACTACACCTGTCCAAAGATGTAACAACCATGCATGAGCAGCGCCTATTAGACGCAGGGGGTCCGACAGCCGATCAGTTCCAGTCATTCCACCAGGAAGGAGGTACACGGCTTGTGTTGTCTGTAGTTCAGCCATGTCTAGACTGCCAATACCGCGGGTTGATCGCGTCCGCAGTGTTACTTTGTGCCAGGAAGGGATCTCAACAAGGGAAGGACCCAGGCACCTCGGAGTGAACCAAAGCGATGTTGTTCGTACACGAAAGAGACACAGAGAGACAGGAACTGTCGATGGCATGCCTCTCTCAGGCCGCACAGGGGCTACTACTGCTGTGGATGACCGCTACCTACGGATTATGGCTCTGAGGAACCCTGACAGAAACGCCACCATGTTGAAAAATGTTTGTCGTGCAGCCACAGGACGTGGTGTTACGACTCAACCTGTGCGCAATAGGCTGCATGATGCGCTACTTCACTCCCGACGTTCACGGCGAGGTCCATCTTTGCAACCACGACAGCATGCAGCGGTACAAATGGGCCCAACAACATGCCGAATGGACCGCTCAGGATTGGTATCACGTTATCTTCACCGATGAGTTTCGCATGTTCCTTCAACCAGACAATCGTCGGAGACTTGTTTGGAGGCAATCCGGTCAGGCTGAACGCCTTACACACACTGTCCAGCGACTTCAGCAAGGTGGAAGTTCCCTGCTGTTTTGGGGTGGCATCATGTGGGGCCGACGTACGCCGCTGGTGGTCATGGAAGGCGTCGTAACGGCTGTACGATACGTGAATGCTACCCTCCGACCGATAGTGCAACCAATCGGCAGCATATTGGCGAGGGATTCGTCTTCATGGACGACAATTCGCGCCCCCATCGGGAACTTCTTGTGAAAGATTTCCTTCAGGATAACGACATCGCTCGACTAGAGTGGCCAGCATATTCTCCAAACACGAACCCTATCGAACATGCCTGGAATAGATTAAAAAGGCTGTTTATGGACGACGTGATCCACCAACCACTCTGAGGGGTCTACGCCGAATCGCCGTTGAGGAGTGCAACAATCTGGAGCAACAGTGCCTTGATGAAGTTGTGGACAGTATGCTACGACGAATACTGGCATGCATCAATGCAAGAGGACGTGCTGCTGGAGACCTCTGAACGTCTCGCTGTATGGGGCTACAACATGGAATGCGTGGTTTTCATGAGCATTGAAAAGGGTGGAAATGATTTTTATTTTGCTCTGTATTCCAATTTTTTGTACAGGTTCCGGAACTCTCGGAACCACCGTGATGCAGAACTTTTTTTGATGTGTGTATATGTGTGCTGTAAATAAGATAATTGGAAGGGAATATCATAGTAATTAGTCTGCGGCCTTGAAAGAAGGTAAAAGGATTCTCGCCAGTTACACAACTAATGCGTACAAGAAGTCTGAAGCGTGCGTTCAAAAGGACAGATATCGATGATGCATTAGAGAAATTGGATGCAGCGTGAGAATCGGGCGCAGAAAAGAGGATAGGTAATGGGATGTCTCAGGTGGCAGGAAAAACAGCGAACGTAATAAGCATAGGCAGTAACGGAAACAGCGAATAGGTTTGTTTAACCAGAGGTTGATGTGAGTGAAGAAGAGAGTAATTTTGGAGAAACGGGTGTTTACATATACAAGAAAGAACACATACGTGGAGGAGAGGACAGACAAAAGAACAGAGACTCAATTGAGTGTTACACATATATCAACTAACAAGACAAATGAGAGTAATGAACCGTCAATGCATGAATTCAGGGGTTTTATTGCAACAAAAATAGAATATATGAGTACAAAACGCCGTGATAAATTGAGAAACGATCTAAACGAGGGGGATAAAAAAAGAGAAGTTGAAACAGTCAAGTGGGAGAAGATAAGAGAAAAACAGGAGATGAGGGCGAAGAAGCCTGACGAACAGATCAGGCAACTATTACGCAACTTCCCACAGCCAATTACAAACTTAATACAGTAAAGAATAAGCAGTAGAAAGAGGACAAGAATACGGAAAAAATGGAAGGACACATAAAAACGTTAGAAGACCGAGAAGACCAAGTTAAAGATCATGTAGAACAACAGTTGTGTATGGCCACGGATGACTTGCGTACAGAAAATAGAAAATCCTTCAGGAAGAGATGCAGAATGAGCGCACAGCATCGGTGGGCACGGCACCAGTTCCAGTATGCGAGATACAAGAAGTGTGCTTGCTATTTGCATTTAATGGCAAACAGGGCGGCTTTAACAAGAGACAAGAGAAAAAAAGGAGAGCAGTTATCAGAGCAGTACATGATCTGAAACCATAGGAGAAGGGCGCCACAACCACAAGCAATAGAACGGAACGGATCCACAACTGTATGACACGTTCTTGAATCACATTCGAGATGAAGACAAGCAGTGAATGAAGAGTGTGATCCACAAGCAGCTGGTAGAGAGAGGTCGGGCGGAAGAACAGTTTGTAACACCAGAGCTCTAATGCTCTATTAATTTATTTTGCCTTTTTGTTTTATTTAACATTCTGTAGTTAAACTGTTGCAAATATTATTTGACTGTATCGATACCGTAAGAGTGTTTACTTTTTTCTTTGTAAAAACTTTGATCTTCTGGCAAAGACATATGCAATATATTGTCTTTATTGGTTAAACACTTTGCCTCACTTAGAGGAAACAAAAATTGTTATATATAATTGAAAATTTGTTTAAATAATTTTATATTGAACTGTCAAAATGATCAAATGTTATGTTTTCTTTAAAATGTTTGTTCGTCACTTTGTATTTGCTGATGCTCACTTAGGGTTCTTAGTTCCTTATATGTATAAAAGGTGTTGTGGTTCCACTCGGGAACGGAATGATGCAGCGCGCGCAAAATGTGGTTGGCATGAAGGAAGAGCTGGACAACGAGATAGTCTGACACGAGCTACTGAACCGCCAACAGCTCATGTAACAACCGTGGATTGTGCTGGTGCCGAGAGAGGCTTTTTGTGCCGTTTTCCAATGTGCCAAATCCTCGGATGGATGGATTAATAAGCTAGCTCTGTTTTGGAAATGATATCTATCATCGCCACCAAGAAATGACAGAGCTTTGCCATTATCAACTGCTGATCCACCTGCCAGGACGTATTCGCCACCACATTGCCCAATCACTGCTACGGAAATAAGGAGTTGTAGAAATGTAAAGTGAAGGATTAGTTTATGTGGGTGTTTTATTTGTTTCCAATATTAAGGTAAACCAAAAACTATACTTTGAAATCTTACCTTGAATTATCCCCAGTCACATAACCACTTAGGATCCTTTCCATGCTAAATATGTTTACCGAGTGTCCATGTTGCGAAAATATTAAAGCCCAGTTATTAACTAAATAATGCCACTTAAATATAGTAAGAAGAAAGAAATTAAATTCAAAGTTAATGTGGCAAAAGTGAGCGAGATAGTAAATGATGTTTGCTAAAAATAATTTTGCAATTAAAACTGCTTATCAAAAATGTGTGATCTTTCAAAAACCTAAGTAATAAAGTAGTACAAACAGGCATTAAAACAATTTGCCGTCAACTTCAAAAGTAAATGTTCTCAAAACTTTAACTTATAGAGTTTTGCTTCTTAAATGATCATAGTGCAGCCTGTTGAAAATTGCAAAAAGGTGAGTCATTGTCTTATAACTATGTCAGTTTGTGTCTCGCTGCAGTAAAAGTTAAAAACTATCACTGTTGAAAGTTATATACTTATACTTGCTAAATTCTTAATCCTTATACACTCCTGGAAATTGAAATAAGAACACCGTGAATTCATTGTCCCAGGAAGGGGAAACTTTATTGACACATTCCTGGGGTCAGATACATCACATGATCACACTGACAGAACCACAGGCACATAGACACAGGCAACAGAGCATGCACAATGTCGGCACTAGTACAGTGTATATCCACCTTTCGCAGCAATGCAGGCTGCTATTCTCCCATGGAGACGATCGTAGAGATGCTGGATGTAGTCCTGTGGAATGGCTTGCCATGCCATTTCCACCTGGCGCCTCAGTTGGACCAGCGTTCGTGCTGGACGTGCAGACCGCGTGAGACGACGCTTCATCCAGTCGCAAACATGCTCAATGGGGGACAGATCCGGAGATCTTGCTGGCCAGGGTAGTTGACTTACACCTTCTAGAGCACGTTGGGCGGCACGGGATACATGCGGACGTGCATTGTTCTGTTGGAACAGCAAGTTCCCTTGCCGGTCTAGGAATGGTAGAACGATGGGTTCGATGACGGTTTGGATGTACCGTGCACTATTCAGTGTCCCCTCGACGATCACCAGTGGTGTACGGCCAGTGTAGGAGATCGCTCCCCACACCATGATGCCGGGTGTTGGTCCTGTGTGCCTCGGTCGTATGCAGTCCTGATTGTGGCGCTCACCTGCACGGCGCCAAACACGCATACGACCATCATTGGCACCAAGGCAGAAGCGACTCTCATCGCTGAAGACGACACGTCTCCATTCGTCCCTCCATTCACGCCTGTCGCGACACCACTGGAGGCGGGCTGCACGATGTTGGGGCGTGAGCGGAAGACGGCCTAACGGTGTGCGGGACCGTAGCCCAGCTTCATGGAGACGGTTGCGAATGGTCCTCGCCGATACCCCAGGAGCAACAGTGTCCCTAATTTGCTGGGAAGTGGCGGTGCGGTCCCCTACGGCACTGCGTAGGATTCTACGGTCTTGGCGTGCATCCGTGCGTCGCTGCGGTCCGGTCCCAGGTCGACGGGCACGTGCACCTTCCGCCGACCACTGGCGACAACATCGATGTACTGTGGAGACCTCACGCCCCACGTGTTGAGCAATTCGGCGGTACGTCCACCCGGCCTCCCGCATGCCCACTATACACCCTCGCTCAAAGTCCGTCAACTGCACATACGGTTCACGTCCACGCTGTCGCGGCATGCTACCAGTGTTAAAGACTGCGATGGAGCTCCGTATGCCACGGCAAACTGGCTGACACTGACGGCGGCGGTGCACAAATGCTGCGCAGCTAGCGCCATTCGACGGCCAACACCGCGGTTCCTGGTGTGTCCGCTGCGCCGTGCGTGTGATCATTGCTTCTACAGCCCTCCCGCAGTGTCCGGAGCAAGTATGGTGGGTCTGACACACCGGTGTCAATGCGTTCTTTTTTCCATTTCCAGGAGTGTATTTGTTGAAAGTGCATATTACCAGTGCAACAGATTCCATAGAGTGTCTATTGTGCTCACTGATAGAAAATTATTAACAGAAAGATAATTTTCTATGAAAATAGTAATTTCTTTAATTCAGTGGACAGTGAGAAATTGGTTGGTAGTGAACTCCTCTTAATTTACAAGTCAAGTAGAAAAGTATTTGGTAAAGAGAGAAACTAAACCCATGCCCAATTCATAATTTTGCAGTGAGCTATATTCACATTTCATGTCAGATAGGACAATATTTGAAAAGTGAGGCTACATCCATGTGTAATTTTATAATTCTAAAGTGAACTTCAATAGTAATGTTATTGAAACGAGTCAGTTTGGACTAGGACCTGAAGGCAAGAGTGTGTCTTATTATATGTTGCACTTAAGCAGCCGGCCGGAGTGGCCGAACGGTTCTAGGCGCTACAGTCTGGAACCGCGCGACCGCTACGGTCGCAGGTTCTAATCCTGCCTCGGGCATGGATGTGTGTGATATCCTTAGGTTAGTTCGGTTAAAGTAGTTCTAAGTTCTGGGGGACTGATGACCTAAGATGTTAAGTCCCATAGTGCTCAGAGCCATTTGAACCATTGTTTGCACTTACGCAAATAGGTTTGTTCTGCTATGACTCTCAGAACTTTCTTTAACATTATCATATGCTAGCGACTGGGTCCATTACACTCTCAAACGAGAAGGTATAGGATGTGTCTTTCCATTGAAGTTATTTATATCTATTTCTTGAACAGGAATGTTAAATATTCCAATGCCTAATTAGGCAGGCGACCGTTTTCCTTTATTATTTGAACAGTTCAAAAAGGGAAAACATTATCTACTACTTGATGAACAATTACGTAATCCTAACTTTAACGTGCGATAGGCAACCTCCTTTAGACACATCACGGTCGAAACATCAAAATTCCTTTCAGAGGGTAACATTGGCCTGTTTCTTTATACGATAATTGCTGTAACAAAAATAATTTCATTATACAAACTGTCTCCGGCTTTGGGGTTATGGTGTAATAGTGGCAGTGGTGGTGTTATAAGTTGTTCGAATTTGAGGAATTATTTTTTCCACAGGGTCCACTGCCGGCAACGCCCGTAACTCAGCACCTAATACCAGCGCAGAACGAAGCGTTATACGTGAATTGAAGCAGATTACTGGTATCAGGTACAGCGGAACCTTACGTGGAATCAACGGTGACGATTGAAAATATGTACCAGACCGGGGTTCGAACCCGGGATCGCCTGCTTAGCAGGCACGTGCGTTAATCACTGCACCATCCAGAGCACAGCGTCATCACAACTGCGCGGATTATCTCGGCATGCCTCACGGCCGACGCACGTTCCCACCGAACACCACCTACCCGCAGTTACTGTCCGTTTTACTCCCGTTCGCTACTCTTGAATTCCCGCAGGAGGTCAGACGTATTTGTGCATCCGCACATGAGAAGGGGGATCCGTCGATCAGGTAGGCGTGTTAATAACATGAATGCATGGTTTCTGTTCTTTCGGACATGTCCGAAAAAACAGACACCTCGCATTCGAATGGTTCAAATGGCTCTGAGCACTATGGGACTTAACTTCTTTGGTCATCAGTCCCCTAGAACTTAGAACTACTTAAACCTAACTAACCTAAGGACATCACACACATCCATGCCCGAGGCAGGATTCGAACCTGCGACCGTTGCGGTCGCGCGGTTCCAGACTGTAGCGCCTAGAACCGCTCGGCCACTCCGTCCGGCCCTCGCATTCATATAACACAATGAAGAACTGGTGTGTCGCATTCCTAGTTATTTGAATCTGCTTATGGAAGAATTTATTAACCAACATACAGCTGAAAGGGGTGTCTCCAGATACGTCTTTGTCCTGGAATCTGATTGATTGGGGTAGAATTGTCTTCAGTGATGGATGCCAATTCGAGCTGAACCTCGACGACCAGAGAAGGAAGATGTGTCTGGGGGCGCCCTAGACAGCAGTGGGCTACGAATCTGACTGTCACCCACCAGACGGCCTGCCGGCCAGGAGTGATGGTCTGGGGTGCCGCTTCTTTTCTTTTCATAGCACGACAGCTCTGGTTATCATCGGCTGCACCTTTATAGCACAGTAGTACGTCGTCGATATTCTATCCCCCATTCCATTGCCTTTCGTGGCAAGCTATCCTGTACCTATATTACAGCAAAATAATGCCCGCTCACACAGGGCGAGAGTTTCTACTGCTTGTTTTCGGGCTAGCAAAACCTTACCTTGGCCTGCTAGGTCGCTAGTTCTCTCCTCAATTGAGAATGTTTGTAGCGTTGTGGCCATGGCCTTCGAGCCAGCTTGGGATTTTGACGATCTAACACGACAACTGGACAGAATTTGGTGTGATATTCCTCAGGAGGACATCCAACAACTCTGTCAGTCAAGCCGTATCTACATCTACATCTACATCCACACTCCACAAACCACTTGACCGTGTGTGGCGGAGGGTACCTTGAGTACCTCTATCGGTTCTCCCTTCTATTCCAGTCTCGTATTGTTCGTGGAAAGAAAGATTGTCAGTATGCCTCTGTGTGGGCTCCAACCATTCTGATTTTATCCTCATGGTCTCTTCGCGAGATATACAGGGCTATTACAAATGATTGAAGCGATTTCATAAATTCACTGTAGCTCCATTCATTGACATATGGTCACGACACACTACAGATACGTAGAAAAACTCATAAAGTTTTGTTCGGCTGAAGCCGCACTTCAGGTTTCTGCCGCCAGAGCGCTCGAGAGCGCAGTGAGACAAAATGGCGACAGGAGCCGAGAAAGCGTATGTCGTGCTTGAAATGCACTCACATCAGTCAGTCATAACAGTGCAACGACACTTCAGGACGAAGTTCAACAAAGATCCACCAACTGCTAACTCCATTCGGCGATGGTATGCGCAGTTTAAAGCTTCTGGATGCCTCTGTAAGGGGAAATCAACGGGTCGGCCTGCAGTGAGCGAAGCAACGGTTGAATGCGTGCGGGCAAGTTTCACGCGTAGCCCGCGGAAGTCGACGAATAAAGCAAGCAGGGAGCTAAACGTACCACAGCCGACGGTTTGGAAAATCTTACGGAAAAGGCTAAAGCAGAAGCCTTACCGTTTACAATTGCTACAAGCCCTGACACCCGATGACAAAGTCAAACGCTTTGAATTTTCGGCGCGGTTGCAACAGCTCATGGAAGAGGATGCGTTCAGTGCGAAACTTGTTTCCAGTGATGAAGCAACATTTTTTCTTAATGGTGAAGTGAACAGACACAATGTGCCAATCTGGGCGGTAGAGAATCCTCATGCATTCGTGGAGCAAATTCGCAATTCACCAAAAGTTAACGTGTTTTGTGCAATCTCACGGTTTAAAGTTTACGGCCCCTTTTTCTTCTGCGAAAAAAACGTTACAGGACACGTGTATCTGGACATGCTGGAAAATTGGCTCATGCCACAACTGGCGACCGACAGCGCAGACTTCATCTTTCAACAGGATGGTGCTCCACTGCACTTCCATCATGATGTTCGGCATTTCTTAAACAGGAGATTGGAAAACCGATGGATCGGTCGTGGTGGAGATCATGTTCAGCAATTCATGTCATGGCCTCCACGCTCTCCCGACTTAACCCCATGCGATTTCTTTCTGTGGGGTTATGTGAAAGATTCAGTTTTTAAACCTCCTCTACCAATAAACGTGCCAGAACTGCGAGCTCGCATCAACGATGCTTTTGAACTCATTGATGGGGACATGCTGCTCCGAGTGTGGGAGGAACTTGATTATCGACTTGAGTCTACCGAATCACTAAAGGGGCACATATCGAACATTTGTGAATGCCTAAAAAAACTTTTTGAGTTTTTGTATGTGTGTGCAAAGCATTGTGAAAATATCTCAAATAATAAAGTTATTGTAGAGCTATGAAATCACTTCAATCATTTGTAATAACCCTGTACGTAGGAGGGAGCAATATACTGCTAGACACCTCGGTGAAGGTATGTTCTCGAAACTTTAACAAAAACCCGTACCGAGCTACTGAGGGTCTCTCCTGCAGAGTCTTCCACTGGAGTTTATCTGTATTCTCCGTAACGCTTTCGCGATTACTAAATGATCCTGTGACGAAGCGCGCTGCTCTCCGTGGATCTTCTCTATCCCTTCTATCAACCCTATCTGGTACGGATCCCACACCGGTGAGCAGTATTCAAGCAGTGGGCGAACAAGCGTACTGTAACCTACTTCCCTTGCTTTCGAACTGCATTTCCTTAGGATTCTTCCAATGAATCTCAGTCTGGCATCTGCTTTACCGACGATTAATTTTATATGGTCATTCCATTTTAGATCACTCCTAATGCCTACTGCCAGATAATTTATGGAATTAACTGCTTCCAGTTGCTGACCTGCTAAATGATAAAGGATCTTTCTTTCTATATATTCGCAGCACATTACACTTGTCTACATTGGGATTCAATTGCCATTCCCTGCACCATGCGTCAATTCGTTGCAGATCCTCCTGCATTTCAGCACAATTTTCCATTGTTACAACCTCTCGATATACTACAGCATCATCCGCAAAAAGCCTCAGTGAACTTCTGATGTCATCCACAAGGTCATTTATATATATTGTGAATAGCAACGGTTCTACGACACTCCCCTGCGGCACACCTGAAATCTCTCTTACTTCGGAAGACTTCTCTCCATTGAGAATGACATGCTGCGTTCTGTTATCTAGGAACTCTTTAATCCAATCACACAATTGGTTTGATAGTGCATATGCTCTTACTTTGTTCATTAAACGACTGTGGGGAACTGTATCAGACGCCTTGCGGAAGTCAAGAAACACGGATTCTACCTGGGAACCCGTGTCTATGGCCCTCTGAGTCTCGTGGACGAATAGCGCGAGCTGGGTTTCACACGATCGTCTTTTTCGAAACCCATGCTGATTCCTACAGAGTAGATTTCTAATCTCCAGAAAAGTCATTATACTCGAACATAATACGCGTTCCAAAATTCTACAACTGATCGACGTGAGAGATATAGGTTTATAGTTCTGCACATCTGTTCGACGTCCCTTCTTGAAAACGGGGATGACCTGTGCCCTTTTCCAATCCTTTGGAACGTTATGCTCTTCTAGAGACCTACGGTACACCGCTGCAAGAAGGGGGCCACGTTCCTTCGCGTACTCTGTGTAAAATCGAACTGGGATCCCATCAGATCCAGAGGCCCTTCCTCTTTTGAGCGATTTTAATTGTTTTTCTATCCCTCTGTCATCTATTTCGATATCTACCATTTTGTCATCTGTGCGACATTCTAGAGAAGGAACTACAGTGAAGTCTTACATAAAGGTCAGAGGTGGACATCGCATTATTTTTTTGCTCAATTTGTAAAGCTCTTTCTCTTGAATATGTCATTCAATTTTTTTCTGAAGTTTCAGTCATTTGTTTGCCTGTACATGTACATCACATCGACCAATTTCTGTGCCACTCGGATAATTACTTCGTGGTGCGTCATTGTTGCTTTTTGCTTTTGCTTTTTTTTCCTTAGAGTGTATTATCTGTGTACGAATATAATTTATGGCAACAGTCACCCTAATGGGTGAAGTCACCACCTCGCATTGCAAAGCAGACTCTGATCATCTGCGTCAAAACAGAACCGTCTCCAGAACTTTCATCGTTGTAAACTGTACAGGAGTAGGCACAGACAATGGTGACGCTAGCAAGAGTCCGTCACTTACCACAGAGCACCACGGAGGCCTCAAAGAGTCTACCAACGGATTAGACCAGCCGTAGCCGTAATGTCGTGACTATAATACGTTTATATACTTCACCCCCCCCCCCACCCCCCACCCACTCCGCCATAACCAGTTGCTGCTACACTGACACTACACAAAACTAGAATTTAACAAGTATTTTTTCCGAGCCCATCCATTAGCCTACCAAATTTGTTCCTTTCCTTAGCGTCAAAAAGTTGTTTCAACAACTGACAGTTTCCGTGCTACTGATGAAATTTGCCCTGGTCAAATGTGATATCCCCAAGACTTTGGAGCACATAAGGCGAAACCTAAGGGAGAAGTTTCTCATTGGCGCCGAGTGCCACAGCACAGTCTAACAAGCGTGTAAAGACTCCCCTCTCTGGGCACAAAATTCTGATGTCGCTATCATGGAAGCTGCCGCGAAAACCAAAGTGCTGCGATCTGTGGTATTGTTGCTGTATTCGCGAAAGAGAGCACCAGTAACTGAGAAACAACAAAGACTAGCCGGCGAATGAACCCTATTCTATTCATTGAGAGGGGATGAAGAACGTCTGGACCATCCTCGTAGAGGACAACATCGTGTGCCACATGAGTGTCTCTCCTTGGAGAATTACCTACCTGTTGGTGATAGCTGCGGCGTAAATCTTAGACGGAGCGTCTTTTATAGCTTTAAGTTTAAGTGGGCGTAAATCTTTCACAATGGGTACTATAAAGATATAAATTTCAGTACGAACATGGCCTCTAGTTTGGATGACGACAGAAGGGATAAAGTAGGCGCTTAGTAATTTTGTCTGGCTGCAGTTCTACAACGTAAGGGTTTTAGTTTGGTAGTTTTAATATGGTGCATGTTGGCAGCTGCTTTTCTATTCCTATATACTTTCCTCAACGTACTCTTCTTTCAAAAACGAAAATTCCGCAGTTTAATGTATTTACGCGCATGCCCGCTTGTGCATGTTTGTAAACTGATCGCGGTATCGGACATCCTCAGAAATAATGCACATCATCAACATCCGATCGTAAGATCGCACTAATTCTGTTGTCAACATCGTCATCATTAAGAATGAAATGAGCGTTTGGCGTCATTGGCCGGGAGGCCCCTTACGGGGCAGGGCCGGCCAGCTAGGTGCAGGTCTTATTACATTCGACGCCACATTGGGCGACCTGCGCACCGGATGGGGATGGAATGATAATGAAGACAACACAACACCCAGTCCCTGAGCGAAGAAAATCCCCGACCGAGCTGGGAATCGCCCCCGGGCCCGTAGGACGGCAATCCCTCACGCTGACCACTTTGTTTTTATATATTTATTTTTTGTTGATCTAATTATGTTCGGTACTATTCGTTCTGTTTGTTCGGGTCGGACGCCCCATGACGATAGTTCAAGTTCATGAGTGACCCATTAACTCAGTTTTTTTTATTACAGGGAGCAGCGAACCCTCTGACCGAACATGCTGAGCTACCGTGCCGGCAGTCACTCAGCTATCGGGGCGGACATCATTAAGAATAAAACGCTGGCACTCCTTAAGACTCTTTCAGAGATCGAACATCCCTGCTATTAATTTAGTGTTTAGTTTCTGTCCGTTTTGATACCTACATCTACGTGCCTTTTATTCTCTTAATCTTTGCTCCATTGCGTGTAACCATAGCTATTGTCATTTCCAATTTGTGACATCCTTCATTCTTTTCTGTTTCCACGCATTTTGTGATTCATTGCGCTTTTCAGTTCCAAATTATCTGCTTACAAACGGTTTGGCTATTTTAACTGATGTATTGGATAATTACTATAGAGATATTTTTTTTCTTTTCCTGACAGTCGAAAGTTTTGAAGTAGAAATTATACATAGATTAACTTACGTGAGCGACACTCCTCAGTTAAACTGTGAAGTGAATTAAAATATATACAAGTTCAGGCAGGCAAGAATACAGCTGCAGATATCTGCTGATTATAGTTCAAAACAGAGCAGAATATATTTATTGAATTTTATACATTTCAAAGCTGTTACATTAAAATTATTATTTTTGCAGTAAAATTATTTGTTGGCATAGAACAATGAATTTAGTGCTTTACTGGATCACTCTGTGTTTAGTTTGTCTCTTGGTTTTTCGTGTACATAAGCCAAGTCATTATTAGGGATTATTTTAATTGTGAAGTAAGTGAGCTATAGGATGGTCTGGTAACTAGAGCCTCATATGTGAAGATTATGTCTGAAAAGGTTTTGTGGTGCAGGTTAACACAGATGATTTTCAGTGTCAGGTACTGTGGTTGGTCGACCTCTGTAGCCATCCATTCACAAACCAACTGGTCAGCTGAACACCCCTGCCCCCCCCCCCTCCCCCACTGTCTGAGGCGATCACTGTAACTGCGTGGTGGACCCTGTCTGCCTGCACTAACTGAGTCTGGGATGGCAGATAGGGGTCAGGGCAAGCAGGTAGTCATCCAGCATACCGATGCACCTCCACCACGAACCTTACTACTATAAAATCGTCCACCTGTATGTGAATAGCTCGGGGCAGACACACTCAGCAAGGGGGGGGGGGGGGGGGGACTGCCAAGAATAACAATTGTTACCCATGGGAACAGGAGCAAACGTCCATGAGGCCCTAAGCTCCTCAAACACGCCAATTTCCACCAAAAACTGAGACCACAAATCCGGGTCCAGCATTTAAATTGTGTATGACCTATTCTCAATGGAGGCTGAAGTGTTCGAGGAGAAGACAGAGGTTGAAAGCTCCCTCTTCTTCTGGAGGGGGGGGGGGGGAAACTACCCCTAAAAGGGTACAGAATTAGCAGTAATCAGTGGTATGAGGGTGTAGAAGGCGATAGAAACCAGAAAATGTGCATCCACTGGGCGTGTGGCCTGTAACTGGAATTCATGCAGGCTACATCAGATCCGTCAGACGACTGATTACCCAAAAATATGACCAATTTATGAAAAATTGTTACTTTAGTCCAGTTCAAAGAGAATGTCTCCCTCGAAATCTTTTGGGAATGTTTTTTTGTTTTTAAGGCCCACAGTAAATCATAAGTCTACTGAAAAACATTTTACAAGTGTCATAGTCCAACGTCCGTTTATAAGTATAATTTTCCACTAAAATATCATGTACAGCAGACAAGATAGTTGTCAAATCTCTGACAGCTTACTCCTGACGGCTCCAACTATTCATGCCTTAACAAACTTAAGTAAAACATTATGCTGACCAAGACCACTAACTCGACTTCACTGTCACAACTATCCAGAAACCCATTTAACTGCGTTTTGCTGCTATAAAAAGTTGTGACAATAACACATCAATTAAACTGATATACTGCCTTCTTTTCTTCAGGGACTCATACCTAGTGAGTACGTGGCTGGCGACCACGGGGTCCCGAGCTGAGTCCTGGCATTGCTTCCACTTACTTATTCCAGGCTCCTCACTTTTATCTTTCCTATTTGGCCACCCTCGGCCAACGCTTGTTCTTTTCCGACCCTGACGCTATTAGGTTTGGAGGGCTAGGGGTCTTCTATTTCCAACCTATACTTCTACTGAGCCGAATATCTCCCGGGATAAGGAGATTACCTTCTATCAATTGCCAACGGCCTTCTAGGAGGGCGGATGAGCGGCTAGAAGGAAGGGCACTCTCTTGCCCTTGGGGTGGGAAACTGCTCCTAAAGGCGGAGGAGCCACAAGGTGGCCAATGCCATAGAATGGAGAAGGCAACGGGAAACCACTCCATTAAAGACCCGGGCGGGTATCCCAAGTATCAACAGCTTATGATGGAAAGCTCTTTGGTTAAATTCTCCGGAGGTAAAATAGTCCCCCATTCGGATCTCCGGGCGGGGACAACTAAAGAGATACCAAAATCCAAAAGCATTAATGTAAGAAGGATAGCAACATGGAACGTCAACTCACTTCTTAAATGTGGTAAACTGGAAAACTTGAAAATAGAAATGAAACGAATGGATATTGATGTACTGGGAGTCTCAGAAATGAGATGGCCAAACGCTGGCGACTTTTGGTCAGGGGATTACAGATTCATACACACTGGAACAGCACAAGACAATCCTGGGATTGCAGGAGTGGGAATTATCCTCAGTAAAGAGATGGGGTTAAGAGTAAAAGGATTTTTCAACATAGTGAGAGGATAATTTATGTCCGATTGGAAACTAAACCAAGAGACACAATCATAATCCAAGTATACATGCCAACTACGAGGCACGAGGATGATGAAATCGACATGATGTATGACCACCTTGAAGAAGTAATTGACAGAATTAAAGGAGCTGAAAACCTTGTCATCATGGGAGATATGAATGCCGTTGTCGGGGAAGGTAAAGAAGAGGATGTGGCAGGGAATTTTGGATTAGGATTAAGAAATGAAAGAGGTGATAAACTTGTAGAATTCTGCCAAAGAAATAAACTTTGCATTACAAATACCTTCTTTAATCATCATCCAACAAGAAGATATACTTGGAAAATGCCTGGTGACATTAACAGATATCAAATTGACTTCATATTAGTGAAGCAAAGATTTAAAAACCAAGTTAAGGACAGCAGATCATATCCAGGCTGTGATGTGGAAAGCGACCACATACTCGTTATGATGACGACTGAACTAAAATTCAAGAACATTAAAAAAAGAAGTACATGTAAATGGGATTTGACAAACCTGAAAAACGCAAATACGCTGAAGCACTATCAACTAGAAACAGACAAGAAAACAAATACACAGGGCTGCAATGACATCCAAAGCAGCTGGAAAAAAAACTGATATTTTAGAAGCAGCAGAAGAAGTAATAGGAAAAGAAAGGACAGAGAAAAGGAAGGAATGGATCACTAATGACCTACTAAATATGATGGAAGAAAGAAGGAAATTAAAAAATTCTGGAAGACCAAGAGAAATACAAGAGTCTGAAAAACAGAATCAACAGAGAGGCAAAACAAGCAAGAGAAAAATACCTTCATGATCTCTGTATTTCAGTTGAGGACAACATGAGCAAGGGAAATATCGACAAGGCCTATAAATGTGTGAGACATTGCTTTGGAGACAGAAGAAACAAGTGTAGGGCTGTGATGGATGAAAATAGCAATATGTTGGATGACGATGATGAAGTTGCAAGAAGATGGAAACAATATATAGGAAAACTGTACAGCGGACCAGACCTGTCTGAAAACATCATGGAAGAAGAAACAGAAGTAGATTCACACAACGTAGGTGAACCTATATTAAAGGAAGAGTTTGAACTAGCTCTGAAAAAATTGAAAAACAACAAATCGCCTGGTATAGACAATATCCCAGCCGAATTTCTGAAATCTGGAGGAGCAAAACTGAATCAGGAGTTGTATAATCTTGTTTTCAACATGTACGAGCAGGGTAAAATTCCTACAGACTTTGAGAAAAACATTATGATCCCCATTCCAAAGAAGGCAAACGCTACAAGATGTGAAAATTATAGGACGCTCAGCCTAGTTACGCACGCCTCTAAAATATTAACCTCAATTATCCTAAAACGCATAGAACAAAAAGTCGAAGCTACACTCTCCGAAGACCAGTTTGGATTCCGGAAAGATAGAGGAACCAGAGAAGCAATATTTGCTCTAAAACCAATAATAGAGAAACGACTAGATAAGAACCTGAAAACATACATAGCTTTCGTAGATGTAGAGAAAGCCTTTGATAATGTTAAATGGGATAAGATGTTTGAGGTACTCAAAAAAGTAGGAATAGACCATAAAGATAGAAAAATGATATGGAACCTGTACAAAAACGAGACAGCAGTTATCCGTGGACGGACAAAACAAGAAGAGGTGCAGATACGGAAAGGTGTCCGACAAGGTTGCGCACTATCCCCTGTTATCTTAAACGTATACATTGAAGAGGCGCTGAAAAAAGTAAGGGAAAATTCACAGACAGGTGTAATAATTCATGGCCAACGAATAGATATGATAAGATATGCCGATGATATAGCTGTCCTGGCTGAAAGTGAAGAAGATCTTGTAGTCCTACTGAATAGAATGGATAAAGTTATGGGTGAAGAATATAATATGAGAATTAATAAAGCAAAAACAAAAGTAATGGCATGCGACAAAGAAGATCAAGTGAAAGTCCAAGTTCATGTATGCAATGAACTGCTTGAACAAGTTGATAAATTTACTTATCTGGGCAGTAATATTACCAGAGATGGAAGGAGCAAGGCAGAAGTGAGAAGTAGAATAGCTCAAGCAAAGGCTGCTTTTAACAAGAAGAAAAACATATTAACATCTAAGAGCATCAGCCTTGAAATCAGGAAAAGATTTTTGAAATCATATGTGTGGAGTGTGGCATGCTATGGGTGTGAAACATGGACTCTCGGGACAGAGGAAGACCAGAAGCTAAATTCTTTTGAAATGTGGTGCTATAGACGCATGCTCAAAATAAGATGTATCGACAAGGTCACAAACGAAGTGGTTCTGAAAAGAGCAGGTGAACAGAGAAGCTTCTGGAGTTTCATTGTTAAAAGAAGAGTGCAATTTACAGGCCATCTATTAAACATAAACGACTCCTGAACACAATCATAGAGGGATATGTCGAGGGGAAAAAGACCAAGAGGAAGACCACGACTGAGGTACATGGATCAAATCGTGAAAGATTTGGGATGTAACACCTATAAAGAAATGAAGAGAAAAGCTGAAAGACGCACAGAATGGAGACAAGCTGCCATTGTAGCTGTTGCAAACCAATCCTTGGATTGACCACTACAGAAGAAGAGGAAGACTGCCTTCTTGGCGACGAGTGCGCAACGTTACTGTCGCTTACTGTACTTCTACCTGCTCGTTTCGCAGCACGCTGTACTTCAAGGTTTCTCATCTTATTGAAGTGTCCCTGCAGTCTGCGGAGGCTCTTGTGCCACCCTCACAGTTGACGTCACCTTCCACCCACACGGCCTGCGCTGCCAGCCCAGCTCTGCAACCACGTGCCTTCGATTACGTTCCGAGCTTCCTCGGAGCTGGTGGCTCTCTGTGGCCCGTCCGTTTAGTGACGTCGCCTCCTGCATCTGGAACAGCGTAACCGTGCCTCGCTGCTAACTCTCCTCCCGTGAAGCCAAACCTGCGCAGTAGCCGATGTTCCCATCCCAACAGAAGATCTCGCGCTGCCTTCTCTCTGGATCGGCGTGCTGCTGTTCCACGTTTTCGACTTGCCTCAGTTTTCTTGGCTTCGGGCTAAGTAGCACAAGACGTTTATAAAGGTCTACACCTGTTTTTCAAACCCATGACCCAATACTGTGCACAGACACAGAAGTGATTCTGGCGTTCCGCAGGGTAGTGTCATAGGCTCTCTGCTGTTCCTGATTTATATAAATGATCTAGGTGATAATCTGAGCAGCCCCCTTAGATTGTTTGCAGATGACGCTGTAATTTACCATCTAGTAAAATCATCAGACGATCAAATCCAATTACAAAATGATTTAGAGAGAATTTCTGTATGGTGCGAAAAGTGGCAATTAGCACTAAACAAAGAAAAGTGCAAGGTCATCCACATGGGTACTAAAAGAAATCCCATAAATTTTGGGTATACGATAAATCACACAAATCAAAGGGCTGTCAATTCGACTAAATACCTGGGAATTACAATTGCTAGCAACTTAAATTGTAAAGATCACACAGATAATATTGTGGGAAAGGAGAAACAAAGACTGCGCTTTGTTGGCAGAGTACTTAGAAGATGTGACAAACCCACTAAAGAGTCAGCCTACATTACACTTGTCCGTCCTCTGCTGGAATATTGCTGCGCGGTATGGGATCCTTACCAGGTAGGACTGACGGAGGACATAGAAAAAGTGCAAGGAAGGGCAGCTCGTTTCGCGTTACCGCGCAATAGGGGTGAGACTGTCACTGATATAATACGCGTGCTGGGGTGGCAGTCACTGAAGCAAAGGCGGTTTTCTTTGCGGCGAGATCAATTTACGAAATTTCAATCACAAACTTTCTCTTCCGAATGCGTAAATATTTTGTTGACACCCACCTACGTAGGGAGAAATGATCATCATAATAAAATAAGAGAAATCAGAGCTCGAACGGAAAGATTTAGGTGTTCCTTTTTCCCACACGCCATTCAAGAGTGGAATGGTAGGGAAGTAGTATGAAAATGGTTCGATGAAATGGTTCAAATGGCTCTGAGCACTATGGGACTCAACTGCTGTGGTAATCAGTCCCCTAGAACTTAGAACTACTTAAACCTAACTAACCTAAGGACATCACACACATCCATGCCCGAGGCAGGATTCGAACCTGCGACCGTAGCAGTCACACGGTTCCGGACTGCGCGCCTAGAACCGCGAGACCACCGCGGCCGGCCGTTCGATGAACCCTCTGCGAGGCACTGAAGTGTGAACTGCAGAGTAACTATGTAGATGTAGATGTAGATGAAGGCTGTGGCTTCCCGACAGCCAAAACCTGATAGTAGGGATGCCTAATTAGTGTCAACCCCAGTGAACAGGTGCGCCTCCTTTTATCCGATCCCACACCTGGCACCAAAATAAGTGGATATATCTGTAGTGCTCTACGAGCAGATCAGGTTGGGAGCTGATGCTATTCCCAGTTGTGAAATGTCTCGTCTAATTTGTACTCTTGAAGCCACAGAATACCCTATGAACGTATCATAGGTAACAGAGACTGGAAACGACATAGAAAAGAAAATTGTTCTTGAATACTAAGGGGCACTAACACACTAACTGTATATTGAGCAATTCTGCATGTATCCTGTGCAGCTAAATGCCACGGGAAATTATGTCCTACTTGTGGTATCGGCCGCAATCCGACAGGCCGCAGTTTCAAATTCGCGCCGCCATTTACGCCGCCACGTTGCCTCCAGCCGCCAACACGGCACAGGGCGCTGCCACGAATAACTACGCCGCTGCCAATGAGATGCAAGCATCGTGTCCCCAGAGCTCCAGAGGTGAGTGACATAGTGGCCAGGGCTCGACATCTTCTGAATAGATAGTGAATTGAAAAGTGACACATTTATAAATCTTTTGTATCTGTATATATTTATACATTCAGATTTACTGCTAGCAACTGATGCTTCAACGACAGCAACAAAGTTATAATATATGAATTCTCTGGTGATGAATAGCATCTGCTCCTCGCTCGTGTATCCACTAAAGAACCACGCGGCGTTGAAGGAAGTTATAATAGACTGGTGACGAGGTTGGTGTATGCGTATATTAAGTCGAAATATATAAGCTGAAATATTTAAGTTGAGATGTTTAAGGAATCATCGCAAACGACAGGGAGCAACATCTAAGTGTTGAGCAGCGTCTAAACATCTGTCAGCATTTTCTTGCCTCGTACGAGCACAAGCAGCCCCGCAGAAAGAGGCGCCAAAAGCTAAGAAGGAATTCAGCTGCAGTCTCCGCCATTCTGTCAGTTCGATCAGATGAAGAAAACATGGAAAGAATACATGACACAGCTGCCCCAACATTTCGACGCCTGTAACAGCACAGGTGAATTACGTCGTACACTTTTCTTTCTATGTGTAGAAGTGTATGTCCACCGCCCCCTAGCGAAATTGGTGCCCCTCAGTCAGCCCCAAACCCAGTCCTATGATGTCATAATTGCAAGATTAGACACATTTTTTGAGAGTCAAATGCACGTTGCTGCTGCACCGTGTAAATTTTCCCACGTGCAATGTCGTAGTGACCAGTCCTATCAAGAAAAGACTGCGGAATTGCAGGGCATGACTTGTTGTTGTTGTTGTTGTTGTGGTCTTCAGTCCTGAGACTGGTTTGATGCAGCTCTCCATGCTACTCTATCCTGTGCAAGTTGCTTCATCTCCCAGTACGTACTGCAGCCTACATCCTTCTGAATCTGCTTAGTGTATTCATCTCTTGGTCTCCCTCAACGATTTTTTCCCTCCACGCTGCCCTCCAATACTAAATTGGCGATCCCTTGATGCCTCAGAACACGTCCTATCAACCGATCCCTTCTTCTAGTCAAGTTGTGTCACAAACTCCTCTTCTCCCTAATTCTATTCAGTACTTCCTCATTAGTTATGTGATCTACCCATCTAATCTTCAGCATTCTTCTGTAGCACCACATTTCGAAAGCTTCTATTCTCTTCTTGTCCAAACTATTTATCGTCCATGCTTCACTTCCATACATGGCTACACTCCATACAAATACTTTCAGAAAAGACTTCCTGACGCTTAGATCTATACTCGATGTTAACAAGTTTCTCTTTTTCAGAAATGCTTTCCTTGCCATTGCCAGCCCTCTCTTCTTCGACCATCATCAGTTATTTTGCTCCCCAAATAGCAAAACTCCTTTACTACTTTAAGTGTCTCATTTCCTAATCTAATTCCCTCAGCATCACCCGACTTAATCAGACTACGTTCCATTATCCTCGTTTTGCTTTTGTTGATGTTCATCTTATAGCCTCCTTTCAAGACACTGTCCATTCCTTTCAACTGCTATTCCAAATCCTTTGCTGTCTCTGACAGAATTACAATGTCATCGGCGAGCCTTAAAGTTTTTTTCTTCTCCATGGATTTTAATACATACTCAGAATTTTTATTTTCTTTCCTTTACTGCTTGCTCAATATACAGATTGAATAACATCGGGGACAGGCTACAACCCTGTCTCACTCCTTTCCCAACCACTGCTTCCCTTTCATGTCCTTCGACTATGACTATAGACTGCAAAATTAAATTTTTTTCTGTAGCGCAATTTATCAGTATGAAATGCTTCGTGATGCTATTATTCAGAAACTATGAGATCAGAGATTGAGGGCAGAAATTCTGAAGCATTGAAACCCTAGCCTCAGTGAAGTGCTTAAAGTTATCGACGCACGGGTATTTCAAGATATAGCCGAGCAAGATTTGTGTCAAACTGTTATCGTTTCATTTGGGACAAACTACCCGTGCCCCAGGTACAGCCCTGCCTCCCAGCAGTCGCAAGTCAGCACCGTGTAAACAAGGACGAAGCCATTACCCACAGGCATTTGCAGCGCTCGAGCAACGCTAATTACAGTGCCCCCGCTCCGCACAAAGAGAAGTCGTATGTTGTTGCGTCTGTTGTATTTGTGCCATGAGATTTACGATCTGCGCAGTGAGGTCCATGGTTATCTGAAAATTCCAAGTGCGACTAGATTACTGCAATAATGATATTTTAGTTGCAAGAGAGTGGGTTAACAGTCAAGTATGTATCTTCCAGAGGGCTACTGTAATTGTATTTTATTTCAGGCTCACACGTGGTCATCCGTAATTGTGCTGAAATCATCTGTTTCCTTAGTACCTCGTCGCCAATGTGGTGTGCGTACTGTAAGACCTTCGGTACACACACCATCAGATTATTTGACTTGTCGCTCTAACGAAGTAGGAGAGTGTCAGCAATTTGTCTCGTGGTCTTATCGTGGCGTGTTTATCTTCTGCCGTTAGGTCAGACGATAGAAATGCCACTTGCACGCTTAGAGTAGCAGATTGACGGTGACCAACTTTAAACAGAACTTGATTAATTTTCACACACATTTATTAAAATAATAAAAAGCATAGACATTACATAACTTGATTCTGGATGCTGTTTACAGTTGACAATCTGAAGTTCCTTTAGTCTTGGTACGTTAATCTTATTCTCACATATCTCTGATACTTGACAAAGTGTCTATTCATTTATCTTCATGGCTATGTACAGGAATATGGTAATCTTATTAGGCGCAGACTGAAACTTGACTACAGACTAATGCAGACTGACTAATCGGAGGTCTGTACACTCGTTATAATACCTCGCGCATTCAGGTATCACTGCGCAAGTGTGATCCGCGAGGAGAAAAGGTTCTACGTTAGCAGCAATCTCATTGGTATGCGTTACATATTAATACGCGGATCGGCGGAAGCAGAATTTGGTCCGTCTCTAAGACAGCGCCATCTCGTAGTGCGGAGACGGACGAGCGCTGCGCCTGCGCTGTTGTGCTTAGCGGGGCGCGCTCTAGTGGGAAAGTTGTGTACGCACTGACTACGCGGAACTATTTACACAACATATGTGCAATGCTGTGTCACCCACGATCGGCGAACTGCTTCTTCAGACAAGCGGAATACAATTTTTGTCATCGCACGGGACGTACAAAACCGGTCCGCCTGCAAAACACTAGAAAGCTCTCCCCGGTCTCACGTGGGAATAAAGCAAAGCAGAAACGGGTGGAAATCAATGTCATTTCGTGTTCAAATTCTGCTCCTCCTCCTGCTCAAAAGTCAGACAAACAAAGCTGCAGAAAACGCAATGCATGCTTTTTAATGCGAGTATTACACACTTCAAACAGACTCTCCCAACCTCGAAATTCACGAAAACACTCAAGTGCGCAGTTGGAAACAGAGAACGGTTTTTCACAACACTAATAGACAACTGTATACAGAGAAACACCGCACACTGTGGATTACATTGCAAATTTAACCAGTTGGTGCTTTTAAATTAGATAACGGAGTTTCTGTCACGTTGCTTAACCTGGATACATATGAAAAACTCGGCCCGCAACCTCTGCAGACACCAAGCCTGTATTTCACTGTCTATAACGGCGGCAGCGTTTCAGTGCTGAGAATGTCCCGCTTACCTGCAAAACACGAAAACACGACTAAGGAAATCGCTTTCATTGCAGTCTTCAGGCGCACGAGCCCAAATATTTTCGATGTGGATGAGTCTGATTCCTTCACATTAGACGTACAGGACAATGTACATGTTACTGGCACAAAAGTTTCCCATGCCGCATGAGCCGTGGCCGGCTCGCGTTGATGCGGTTTGTTCTTTGGCATTTTGTCACAATCGAGTGGCGTCTTATTTCTCCCTGAGTTACTACCATGACGAGTTGCTGACTTGCCTCTGTCAGTGGCAGCAGCAGCAGCAGCGCATATCGATACTAGTACTGCTCTACCATCTTTGTGGTGTGACCGCCATATTTCCGTGCAGTGGTGTGTGTGCGGCAGCCGGTCGGTTGGGACAGAGCAGAGCGGAAGTCTCCGCGGCTCGAGGTCAGGCCGGGACCGCTGGCAGTGTGCACGCACGGTCGGATTGTGGGGCGCTAGCTGCGAGAGCTACAAAGTTCGTTGCCCACCGAACCTGGACACTGAAGTTGAGTGATCCGTTAACCTGTTATGAAACCTCAATTGCTGTGACATCTCTTCATTCATTGCCGGTTGTTGCTTCCTGGGCCGTTCCGGCTAGCAGCAACATGTGGCGTGTTGGAGTCGGCGAAATTTTGAGCTGTCTTCCTGTATGGTCTTTAACTGTTAAATTGGTTGTTACTTATCAGTGAAGTGCACCAGCAGTGTTTTCTGCCTTGTGGCCGTTAATCCCCCAGTTACCTGCCCTGCTCGTTAAAGTAGTTTTCCGGCAGTGTGTTTTTCCTCGCAGTGTTGATGCTGTCTGGCACGGTATGTAGTTCGACAGCCTTTTAGTTGTTTGTTCATATTTTTTTCTTAGAGTGGTTATTGTGCCTTGGCTGTTTTTAGACGCCAATTTTGAAGACGTAGTGCTGCTGGTATCTTCGTCCTTGGCTGATACTTTCCATTGTCGTGCCGTTGGTCGGGAGAAGGGAATTGATTAGGTTGTTCGTCAGTCCTACAGCCGTCCCTGGGTCGGGTTGCCATCCGATTATTTAACCTTACTCTTGGCTGCCTGTCTCACCTCACCTTAGGTTAGAGCGAACTCCTCAGGCTGACCCTTGGAACACTTCTGAGCACCACTGTTCTGTTGGTTTTAGATTCTCATTTTCATTTTAGTCTCAAGTACTGTGTGAGGCCTTCAACCGTCTATTAATTTAGTTTGTTTTAATTTTAAAATAAGGCCTTCAGCTGACTTAGATTAAAATTTGAAGATTGATTTGTTTAAAACTAAATTTTGAAAGTTTGTTCTATCTGAAATTCTTCTTATTCTGGGCTTAAGCCCTGAGTTGTTCAATGTCCTGTTTGTGGCCTTCAGCCGAGCTTTTAAGTGAAATATTTTTTAAGTAAGGCCTTCAGCCATGTGTATTCCTTACAGCATTTTTTTTATAACTTGTGTTCAGGCCTTCAGCCGTTCTTGTTTTTGGTGTGGTTTTGGGCCTTCAGCCCAGGAGGTATCACAAGTTTCCTTAACTAGGTCTTCAGCCATTTTGATCCTTTTAAGGCAATGTGTAATTTAGTGGTTCTTAGGAAAATAAAAGTTTGTGTGTTTCGTGCAACCGACAGTAACTGATTATGGCCCCCCTCCACAACCATAACCTGATCCGCTCTATCCTCAGAAACCACATTTCACCGCAGTTCAGCAGCACTGTGACAAGTGTCAACATTTGTTCAACGGTACTCTAGGATGTGCAAAGCTGATGCCTAACCCAAATTTTGGAGCGCGCACCCTGTGTTGCATGCATGACGTGATGACGTGATGACGTGGCTGCAGATATTCAGAGACTGGAATCCGTTAGTGTCTTAAAACATATTTCAGCAAATCAGTGGTCATCACCCTTAGTCGTCATTCGTAAGGCAAATGGGAAAATTTGTCTTTGTAAGTATTTCAAACGCACGGTAAATTCAAAGACAGTGACTGATTCCTATCCACTCAAATATACGGAGGAAATTTTGAATCGCCTTGCGGGAAGACAGTTCATCCAAAAATGGATCTTGGAGAAACCTATCTTCAATTACCATTGGACAAAGAGACAAAGAAAAATCTTCTTGTGAATAATCTTGTTGGTTTGTTCGAATATGAACGCCTACCTTTCGAAGTGCTTCTGCAAATACGTTGTTTCAAAAATTTCTTGAACAAGTAATGGCCAAGGTGCCCTCTCATTTTAATTATCTTGACGTCATAATAGTCTCCAGACAAACACCAGGACGACACCTTAAAAATTTGGACTGTCTTTTTCAAGTTTTAATTGAGACGATCCTCAAGTGTAACTTTCAGAAATGTCCTTTTTTCAACACAGTGATTGAATACTTACGGCATATCATCGATGACATTCGCGCTTGTCCTTAGACGAAACATTTGCAAGCAATTTTCTAAGAATTTACATGAACTGCAAGCTGTTCTCCGAAGATTGACTTTAAAGTTCATTCCTAATGCGGCGCAAATTGCCGCACCTCTGAGCCCCCTCAGACGTAAAAATGTTCGGTTCTACTGGACAACAGACTATGACCAAGTTTTTCAAAGGCTGAAAAATGCATTGCTTTGTCAGCATTGCCTTATGCACTGTGATTCGCTCGAACCACTTGTGCTTGCTGTAGATGCCGCGTCTCATAGCGTCAAGGCAGTTTTCTCCCGCAAATTTCGCATTTGCTTCCAAATCTTTGAACAGCGCTTAGGTTAAAAATGGTCAGCATGAAAATGACACCCTGGCTATAACGTATGGTGTCACAAAATTTCTTCATTACGTGTACATCAGAAAATCTTTCCTGGTCATGGACATAAGCCTCTGACTGCACTGCTTCATCCGTAAACCAAGTTCCCGAGTGCACGGAGCAAAAGCTTCCTTATTGGTCATTATTACTGTCGAATTACCGGTATGAAATTCTGTAACGTCTGATGTAAACGCCGATACATTGTCTCGGCCAGATGCAGCATTCGAAGTATTTGAAGCTTCTTGTTTTCATACTGATCCTCCTGGTTCACAAGCATTGGATTCTTTTCCTACTGATTTTCGGCGGATCGCACAAAACATGGAGCATGACCAGTCACTATGTTTGCTGAAAAGCTACATTCACAAAAGATGGCGGCGCTCTCAGAAATGTGTTTCCAATCCCTTAGTACGAAGATACATTGCTCATTTTAACAGTGAATTTCTTCTGAATGATGGGACTCTGCCCCACACGCCTAACGAACAGACAACACTGTTAATCCTCCCCTCATTGCAACAGCAGGTATGAAGTCTTCTGATTCAGAAGGATGTAGGTTGCAGTAAGTACTGGGAGATGAAGAAGCTTGCACAGGATAGAGTAGTATGGAGAGCTGCATCAAACCAGTCTCAGGACTGAAGACCACAACAACAACAACATAGAGGTACTTGGGGAACAGTTCACACTAAGCATTTGGCGCGCCAACATTGTATGTGCCTTGTTTTAGCTAAGCAGACAGAAAGTGTGATGGCACAACGTCGTGCTTACGCAAACAATCAGGCCACTCCGCGCCAGGAATTTTTCTCCTGGCCACGTTCTGATACTCCATGGCAACACCTCCGTATGGACTTTGCTGCCTCCTTTTGGCAAACTGGTCGGTCGATTATCGTCGATGGGAACAACAAACACTCTTTTGTTATCCCAATACATTCGACAAATGCCTCCAGCACTATCAAGGCGCCTTCTTGTGTACTTTCTCTCGAAGGCTAGCCATAAACAATTGTTTCTAACAATAGACCTCCTTTATCTTCCAAAGAATTTGCACAATTTTGCAAACACTATGGAATAAAGCATGTCAGGACAGCGCTATCCTCGCCACAGTCTAATGGCGAAGCCGAACGTTTCGTTCGAGCATTCAAGATGCAAACGTCATAACTTCGCGCTGGACGTTCATATGAAGATGTCTTACTCATGATGTTTCTGTGTTCATGTCATACATTACCTGCTGCTGACATTCCACTGGCAGAACGTTTCCATGGGAGATGGCATCGGATCTTGCAGCATTTGCTTCAACATTACTGCTCTGCTCCTCCTTAAGACTTCACCACAAAGTTTCCACTGAACGTCAAAGTTCATTATCGAATGTACAAGAAGTCACATTTATGGTGAACCCTTCCCGTCTCCTCTATATCTCTTTTGCTACGCAACCTTCCCTTCTACAATAACCTATAAAACCTTCCCTTAGGATTTCTATCTCTTGCTGAATAATAACAAATGAAATCTTCCCTTTGAAATTAATTGTCTTTCTCAATAATAACAAGTGCAATTTTCGCATACAAATTTAAATGTTGCTTATTAAAAGTGATTTGCTGATTATTTCGACGAAACATAAAATGTGTCGTCGTCGTGGCCCTCAGTCGTTACCTGCAATAACCCAAAACTGTTCCTTACCTTCTTTACTGTTACTGGATCGCCATCTGACTGCTACATCGAACTGTGACATGAATATACTTACTCTCTTTTACTATACTCTATTAGCTGCTGGTGGGTTGTCATAATAAGTGGCTGTATTTATTACCAAGCTGACGCTATTCTTTAATAGCAAAGCTGACGTTATTCTTTAATTAATTTGACTGAAGTTACATAATTCATAGTTAAACTTTTTCTTGACAACAATAACATTTTGCACAGTTTACGTTGATGGTTTTTGGGATGGATTATAATCAGTAATGCAATATTGCTGGCAAAAATGAATTACATTCTTAAAAAGATTCTTCAAATATTTACTGTTGGTAATGAAATGATTTTACAAACGTTCAAACGGGACTTACTTTTTACAATAATCTTACAACTAGCATTGCGCAAACATACCTTCAGTAGTCTTGAGTTTCTCAAAGAAATTAATTCAATAACATCACTTCCTCTTTTGACAATAGTTAGCTGATGTCTCTGTACATCCGTTTATAATCTCTTGTAAATCATGGCTGGTGGCTGACAGGCACACCGCTCCTCTCAACCTCTCCCTTCAGACCCGCTACCGACTCGCTTCACATCTCGCTTACTACTGACTTCCTACGAACGCTAAAGTGCGGTCTCTCCCGCCAAAAATGTTTTCTTGTGCAGCCAATCCCTGCTACCACATTACAAAATGTATCAATGCGCGGTCTTTCCCGCTCTTTTCTTAAAATGTATCCACACGCGATCTCTCCCGCCCTTTTTAAAATTATATCAATGTGCGGTCTCTCCCGCCAACAATACTTTGGTGCAGAAATTCCCTGCTACCACAATTATTTCCAAAATGGCAAATATTAATTATTCCTACATAATCCTATTAATAAAATATAAATATCTTTCATAAATTGTCGTTTGACAACAGACGATAGAAATATACACGTCTTACAATGGGGATGTGGCGTTGTTTCCAGATCTGCTGGCAAAGCGCAGTATACTACTCGCGGCAAAGGAGGCACTGAAAGGTGGCTACACTGAGTAACAGCCCCAGAGATTGCGACAAAGATTATTATTCCGCCGCCTCCACTGGGGCAGTAGTAGTTTCAGGGGTTGACGCGGACAGTACTTGTTGAGAGGATGTCGACAGCAGTACTAGTTCAGAGGATGTCGAGTGCAGTTGTTGTTCTGTTGGGCGAGAGAGTAGATGCTGTTCGGTTGGTGTAATGTATTGATGGAAGATGCTGCAATGATCATAGTGTATTTTTCGTCAATATATACTGAGGTACAAAAAAAGATTATTTCACATTTCTTTAATGAGAATGCCTCTTGGTCACAGGTTCAGTCAACAAAGCATCTGGCTCGTGTTCATGTATTAGACTTGTAATTCTGGCTTCTATGTGCAGTTATAGTATTCCTGGTTTTTCAATTAGTTCATTGTAAATGGTGTTTAAAATACCTTGTCGTGTTGAGGAAGAACCGTGCCAGATACATGTACGTTGAGTCACACTACCACACACACAGAACAGTTACACTTGTGCTTTGTTGTTTCGTAGCTTTTATAGTTGCAGGGGACTTAATTAATCAATTTTGTTAACGGAACTTTCCTTTCATTCTTTATTGTTATTCTGTGCAGTCAGATTGCGTCCTAATATTACTCAAGGCCAACCGGTTACGAGATTTCGTAACAGGACACACAGCTACTAAAATTGTTGCATTTTAATTGAGCCCCCACGCACGTGGCGACCGCTGCTTCGGATCGTCCCTTGGAATTCTTTTGATAGTAAAAATAGCAGACAGTAGTATTGTTGTAGTAATTTGTAGTTTAGTAATTGTAGTCTATATTGCATGTGTAGATTTAGTGATTGAACGTTTATAGTTGTCTTGTCATTCTTTTAATGGTATTTTTGTAGAATTTAATTTCTGATGAGTCGTATACGGGTTTGACAATTTTGTGCAATTGTGAGGGTTTTAATTGTTCGTTAATCGTGTTTGTCGGGAAGCATTTCGTGTGAATGGTATTACTGGTGATAAAATGTTACATTGTGTGTAATTTTCGTATAGTGACGAGTTTTGTATGTTTTGTAAATGATTACGCGTTCGATGAAAAAGGCAAATTGATGGATAGTCAGAATGACGAAATTGTTAACATGGCGAACTCGCCATCACAGGAGAACAGTATGATGAATAATGAAGTAGAAAACAATTTAATAAGCCGGGAAAATAGTCCGGAACCAGTTCAAAATTTTTCACAATCAAAAAATTTTCAGAATACGAGATAAACGACAGAAGATTCTGGAATAGTATCGAACACAGGTAGCTTTGCAGCTATGACGAAGGAAGTTAGTTTTAAAGGAAGTGTTAGGGGCGTAAAGAATTTCGAACCAGTTAATATGGAGCAGTTGATGAGTGCAATATTAAATTTGGGATCTGAATTAAAAACAGTGGCAACACGTTTAGAAACTGATATGGGAACAATGGAAACACGGTTAGACTCACGAATAGGGACATGTTTTAAAAACATGAAAGATGAATTAAAGAAAGAAATTAGAGAAGAAGTACAACCGATTTTGAATGCTCACAGTAATAGATTAATTTCAATAGAAATTAGACAAAAGGAACAGGATAGAGAACGGGAAGAAAGAGATTGCATGACAGTACAAAAGTGCACACGATAAGGAAGAAATATTTGAAAGAATCGAGGAATCCGTACCAAATGACAGAATAAATAATCTAACACAACAATATGAACAGTTAACTTCTAAATGTGTCAATACTGAAACCCGAGTCGCGACACTTACGGAAGACGTAAATACACAGAAAGAACAAATAGGTGACTTATCGGAAAGAGTTGAGGAGATTTCAAATAAATTGACAAGTCTTAGTTTAAATGGGGACAGAGATTCAGATGATACAGCTCCATTGTCATTTGCAGAAACAGAAGAGTACCAGAATATAAATAAACATGTTGAAAATCAGATAAAATTTAATGAATGCGTTAAAAGTGAATTTGAGGCGTTACGAAATGGTTCAAATGGCTCTGAGCACTATGCGACTTAACTTCTGAGGTCATCAATCGCCTAGAACTTAGAACCAATTGAACCTAACAAACCTAAGGACATCACACACATCCATGCCCGAGGCAGGATTCGAACCTGCAACCGTAGCGGTCGCTCGGTTCCAGACTGTAGCGCCCAGAACCGCACGGCCACTCCGGCCGGCGAGGCGTTACGAAAGCAAGTTAAACAAATTGAAAGCGAAATCGTAGGAAAAGACAATAGAAGAAACTTAGAATCACCGATAGCAGCGGGTTTTGAAGAAAATAATTTATTTCATTTACGAGATGCAACAAGAGAGCGCCAGGCGCGCGAACTTGACAATAATCGACATCCGGACTGGGGCAGACGCGGTAGGTCTTTGTCGCCACGAGGCGAAAACTTTGACTAAAAACACTTTTTAACTGTTCGGAAATTTAAGATCTTTCGCAATTCTAATAATGACATACATCCATGTTCATGGTTAGATCAATTTATGTACGCACTTCTGCCAAATTGGCCACTAAGTCACAAACTGGAATTAATGGGTGGTTATTTAGGTCCTCAGGGGATTCACTACACTAAGTGAATATGTGCCATAGCGTGCACAGGGCCCCGAGCTGTAGTGGTGCTATTTCCCTTTTAGTTTTCTGCACTGCTGCCTACTCTTTTACTATTCTTTGTATCCATCAAAACAATTCTTCAACTATCAATCTATTTAGAAAAGGAGTCAGTAAAGAATAACAGGATATGACTATTTTACCCAAAAGTGACAGTTTTCAAGATATTGATGAAAAACGAAACGGCGACGTGCATGCGCGCTCTTATTAGAGATTGTAATAATTTAAATGATTTTTATCATGCATTTCTATCGGCATATTGGTCCGAAAACACGCAAGACAGAATCAAACATAGTCTTATTATGCAGCATAATTTTAAACAGTCTGAGATCTGCACGCCGGCAGAATACTTTGAAGACATGATTCGAAAGAATCAATTCCTTTCCAACCCTTATAGCCCGACTGAATTAATTCGCATTTGTTTACCTAAGCTGCCACAATCGATAAGACACATTGCTTTAGCCGGAAGATGTTAAGACGACATTGAAACTTTTAAGACTGCTACAAGAACTTGAGTATGACAATGACGACGGAACTTCTTGTACTTTTTTCAGTAACGGTAATCACAAAAGATTTTCAGAGAAAAGGGATAATGATCAGAACGGACGTTATAACGGTAATTTTTGGAAATGACAGACGAAACAGACAGGACAGTAGATACCAGCCTTATGACAAAGGAAAGCGTAGCGATTAGACAGTATTATTTAGTTCGCAATGATATTCTTTTTAAACGAAAATCGGTTCACAACTTTGTTTGATTAGTTTTCATTCCTGATGAATGGGTTAATAAATTGATTTGGTATACACATTTCAGTTATGCACACTTTGGTCCTAGAAAATGCTTTCATAAATTACGAGAAAATTGCTACTTCAGTAATATGGAAAAACGTATTCGAATTGTTCTTGCCAAATGCAAACTATGTCAAAAGGCTAAGCCGCCAACTATTTCTCACAGAGCACCGTTGTTTCCTATCATTCCAGCGAAATTGAAGGAGATGCCTGCAGTCGATTTGTTCGGTCCAGTGGTTCGTTCTACTAATGGTTTTGCGTACATTTTGGTAGCAGTGGAATTGACATGAAAATATGTGTGTTTTACACCTTTACGTAAAGCAACAGCTCGTTCAGTATCTAATGCTTTCATCAAACATTTTTTTAAAGAAGTGGGTCATGCTGGTAAAGTTATATCAGATAATGGGTCACAGTTTCGCTCTAAAATTTGGCTTCGTACTCTACGGCGTCGTAAGATTAAACCAATTTTCATTTTACTTTTTCACCCTCAATCTAACGCTTCAGAGAGATGGATGAAGGAAATCAATAAATTGTGTCGTCTTTATTGTCATCATAATCAGAGAACATGGGATCAGTATCTTCATATTTTTCAAAACATTCTGAATGATCTCCCTAATGATTCAACTTCTTTACCGCCTATATTGATATTAAAAAATAAAGCACCGACAAATCGCATTTCTGAAATCGTTCCTTTTCCGTCTACACGAAAACTGCGGCATTCTGAAGCTGTCAACCTGGCTCTACAAAATATTGCATCTGCGGCTGCTAGAAGAAAGAAATCAGCTAAACGTCCTGGTCGTTTAAAAACTTTGTCCGTTGGTCAAAAGGTGTTAATTAAGTCTCATCGTTTGTCTCACAAAGGAAAAGGCTTCTGTCGCAAATTTTTTCTGCTTTATAACGGTCCATATAGAGTTGGCAAAATTATATATGATAACACTGTCGAAGTAGAGACTCTAAAATTATGACGCTATATCGAACGTTAAAATTTTTATGGAATGACATCCTTTTGAGAAATTAACAGTTACACGTGAAAACGCAGAGAATACAAGGATACCGCGCCGTGTTCTGGCGGCGGCACATACTCAAAGCGACAGTCAGTACGCGCGCCGCACAAGGTAGCCGTTGACCGCAAACAATTACTTCCTACGTCACGCGTACCTGCAGCTGATCGAGCGCTCAGTGCAAAGGCACTGACAGCCGTAGACAAATACACAGTCTAATTTCTCCGATTAAATTCAGTATAAAGCTATAATGACTTGATAAATTATGTTATTAACGTTCAGTTTTTTTCAGGATACAGTTGTATAAAATATTTAAGAACTTCAGGTAAATTCTGTATGTGTCTGACGTTAAGAGGACTTGCTATCGATAAAATTTCAGGAAGAATGTAATTTCGAAGAAGAAAGTAATAAACTAAAAAGGTAACTATTAATTGAGTTTATTTTTCAGGTAACATATTTCTACTTAGGTATGTACATTATACATAATTTGCTGCTCACGATTAGGTGATTTATACTTCGTGTTAACTGATTTTGATAATGATTGATTAATGAACAGTGTTGTAAATTATGTATATTATGCATCGCTTGGCTGCACTGCTTTTTCACTGATGTCACATATTTTTTTATTATGAGCCTGCTGTGCCTATTTATTTAAATTATAATTGTCACCTGATTAGTTGTGCTGATATGGTTATGTATGTAAGTTATATTTTGTGATTTATCTGCTTGCGCCTTCATGATTACTTATTGAGATTACATATGAACATTTATTTGCTTATGCTGATATGATGCTAATGACGTGTTTATTATGTCAGTTATATACTTGCTGCTTTGCGTATGGATTGCAAATTTACACATTTCTGTTTTGTTGTCATAACTACTCTTTAATTTGGTGTAAAGAGATGCTTATATACTGTGTACGAACATGTTACAGTGTCGTCGTAACTGCCGTCTGCTTCACGTCTGCTGTGCAGCGAGCTACCTTAATTTAAGTATTAACTGTATTTTTCTTACTTGTATTTACACATTTCTGTTTTGTTGTCATAACTACCCTTTAATTTGGTATATAGAAATGCTTATATACTGTGTACGAACATGTTACAGTGTCGTCGTAACTGCCGTCTGCTTCACGTCTGCTGTGCAGCGAGCTACCCTAATTTAAGTATTAACTGTATTTTTCTTAGTTGTCACTTCTTCTTCCGTGTGTTTTTGCTTTTAGGAAGCTTTAATTGTCGAGTGCTAGTAATAGTGATCCATAGATTTCGTGTTTGTTTTGAATACAGTCAGAGAGAGTCTCTTTAGTCAACCATAGTGCCAGTAGTGCTAGTGTTTGTTTTCAATACAGTCCAGAGACAGGTAGTGCTATTTTCATTGTTTTCTACAAGAAGTGTCTACCAACCACAGTTTAGACAACAATCAGCCGCCTTTAGTGAATTAGCAGTCTAGTTAAAAGTTGATTAACTCTCTATAGTAAATTGATTTCTTAGGATGGATAGGATGTGTGACTGCTGTGTACGGACGCAGGAGGAGCTGGCCACTGTTCGCGAACAGCTGAGCGTGTTGATGGCCGCGGTCAGCCGTCTTCAGGCTGCTGCCTCGGAGTGTAGCGGCAGTGGGGAGTCTGCTGCGTCGCATAGTACACCCCAGGAGTTACATGCTTCACCCATTGTCCCTGCTGTTGAGACATCTTCGCGGGTACCGGGCGCGGTTGGGCCACTCTCTCCCCAAGGGGAGTGGCGGGTTCAGCGGCGTTCGCGGCGCACGAGGCGGAGGGTCAATGTGGAGGCTGGCCGTGTGGCATCGCCCGCTCTGCCTGTGAGTGGACATGTGGCCGCTCCTTCAGCAAGGTCCAAGCAGGCACACGGGGGGAGGGGTTTATTAGTTATTGGGAGTTCCAACGTTAGGCGGGTCCTGGAGCCCCTTAGGGAAAAAGCGGAAAGGTCGGGGAAGAAGGCAAGTGTTCACTCTGTCTGCTTGCCGGGGGGTCTCATCCGAGATGTGGAGGAGGCCCTGACGGCGGCGATAAAGAGCACTGGGTGCACCCGACTGCAAATTGTTGCTTATGTCGGCACCAATGACTCCTGCCGTCTGGGTTCGTACAGGCGGTTGGCGGAATTGGTGAAGGCGGAAAGCCTCGCTCGTGGGGTGGAGTCTGAGCTAACTATTTGTAGTATCGTTCCCAGAACCGATCGCGGTCCTCTGGTTTGGAGATCTGCGGAGATCTGGGGTGCAAATTTTTCGACCTCCGCTATCGGGTGGAGAAATGTAGGGTCCCTCTGAATAGGTCAGGCGTGCACTACACGCCGGAAGCGGCTATAAGGGTAGCAGAGTACGTGTGGAGTGCACATGTGGGTTTTTTAGGTTAGAGAATTACCTCCTTAGGCCCGACAAGACGCCTCCTGAGACGCGGCGAAGTAGGAGTAGGGAAAATGCAACAGGGAATAACAATATTAATGTGCTAATAGTAAACTGCAGGAGGGTCTATAGAAAGGTCCCAGAACTGCTCTCTTTAATAAACGGTCACAATGCCCATATAGTACTAGGGACAGAAAGTTGGCTGAAACCAGACGTAAACAGTAATGAAATCCTAAACTCAGATTTGAATGTATACTGCAGAGACAGGCTGGACAGTGAAGGGGGAGGCGTGTTTATAGCGATAAAAAGTGCAATGGTATCGAAGGAAGCTGACGGAGATCCGAAATGTGAAATAATTTGGGTGAAGGTCACGGTTAAAGCAGGCTCAGACATGGTAATTGGATGTCTTTATAGGCCCCCTGGCTCAGCAGCTGTTGTGGCTGAGCACCTGAAGGATAATTTGGAAAATATTTCGAGTAGATTTCCCCACCATGTTATAGTTCTGGGTGGAGATTTTAATTTGCTGGATACAGACTGGGAGACTCAAACGTTCATAACGGGTGGCAGGGACAAAGAATCCAGTGAGTTTTTTTTAAGTGCTTTATCTGAAAACTACCTTGGGCAGTTAAACAGCGAACCGACTCGTGGCGATAACATATTAGACCTTCTGGTGACAAACAGACCCGAACTATTTGAAACAGTTAACGCAGAACAGGGAATCAGCGATCATAAAGCGGTTACTGCATCGATGATTTTAGCCATAAATAGAAATATTTAAAAAGGTAGGAAGATTTTTCTGTTTAGCAAAAGTGACAAAAAGCAGATTACAGAGTACCTGACGGCTCAATACAAAAGTTTTGTCTCAAGTACAGATAGTGTTGAGGATCAGTGGACAAAGTTCAAAAACATCGTACAATATGCGTTAGATGAGTATGTGCCAAGCAAGATCGTAAGAGATGGAAAAGAGCCACCGTGGTACAACAACCGAGTTAGAAAACTGCTGCGGAAGCAAAGGGGACTTCACAGCAAACCTAAACATAGCCAAAGCCTTGCAGACAAACAAAAATTACGCGAAGCGAGTTGTAGTGTGAGGAGGGCTATGCGAGAGGCGCTCAATGAATTCGAAAGTAAAGTTCTATGTACTGACTTGGCAGAAAATCGCAAGAAATTTTGGTCTTATGTCAAAGCGGTAGGTGGATCAAAACAAAATGTCCAGACACTCTGTGACCAAAATGGTACTGAAACCGAGGATGACAGACTAAAGGCCGAAATACTAAATGTCTTTTTCCAAAGCTGTTTCATAGAGGAAGACTGCACTGTAGTTCCTTCTCTAGATTGTTGCACAGATTACAAAACGGTAGATATCGAAATAGACGACAGAGGGATAGAAAAACAATTAAAATCGCTCAAAAGAGGAAAGGCCGCTGGACCTGATGGGATACCAGTTCGATTTTACACAGAGTACGCGAAGGAACTTGCCCCCCTTCTTGCAGCGGTGTACCGTAGGTCTCTAGAAGAGCGCAGCGTTCCAAAGGATTGGAAAAGGGCACAGGTCATCCCTGTTTTCAAGAAGGGACGTCGAACAGATGTTCAGAACTATAGACCTATATCTCTAACGTCGAACAGTTGTAAAATTTTGGAACACGTATTATGTTCGAGTGTAATGACTTTTCTGGAGACTAGAAATCTACTCTGTAGGAATCAGCATGGGTTTCGAAAAAGACGATCGTGTGAAACCCAGCTCGCGCTATTCGTCCACGAGACTCAGAGGGCCATAGACACGGGTTCCCAGGTAGATGCCGTGTTTCTTGACTTCCCCAAGGCGTTCGATACAGTTCCCCACAGTCGTTTAATGAACAAAGTAAGAGTATATGGACTATCAGACCTATTGTGTGATTGGATTGAAGAGTTCCTAGATAACAGATGCAGCATGTCATTCTCAATGGAGAGAAGTCCTCCGAAGTAAGAGTCATTTCAGGTGTGCCGTAGGGGAGTGTCATAGGCCCGTTGCTATTCACAATATACATGAATGACCTTGTGGATGACATCGGAAGTTCACTGAGGCTTTTTGCAGATGATGCTGTGGTGTATCGAGAGGTTGTAACAATGGAAAATTGTGCTTAAATGCAGGAGGATCTGCAGCGAATTGACGCATGGTGCAGGGAATGGCAATTGAATCTCAATGTAGACAAGTGTAACGTGCTGCGAATACATAGAAAGATAGATCCCTTATCATTTAGCTATAAAATAGCAGGTCAGCAACTGGAAGCAGTTAATTCCATAAATTATCTGGCAGTACGCATTAGGAATGATTTAAAATGGAATGATCATATAAAGTTGATCGTCGGTAAAGCAGATGCCAGACTGAGATTCATTGGAAGAATCCTAAAGAAATGCAATCCGAAAACAGAGGAAGTAGGTTACAGTACCCTTGTTCGCCCACTGCTTGAATACTGCTCAGCATTGTGGGATCCGTACCAGATAGGGTTGATAGAAGAGCTAGAGAATATCCAACGGAGAGCAGCGTGCTTCGTTACAGGATCATTTAGTAATCGCGAAAGCGTTACGGAGATGATAGATAAACTCCAGTGGAAGACTCAGCAGGAGAGACGCTCAGTAGCTCGTACGGGCTTTTGTTAAAGTTTCGAGAACATACCTTCACCGAAGAGTCAAGCAGTATATTGCTCCCTCCTACGTATGTCTCGCGAACAGACCATGAGGATAAAATCAGAGAGATTAGAGCCCACATAGAAGCATACCGACAATCCTTCTTTCCACGAACAGTACGAGACTGGAGTAGAAGGGAGAACCGATAGAGGTACTCAAGGTACCCTCCGCCACACACCGTCAGGTGGCCTGCGGAGTATGGATGTAGATGTCGATGTAGATGGAGTTTAGGTTACACTATGGTATTAATTATAGATTGTTCGCTTGGCAGAGCCTCGTTGTAGGGATTGTGCTACATCCACTTGTTGACATTCTGTTCTCTACTGGTATATTTACTCGCTATTGCATGTTTAGCTTACGCTCAGTGCTTTATATTTTAAGATAAGAAACTGCTACTACATTGGTACAAAAAACTTCATTGAAGTCACATGAGCTGCAGGTTTTATGGAAGCTGTATAAATTTATGCTAATAGAAAGGAAGCTAACGACATGAAATACCAACACTAGCTTTAGACCATTGACAGTTATTACACTGCATTCTTCGTGAGCCATTGAAATAGCAAGTGACACTTTGATGCGTCCCCTTTGAACAATTATACATGACTGTGTTTGAACTGACACACAATATTTTTAGCGCAACGCAATCTGACTTTCAAAAATCCCTACAAAAGAATGGCCCTGACTAACATTAACCAGCCGGCCGCGGTGGTCTCGCGGTTCTAGGCGCGCAGTCCGGAACCGTGAGACTGCTACGGTCGCAGGTTCGAATCCTGCCTCGGGCATGGATGTGTGTGATGTCCTTAGGTTAGTTAGGTTTAAGTAGTTCTAAGTTCTAGGGGACTGATAACCACAGCAGTTGAGTCCCATAGTGCTCAGAGCCATTTTTTTAACATTAACCTATACCTTTCACAAATCACTTACCTCACAGAAATCTTCGTTACTCGAACTACTGCAATACAGCGAGCGCCACTACTGCCAGCTAAATAAAAGATTCAAACTACGGGAGGCACTAACTACTGATAGGCATAGTTAGCAAATGAAAGATTTTAATAGAGAACAAACAATGTATTTACCTTAATAGTCAGAATATATATAGCAGTTCATGACATCCAGTCTTACAAACTTCAAAACTCCGCCATCTCTCTCCCCACATCCACCACTGCTGGCGGCTCACCTCCAACTGCGCAACGCTACGCGCTGCTAACATCCATCTGCCCAACACTATAATGGCAGACAACAATGCAAACCAGCCACAGACTGCACACAGCACAGCCAGTGATTTTCATACAGAGGTGGCGTTACCAATAAAAAAACCTAAACAGCCTACTTACAACTTGACACATAGAAATACTCCACATGTTTGCTTCTGTTTTGCTATGATTCTTGAAGTGGTGTACACAGTGTGAAATATTACGATTTATTCATTTAAAGTCTTATGTGATCATTCATACTACGTACTCACACCTACTTACTGAAAGTTATTAAAACTGAAGGTCATATATGCATTTCTTTTATTTTATGATGGACAAGGTAACCAAAATGTACTTTATAATTCATAATGAGTAAAAGATTTGGCTCAGGTGGATTACACAGAGGTTGTGTGTGGACACTGTGTCTTCGGATTGTATGGGATGATGAATTAAAGTTTTCACTAGAATTTTATCTGTACTTGTTCAAGGAGACTGACTAGAGGAAAGAGTTGTTGTGGAAGCGAAATTATGTTGGTGAGATTATGTGATGCTGATGATTATTGGAGTTTTGGTGGAAAAGAGTAAAGTAAGTGAGGAGCATATTTTTTTGTTGGTTTATAGGGAACAAGAAGGATGAAGATGGCAGACTAGAACACTCTAGTGGAAGGAAGATTGTCTACACACACACTTTGTTAAATCAATAAGCAGTATATACTTTTTTGGAGAGAGGAAGTATTTGCATATCTTGGCACACTGACAGTGGTTCAGCAACCGTACATTTTGATTTGGCTTGGCAAACATTGGTCTTGACATAATGACTATGACGTTGACTAACTATTATTGACTATTATACACTGCTGCCACTGCTACTTGATACACATGTTGAACATCCAATTTTGACAAATTGCATTTACACAGTTAACACTATTCAATTACACAGTAGTACTTAATATGTGGATGAAAGATGAGTGAGTGTGTTTTGTGTGTTTTCCTTTCCTAATCCCAAATAATTGGTACCGACCTACCTCCTAAATATTATTTTACTTGTTTGTTGTGGCTTGCACTGACACCCATAAATATTAAAGATTTACTGATGTTTGGGTATTTGTAATAGTTAATATGACAATTATCTGATATCATTTGTGTGTTTATTATAATTTGTATGTTTAGTGTAAAAGCATTGATAATAATTCTGTAAAAGCAATTGTGTGTGCATTCAAACTGTTGTTCGTGCTTGCACTTATTAACATTGGTGGGTGCCACTTGGAAATGTTTAATTTCTGCTGAGGAACTCTGATGAATTGTGTAATTATTACTGGTGAATATTATGGACTATTACCTGCACCTGTTCAACATTACTGGATGCCACTGATGGAACTGCTTCTACTGAGGTAATGTCACTTGTTGCTGTTTGCACCTGTTCAACATTGATGGGTGCCACTGATGGAACTGCTTCTACCGAAATGACGTCACTTGTTAGTGTCTGCGCCTGCTCGCCATTGCTGGGTGCCACTGTTGGAGCTCTTTAAATACTGCTGATGAATTGTTATGAGACTGCTATTTGCACCTGTTGACCATTGCTGGGTGCTACTGCTGGAACTGTCAACTACTCTGAGGAGTGCTACCTGTTTATTTAACTATTGAAAAGATTTTATGTGAATATTTGTATAAACTGATTTTTTGTGTATTTACTGTTTATGAAATGTTATGAGACTCTTACCTGCACCTATTCGTCATTGCTGACGCTATTGATTGAATTGTTTAACCACATTGTTTAACAAATGATACTTGTGTAAACTATTATGTAAAATCACATGTATGCAAGCATTTGTATTCCTTACTGTATTTTATATATTAGGTTATTGAATGGTCAGTCCAAAGCCAAAATTTATTTAGTTATGTGGTATTTACTTATTAATATCATCATTTATTTTTGTCTGTATTTTTTTCGACGAATTTGGTGGTATTTTAACTACCAATGCTTGCAAAAATACCATTAAATTCTAGCCCGTGGAGGAGGGGCATATGAAAGGTGGCTACACTGAGTCACAGCCCCAGAGATTGCGCCAAAGAGTATTATTCCGCCGCCTCCACTGGGGTAGTAGTAGTTTCTGACATTGTCGTGGGCAGTGCTTGTTGAGAGGATGTCGACAGCAGTACTAGTTGAGAGCATCTCGTGCGCAGTTGTTCTGTTGGGCGAGACAGCAGATGCTGTTCGGTTGGTGTAATGTATAGATGGAAGATGTTGCAATGATCACGGTGTGTTTTTCGTCAATATTTATGAAGGTAACAAAAAATTTTTTATTTCTAATTTCCTAAATAACAATGCCTCTTGGTCACAGGTTCAGTCAACATAGCATCTGGCTCGTGTTCATGTATTAGCCTGTAATTCTGGTTTCTATGTGCAATTATAGTATTTATGGTTTTTCAATTAGTTCATTGTAAATGGTGTTTAAAATACCTTGTCGTATTGAGGAAGAACTGTGCCAGATACATTTACTTTGAGTCACACTACCACACACACAGAACAGTTACACTTGTGCTTTGTTGTTTCGTAGCTTTTATAGTTGCAGGGGACTTAATTAATTAATTGTGTTAATGGAAATTTCTTGTCATTCTTTATTTTTATTTTATGCAGTCAGATTGCGTCCTAATATTACTCAGGGCCAACAGGTTACGAGATTTCGTAAGCGGACACACAGCTACTAAAATTATTGCATTTTAATTAAACCCCCATGCAGCATCTTCAGCGCCACCAAAATCAGCTACAGTTCCGTGAATTCAGTGAATCTGCTGTACATAAAACTGTTTCAAATTTCTTTACTGCACGACGTCCCGTAGCCGTGAAGTTGCCACATCCGTCCGCCGCTAAGCAACCTTCTACGCAGCGTACCGAGCAGCTGTCTCAACCTGCGGCCGTCTCAGCGATGGAATTCTCCGCCTGCCCACCTGCGACGGATTTGCCCCCAACGCCGAAGGTCGTCTCCTCCGTGGATATGGGCGCCGTCGCCGTCGGCTAGTCGACCGCACCCTCTGCAGCACCCTCGCTGCTCCTACCTGTGAAGTCGGATGCGTCCTGTGCTCGATTTCCCTGAGCAGTTTCGCTGGTGCTCGCAATACGCAATGTCGGGACACGGACTGGTCTGCTCTGCCCCCAGCCGAGCAAGCAGTCTCACCACTATCCACGGCACAGCCCTCTCCCCATACCTTCCAAGTTGGGCGTGGAGGGTTGCGGTATCGGCCGCTGTCCAGTCGGCTGCACTTTCAAATACGCACGCCGCCAGTTACACTGCCGGTTTCCCACAGCCGCCACCGCGGCACGAGGGCGCTGCCGCGAGCGATTATGCCGCTGGTAATGAGAAGAAAGCAGCCCCTCTCCGGAGCCTCAGCGGCGAGTATACTTAAGTTTAACATTCATGCACTGACCCCATTTTGTGTGTTTGCCAGTTGAATAACATTTACAGTCTTTCATAGTGGCCACTACTCTTTATCTACGGAATAGTTACACTAATGGCCATTAAAATTGCTACACCACGAAGATGACATGCTAAAGACGCGAAATTTAACCGACAGGAAGAACATGCTGTGATATGCAAATGATTAGCGTTTCAGAGCATTCACACAAGGTTGGCGCCGGTGGCGACACCTACAACGTGCTGACATAGGGAAAGTTTCCAACCGATTTCTCATACACAAACAGCAGTTGACCGCGTTGCCTGGTGAAATGTTGTTGTCATGCCTCGTGTAAGGAGGAGAAATGCGTACCGTCACATTTCCGACTTTGATAAAGGTCGGATTGTAGCCTATTGCGATTGCGGTTTTATCGTATCGCGACATTGCTGCTCGCGTTGGTCGAGATCCAATGACCGTTAGCAGAATATGGAATCGGTGGGTTCAGGAGGGTAATACGGAACACCGTGCTGGATCCCAATGGCATCGAATCACTAGCAGTCGAGATGACAGGCATCTTATCCGCATGGCTGTAACGGATCGTGCAGCCACGTCTCGATCCCTGAGTCAATAGTTGCGGACGTTTGCAAGACAACAACCATCTGCACGAACAGTTCGACGACGTTTGCAGCAGCATGGACTGTCAGCTCGGAGACCATGGCTGCGGTTACCCTTGACGCTGCATCACAGACAGGAGCGCCTCCACGACGAACACGGGTGCACGAATGGCAAAACGTCATTTTTTCGGATGAATCCAGGTTCTGTTTACAGCATCATGATGTTCGCATCCGTGTTTGGCGACATCGCGGCGAACGCACGTTGGAATCGTGTATTCGTCATCGCCATACCGGCGTATCACCCGGCGTGATGGTATGGGGTGCCATTGTTTACACGTCTCGGTCACCTCTTGTTCGCATTGACGGAACTTTGAACAGTGGACGTTACATTTCAGATGTGTTACGACCCGTGGCTCTACCCTTCATTCTATCCCTGCGAAACCCTACATTTCTGCAGGATAATGCACGACCGCCTGTTGCGGGTTCTGTACGGGCCTTTCTGGATACAGAAAATGTTCGACTGCTGCCCTGGCCAGCACATTCTCCAGATCTGTCACCAATTGAAAACGTCTGGTGAATGTTGGCCGAGTAATACGCCAGTCACTACTCTTGATGAACTGTGGTATCGTGTTGAAGGTGCATGGGCAGCTGTACCTGTACACACCATCCAAGCTCTGTTTGACTCAATGGCCAGGCATATCAAGGCCGTTATTACGGCCAGAGGTGGTACTGATTTCTCAGGATCTATGCACCCAAATTGCCTGAAAATGTAATCACATGTCAGTTCTAGTATAATATATTTGTCCAATGAATATCCGTTTATCATCTGCATTTCTTCTTGGTGTAGCAATTTTAAGGCCGGAGTGTATTACATTGAAGACACAGATTTATAAATCTGCTGTATCTGCTTATCTTTCAACATTCAAAGCTACTGTTAGCAACTGATGCGGCAACTACGGCGATAGTGTTACGTTTTGTTTTTATTATTTGATAGTAGATATATAATAAATTATTATCTGAATTCTCTGTTCATGAACAGCTTCTGTTCCTGGCTCCTGTATCTACTAAAGAGCCACACAACGTGCAGGGGAGTTATAATACCATGTCGGGGACAGCTACTGAGACAGACACAGCGAGTACGGAATCGCCAGCAGCACCGCGTATCAAGGCTCGCGTGAGGCGTCTCCCACGCGATGGCGCGCTGTCCTCCTCACCTCTGTTCCTATCACAAACTCCTCTCCAACTGGTCCGTACTCCACATTCCCCTGACCACAATAACAAAATCTCTCCTGCTTCCTTGCGTCCATGCCAACATCGAGTTACCCGTCTATACACACATACTCACAAATGCAGTAACATTACAACTCTGACAATTCACTCTTAATATCTCATGCAAGTCATCCGCAATAAAATGTGGCCCATTTATTGTCGTAGGGTCGAGTCGTACACGTCCACTTTCATGCTCAACAGTAGATTTCAGTGCGATATTGTAGTTTACCTGTGATCCTTCATTCTAATTATCCAAGCATTGGTACGGAATGCGAAATTACCAACGAATTCAATTTAACATATACAGGTTGTTTGTAATTAAACTTTCGGTACTGGAGCCAGTGTAAACGGAAAACTATTTACCGTATGGATGCGCAACTTCAATGGAATGATGTTCACACTGTGCGCTGCTGATTTTGCATTGTTAGTAGTGTTAGCGTCATGATTTGCCATTAGGCGCCGACACGGATGCGGCGACGTAGGGTTCGAACACAAGCATGAGTGTGCATTACAACTGCAGACACTCAACATGGATCTGGACAAGATGAGCAGGGCTTCACTCACAAAGATGTTTTATCAAAACAACAGAAATAGCTTGAGCCGTGCGTGGCTCGTGTTCGTGCCATCTATTATGTAACATCTTGTTTTACCGTACGGCCGCCTCGTCATTTTAAATTTCAGTTACTGGTGTCACTGAATTACTGTCTTGCCTGCCCGTGAGTGGTAACAGCAGCGCGTATTGATATTTGCTGCACGGCTATTACTTCCCGGTCGTGGTGTGTGGTGGAGAGAGATCGGACCTGGAGCGGTTGGCGTTGGAACGCGGTAGAAGGGCAGTCGGGATGCAGCAGTCGCGGACGGAGCGCTAGGGAGGCGTGTACAGCCAGTACTAGCCGACCGCTCGCGACACAGCATGAACTGTCCGACGGACGGAGATGGCAGCGGGATCGACCGTTGGTCGGTCGTTCAGTTGGTCGCCTCTTTGGGCGACGTGTGTTTGGTCTTTTGACCCTTTCTGGGCCTCGTCACTGGGTCGTCTTGCTGGACGTCGCTCGGTTCCTTCTTGTGCGGAGACGTCGTGGCCAATGGGCAAGAGTTACCCCTGCATGATTGGGTCCGAGCCAGTGTGTCCGGATCGCCGTGTCTCCCACTTCCCGACGGACAGCGGACACATACGGTTTGAGTGCCAACGACCTTGGTTGGTTGTTGGTCGGTCGTCTGGTCAGACGACGTGTGTTTCTTCACCGACCGTCCTTCGGATTTGAGTGTGAGTCCGCCGGTGATTTGTTCTAGTTGTTCATCAGTGATTCGTTTTACGAGTGTCCGAGTTTCTTGAGGCAGTATTTCGTGCAACACTGTGTACCCTGCGACAGTTCGACTGAGCGATGCTTTAAATGCTGTAATGCTGTCTGCATACTGCAGTAGCCAGTTGGTCGGCTGCGACAGAGCAGCGAGTGAGTGTTTTCTTACCGTGTTGATGCTGTCCGCCACGACGTGATGTTCCACAGCCGTTACGATGTTCATGTATGTCAGTAGTTATTGTGCCCTGACTTAACACACCAATATTTGAAGACGAGTGTTACTGGTCTCTTTGCCTCGCTGGCATTTTGGTTGTAGTGTTTTTGGTCTGGTGACCGAAATCAAGTAGTTGGTTGGTTCGTCGGCGGTCTGTTGATTGGGTTACCTTCCGATTTAGAGATTGTTGGTCAGGCTGCCTGTCTCGCCTAAATGAGCGTTAGTGTTACAATTCCAGGCCGACCCTTGGAAACTGTTGAGAGCCGTTCCGTGTCTGTTACATAGTAACTTCCCTGCTTGAGTTTTAGTCATTTGTTTGATATGTGGCCTTCAGCCGAGTTTTTATATATCCTGAATTAATGTTCCTGTCTTGCCCTTTAGACATGAGATTGTTATTCTTTATATGGGGCTTTCAGCCGAATTTTACATCAGATCTTTTAAGACCTTAAGCCGTTAAATTATTGTGTTGTTGTGTGGCCTTAAGTCGAGTATTAATATCTCTTAAATTAATGTCCTTGTCTTGCCCTTAAGGCATGAGATTGTTATTCTTTATTTTATATGAAATGTTTTAAGATAAGGCCTTCTGCCTTTTGATTGAAAGTCCTCTTATTGCTTAAAATGCGACCTCCAGCCTAGTTCCATTAAAAATTAAATTTCTAAGGCCTTCAGCAGATTAGATTGAAGATATAGAAAATATTCTTTGGTGAAACCTCCAGAAAAATCTTGTATTTCAATTCTGCTGAAGCCTTGTGTCTTGAATGTGGCCTTCAGCCAATCTAAAGTTAATCAGAGGAGGTCGATATTAGTTTTGTAATATTGTGAGTTGATAAATAAAGTTTGTACGTTGAGAGCAACTGACAGGAACTCATTTTGGCCCCTTTCCACAACCTAATCCGCTCTGTTCTGCTAGCCCAGGCATATCATAGCCATTCTCCTCTTCGTGAATGTCGATGCATTAAGGAATACGGAGAGAACCTCTTTCCGTACCATGGTTGAAGAACATGATTCGGAAGTTCGAATGAACTAGGAATTTGGGAACTGGCCCTGGAAGCTGGCCGTGGTAGCCGTGCGGTTCTAGGCGCTCCAGTCCGGAGCCGCGCTGCTGCTACGGTCGCAGGATCGAATCCTGCCTCGGGCATCGGTGTGTGTGCTGTTCTTAGGTTAGTTAGGTTTAAGTAGTTCTAAGTTCTAGGGGACTTATGACCACAGCAGTTGAGTCCCAAAGTGCTCAGAGCCATTTGAACCATTTTGAACTGGCCCTGGGGGAGGCCGACGGCCAATTGAGCCACAAATTGTTGAAGCTACTGTTGTAGTGGCTGAGAATGCTGGATGCACTGTGCGGCCTTCAAGTAGCTGACAAGCTATGTCACGACAGCTGAACATTCTATGCTCGCGGTTCGAAAAGTGCTGCAACAATTATGAAGTGGTGTCTCTATTGCGGTTCCAGGCCGTCGTAGATGCAGATGGTTGTCATATTCAGCAACGTTTGTAACATGGAAGGTAAACATGGTATGCAATTGACAAATATTACCCTCTCATGTGGATATTGAAATACGTTTAGATTTAAACTGTATGCACTGATTTATTAATTTTGGCAAAACACCGAATCTCTTAAGAATGGTGGTACTATAGAGTCTGATTCAGTTATGCAACAAAATTAATAGTGATCCTCCAGTTCAGCAAAGTTTGCATAAATGAGGAAATTGAGTGGTAGCAGAATCCCCATAGGCTAACTAAACATCACTGGTATGTAAAACAGAATGTCTGAAACTAAGTCCCACATCACACAGTGTGGGCAGCAGTTAAAGTAATTGTGGTCACTTGCCGCGCAGAGCTCGTTATCCCGGTCGTCGTGGTATGTCTTTCAAACTGCTTCAGGAAAGCCCGAGCGGCAAGCGGCAAACGGCTCACGAAAGTGAAAACGTGCATGCGTAACTGCACAATTTTACTTAAATTCTAATAAATGTGCCACCATTTGTTTATTAACAATTATACAAATTAAACATATGTTTTAAGTGACAATTCATTATCTTACGTTTCTGCCGATACTAAAAACTGTATATAAAGGTTTACACAGAAATGCTTATAAAAATGACCATGACAAACTATTTAGCGCACATGAAATAAATGATCTTGGCCTGCTCTATTGAAGCGTCATCTCATGCTCAATATACTGAAGACAACACATCATATGGATACTTCGCCGTTTTTAAGTTGCAGTTATTTTTAATGCTGGCCAAGCTGACTTATCCTTAAATAAATTAGATATTAATAGTTTATAGAAATCAATAACTAAAACAGGTAGAAATGTGAGGCGTTCAGGAATGTTGTGCAACTGTTGTGCAACTGTTGTGCTAGGCTGTTATCCCGTACCTCGTTTGTTAAGATATCATGCCGCATTCAGCAGTTATTAATTTTAGTGTGATAATATGCATTTGCTGTCGACATCTAACTCCTATAGTTTTGAGACGTATACAATATTAACATTCCAATAAGTGCATCTCAGTACAATGAGTTCTCTGGTGTGTTTGTATTTTGCTATGACGAACCATCGAAATGAGAGTATTACTGAATTAAGAAATCTTTGAATGTCGCAATATTTCAACCTGTTGCTTACACAACCATTATACACATTTCATACACTGTCCCTAGCACGTTGCCAAACAAATGTTTCCCTCGTCTGTGTTCTTCCTTGGTAAACTCCAGCCCATACCTGCGAATGAACATTTCTTTTGTACGCGAGCGTGAACCCGTTCTTGAAGCCCCCCCCCCCCCCCCTTCTGCACCGGCCGAGCTAAATCTTACCTTCCACATCTTAAACCTTAACATGGATGAATTCTTGCGAGCATATCGATTATCTTACAGACCAGATTTTAACCGCCCCCACGGCTCTCTCCCAACCTGCACTATGGAGCAATGGAAGATAGTTATTTGGTCAGATGAGTCTTGTTTTACACTGTTTCCAACTAGTGGTCAAGTTTACGGTCAAAGAGTGAAACGTAGCGGGTGTTCAGTGACGATTTGGGCAGTCATATCGTGATATTCCGTGAGCCCTGTGATCACTTGGCAAGGTCGCATTACTTACTGGGATTGTGTGACAGATGTGGCTGATCAGGTCCGTCCCGTAGTACGGTGCTCGTTCCCCAGTGGTGATGCTGTTTTGTAAGACGGCAGGACCCCTGTCCAGCTCGCATCGTCCTGGACTTGTTTTGTGAGCACGATTGTGGCCACCACAATCACCAGATCTCAATATTATTGAGCGTTTGTGGGCTAACAAATGTCGTGGAATCGAACTCCACGCCGCTATTCCTCGCACACTGGCCGTACCAAAATGTCTTACAAGGAACCCCTTGATTGCGAGATTGCAAAAGCCCAGTAATGTTTACGGTATTCGACGCCTAATACACTGTCTGCCGTGCAACCACAATATTGGCTGCTAATGGCAACAGGGGGTGGGACTGGAGGTATCCAATGGTGAGCACAGCGTCAGGCTATGAAGCGTAGTTGAACTGCTTAATCGGGGAGTATCTCACAACAGTGTTACAGTGCTAGTGGTGTTAACACAGAGCCGGCCGTGGTGGCCGAGAGGTTCTAGGCGCTTCAGTCTGGAACCGCGCGATCGCTACTGTCGCAGGTTTGAGTTCTGCCTCAGGCATGGATGCGTGTGATGTCCTTAGGTTAGTTAGCTTTAAGTGGTTCTAAGTTCTAGGGGACTGATGACCTCAGATGATAAGTCCCATAGTGCTCAGAGCCATTTGAACCATTTTTTTGTTAACACAGAGCAGAGCAATGGCAACGATAAACAATGCAACGTTGCATTATATCTAGAACAACAGTTGCCAAAGTTGACATTTCGTCAGAAAGACGCCCAGGGAATTTCGCAGAATAAGAAAAAATTGGCAGATGAAGTATTAGCGTTTCTGTACGGTGCGTCGCTGGAACGTGTGCTGTCCTATACGCTCGACTGTGCGGACGATGTACATGAGGAGTACAATAATGACGACACGTGACTTGCTTAGTAAGTGAACGTGGTACTGAAACAAGTGTCGAGCCATGTAATTCATCATCCTTGTCGGACAGGGAGACACAAGTCGTGTCTCCAGTGAAACGTAGAAAAGGACAATCGTTGTTCAACAGAGGGTACTAAACATAATTACGTACACGTAAGATCATTGTAGTAAAAAAAAATATTTCTCTCACATAATTCAAATAAGTCCGCACCAATATGACCGCGCAGTGCACAAGAAAAACTACGGGTATTCAAGGGAGGATAAGGCGCACTTGGTACAAATCCTGGTGTTTGCGCGTTTCTAGGATGCTCGATACAATTTACAAGATGTGCATGATGGTGACCTACTACGTTATGCACATCAAATTACGCCCGACGTAGATTACAGTGATATCAAGGGAAACAGTGGGTGGTTGTATAACTTCAATCAGCGCTACAGAATTGGAAGACGTAAGATAACGACATTTCAGACAAGCGGACTTGGCGATGCACAGAAAACTGCAGAATCGGCCCGAAAATTTGTAGTAAATCAGATAAACAAACTTATCCCATAACTCAGTAAGGAATTTGTTTTCAATTCCGACCAGCCGGTATTTGAAAAGGAAATGCATGTCAAAGGAACCCTGGAAATCAGAGGTACGAAGAGAGTTGTATCAAGATCAACTAACATCAATGCCTTAAGGCATTCGTATACAACTATGCCGACTGTAAATCTGGATGGTAAATTGGCTGGAAAGTTATTTATTTTGCTGTGAGAAGTTGGAAGTGCTCTGCCTCCTAGATTCTTTCTCATGTACGTGGCCAGGCAAGAAGAGCAGGGAATATTTACGTCACAGCAAGCAAGAGTGGGGAAATGGACCTAAGAGAACTATGACTATGGTATGATGTGAGCACTGCTTTTGGTCAATAGCATAACTAGATTTTGCTTGATTCCTATACTGCGTTTAAAAATCATATTCATTTAGAGCAAACCATCTCCCCCGAAATGTGTGTGGCATTGCAGTTCATACGGCCTGGAACCAATGGACAAATTCAGCCTCCGGATGTTTGTTTCTTCCGTTCCTGTAAAACATATTATCGGACTATCTGTAGCTTCACATTAAAGAATAGCCAGTTTTACGGTAAGCTCCACAATGCAACAACGTTTCGCATTCGGTTGCATGCCGTCACATTCCACCAATTCTCATCACCCCCTTACACCAATACGATTTTATGTATATGCATTTCTTAAGAGCAGATACCTAGTTTGTAACTCCCAGGGAGTTCGCCTTTGATCTTGATGGTGCGAACCTTAGCGATCACTGTGGCGCCCAATTTTTCATTCGATGTTCATGGTACGAGTTAATAGTTTGTTGTGAACATTTCTTAAATGTCGACAATGTCCATTTTGTGAAGTGTAATGGTTCAAATGGCTCTGAGCACTATGGGACTTAACATCTATGGTCATCAGTCCCGTAGAACTTAGAACTACTTAAACCTAACTAACCTAAGGACAGCACACAGCACTCAGTCATCACGAGGCAGAGAAAATCCCTGACCCCGCCGGGAATCGAACCCGGGAACCCGGGCGCGGGAAGCGAGAACGCTACCGCACGACCACGAGTTGCGGACAAGTGTAATACATACACTCCATAGAAGGTTGATCTCTCCTTCTGGACCCTCATTTTCGGTCGCACTCCAAAATGCACGTGGTGAGTCATTAGTAGCTAATATTTTTCGTCATGATTTGTTAAGACAACACTTTCAAATGAGCGTTACCAAAGATTGAACTTGCGACCTCGCACTCATGGTGTTCCTTGTTAGAGAATTTCATCTGTACATATAAATTTTCGGTGGAGGAAGGTCGTGCAAGAGAGGTAATTTGGTGGCATTGCCGTAATATGTGTGGCACATATGAAAACTGGAGTATTATTATTACTTCTGACAGTTAAATGTATATGTTATATGTAGTAGAAAGGTGGTGATGCTCATATGAAGTAGTACGTCTAGACGGCTACTCTGCAAATCACACTTAAATGCCTGGTAGAGGGTTTATCGACCCATCTTCACGATAATTCTCTGTTATTTCACTCTCGAGCAGCGCGTGGAAAAAAGGAACACCTGTGCCTTTCCGTGCGAGCTCTGATTCCCTTTATTTTATTATGATGATCGTTTCTTCCTGTGTAAGTCGGCATCAGCGAAATATTTTCGAATTCGGCGGAGAATGTTTTTGACTGGAATTTCGTGAGAACATCCCGCAGCAACGAGAACGCCTTTGTTTTAACGATGTCCACCCCAAATCCTGTATCATGTCCGTAACACTCTCTCCCCGATTTCCCGATAATAGAAAACATGCGGTCTTTCTCTGAACTTTCTCGATGTACTCTGCTAATCCTGTCCCACACCGCGTAGCATTACTCCGAAAGAGGACGGACAAGCGTAGCACAGTCAGTCTTTTTAGTAGATCTGTTGCCTCTTCTAAGTGTTCTGCCATTAAAACAGCCTTTTCTGCCTGCCCCCATAATATTTTCTGTGTGTTCTTTGCAATTTAAGTTGTTCGTAGCTGTAATTCCTAGGTATTTAGTTGATTTTACGGCCTTTAGAACTGATTGATTCATCGTGTAACCGAAGTTTAACGGATTCCTTTTAGCACTCATGTGGATGACCACATACTTTTTATTATTTAGAGTCAACTGCCAATTTCCTGACCATACAGATATCTTACCTAAATCGTTTTGCTTTTGGGTTAGATCTTCTGATAACTTTACTAGACGATAAAACGACAGTATCCTCTTAGGATTTACGGAATTCAGTCTCGCTACAACAACCCTGTGCTCACGAATCTCTGTATCAGTTTTGATGTTCGTTATTAGCTCAGAATTATTTGTTGCTACGAGGTCAAGTGCGTTTTCACAACTATTTACTATTCGAGTGGGCTCAAGAAGCAATTGCTCGAAATAATAATCAGATAATGCGTTTAGCACTATTTCGAATGATGTTTTATGCGTACCTCTAGATTTAAACATGTATTTTCGCCAACATATCGAGGGTACATTGAAGTCACCAACAACTATATTGATATGAATCTGGTACGTGTTTGAAATTAGGCTCAAGTTTTCTTTGAACTTTTCAAATGGCTCTGAGCACTATGCGAATTAACTTCTGAGGCCATCAGTCGCCTAGAACTTAGAACTAATTAAACCTAACTAAACTAAGGACATCACACACACCATGCCCGAGGCAGGATTCGAATCTGCTCGGCTCCAGACTGTAGCGCCTAGAACCGCACGGCCACTACGGCCGGCTTTGAACCTTTCAGCAACTGTATCATCTGAGTTGGGAGATCGGTAAAAGGATCCTGTTATTATTTTATTCCGGTTCCCAAGAATGACCTCTACCCATAATAGTTCACAGGAACTATCTACTTCAATTTCGCGACAAGTTAAACTACTTCCAACAGCAACAAACACGCCACAGCCAACTGTAATTAGCCTATCCTTTCTGATCACCATTAGTTCCCTCGCAAAAATTTCGGCTGAACTTATCTCCGGCTTTAGCCAGCTTTCAGTGCCTATACCTATTTGAGCATCAGTTCTGTTCTCTTAACAGTTTTGTTACTGATTTTAGGTGAGTGGAAGTATAATTTCTCGTGTAAAAGTTCAGATACGTTGCAGAGAAAGCTGATGTGATTTATCGAGCCAACTTTCCTATGAACTAAAAACGCAGTAAAATAAATCATTGTATGAGAAAGCAGTTGACTGCGATATTTGTGGGTTGCTGTGGAGGCGAAGCAAACGACAGGCTCAGATTCGTTGGGGAATCTTAGAACGAGGGAAGAACGACTGTGTAATCCCAGATGAGTTCTGACATGTCAAGTCTTCGAGTTCCTTATATGATGGTTGTAAAAACCGTTCTGTAGTGTGTCGCAAATGCATGTTCCATAACTTCTCAATACTGTCTCGCGAAAAGAACATCTGCACGCCTCCGAACTGTTTCGACGTGAACTTGGCTGCATCTGTCCTCAGTCAGCACAATATTGTACTAATAGAAGAACAGACAGACAAGATCATGGAAATAAAAATATATTCCATATCATTCTCAAGTTTACTACTAAAGAATCAGCTTATTTAATCCACTAATGATTGGTTACGTCCAACATGGCAGCTAGCACAGTACATGTAGCCACATGCGTTTTCTTTACTCAGGAGAGAGATGGACACATAAATTCACAAGTATCTATCTTGCAACATTTCACATCAACATATGGGGCATATGAGTTCATCCATTTGTCGAACAGTTGCCTGTTGTTGTACTTGGGATAATCCCTAGCCAAAAGAAGTGCTGATATTCAGGTCTGCATGACGAATTTCTGGAACTGACACCGGTTTTGGATTAAGTTGTCGTTTATTACTCTGGACGATTTCGAAGTGTTTATAGACGCAATTAGAAAATCAGTGGACAATGGAAATTATCAGACTTTACAGTGAGCTGGATGAGATCACACTTCAGAACCGTAATACAAAGTCGCGCGTGTACACTGCCCGGATGAGTTCCGCTTTCTCACAGCATTACTGGTGACGTGAGTTCACTGCAGCGGTGTCCTTGCTGGCGCGTGGGGTCCAGTGATATCTGTGGCTGGGTAGTAATATTCTCTGCGAGTCTGCAGGGCGAAATTGGCTAGAGATATAGGTGAAATGTGTGTACAGGTCCGTGTGAAATAAGCTACATATACGTGAAAAATACGATATTGCAGTGCCAATGTTGTTCCGAATTACGATACAATGTTCCTTCGGAAATAGAAATACCACAGGCACTGAAATATCGTAGTTATCCGCGGACATCGAGCAAGCGACTATCAAATAAAATGTCTCGCCTGCACGGGAATACGCATAATGAATGTACGAGTACACGTTGTGGACACATGGTTTACGACATGTGGTAGTTTCCAGTTGGAAGGTAGGAGACGAGGTACTGGCAGAAGTAAAGCTGTGAGTACCGGGCGTGAGTCGTGCTTCGGTAGCTCAGTTGGTAGAGCACTTGCCCGCGAAAGGCAAAGGCCCCGAGTTCGAGTCTCGGTCGGGCACACAGTTTTAATCTGCCAGGAAGTTTCATGTGGTAGTTTGCGCCTCTCCGTAGGTCGTGCTCAGAAAGCCTAATCGTAAGATGACCGCTACTAATAAGCGGGAAATTCTGGTTAGATTCCTGGTCCAGCACAAATTTTCATTGTTTTTTAAAAGAGTAAGCCGCCATTTGACTGTGTATTAATATATTCATCTTTTGTACTATCCAGATTTCGGGTTTTATGTCATTATCAAGTACAATTCTAAAAGTTGTTAGACCATTATTAAGTCATATTTGTTAAGGCACTCCAAACCAGGCAAATAACGCTAATACATGTCTTTAAGATGTAACTGGAATCGTTGACAGTTACTGCTTAAAGAGATGAATTAGCGTTATTTACCTGCTTTGGACTACCTTCACAAATATGACTTTATAATGGTCCAACAATTTCTAGCATTGCATTTGATAATGGTAAAAAAGCCGAAATATGGATAGTACAAAAGATAAATATAATAAAACATAGTCAAATGGTACACTACTGGCCATTAAAATTGCTACACCAAGAAGAACTGCAGATGTTAAACGGGTATTCATTGGACAAATATGCTAGAACTGACATGTGATTACATTTTCACGCAATTTGGGTGCATAGATCCTGATAAATCAGTACCCAGAACAACCACCTCTCGCCGTAATAACGGCCTTGATACCCCTGGGCATTGAGTCAAACAGATCTTGGATGGCGTGCACAGGTACTGCTGCCCATGCAGCTTCAACACGATACCACAGTTCATCAAGAGTAGTGACTGGCGCATTGTGACGAGCCAGTTGCTCGGCCACCATTGACCAGACGTTTTCAATTGGTGAGAGGTCTGGAGAATGTGCTGGCCAGGGCAGCAGTCGAACATTTTCTGTATCCAGAAAGGCCCGTACAGGACCTGCAACATGCGGTCTTGCATTATCCTGCTGAAATGTAGGGTTTCGCAGGGATCGAATGAAGGGTAGAGCCACGGGTCGTAACATATCTGAAATGTAACGTCCACTGATCAAAGTGCCGTCAGTGCGAACAAGAGGTGACCGAGACGTGTAACCAATGGCACCCCATACCATCACGCTGGGTGATACGTCAGTATGGCGATGACGAATACACGCTTCCAATGTGCGTTCACCGCGATGTCCCCAAATACGGATGCGACCATCATGATGCTGTAAACAGAACCTGGATTCATCCGAAAAAATGACGTTTTGCCATTCGTGCACCCAGGTTCGTCGTCGAGTACACCATCGCACTCGCTCCTGAACCCACCGATTCCATATTCTACTAACAGTCATTGGATCTCGACCAACGCGAGCAGATAATGTCGCGATACGATAAACCGCAATCGCTATAGGCTACAATCCGACCTTTATCAAAGTCGGAAACGTGATGGTACGCATTTCTCCTCCTTACACGAGGCATCACAACAACGTTTCACCAGGCAACGCCGGTCAACTGCTGTTTGTGTATGAGAAATCGGGTGGAATCTTTCCTCATGTCAGCACGTTGCAGGTGTCGCCACTGGCGCCAACCTTGTGTGAATGCTCTCAAAAAATAATCATTTGCATATCACAGCATCTTCTTCCTGTCGGTTAAATTTCGCGTCTGTAGCGTGTCATCTTCGTGGTGTAGCAATTTTAATGGCCAGTAGTGTAATTTACTCTTTTAAACGGTATTGCGTGACTTTGGGTCAATTCTATCGACAAATATTCATTGTCGTCATTCCACTGTATAGCTAATGCTTGTCCATATTAGCAAATACGAATACGTTTCATGTATTTCATAACGGCTGCAGACACCGCAGTGCCTGTTCCTTCGCATATGCAGGTATGTCCGAAGGGACATTGCATCGTAATTTGGAATAACACGGCACTGCAGTATCGATTTATCCGCCGACACCGCGCAAGCGATTTTCAACTACACACATCAAAAAAAGTTTTGCATCACCCCAGTTGACAGAACTCATGAAGACAGACCTTCACTGTGGATATTGTATCACAGACACAGTCCCCTTGACTGATCAGAGATGCCACCAAACCCGCCCAAACATGTAAACAACCATGCATGAGCAGCGCCTATTAGACGGAGGGGGTCCGACAGCCGATCAGTTCCAGTCATTCCACCAGGAAGGAAGTACACGGCTCGTGTTGTGTGTAGTTCAACCATGTCTAGACGGTCAATACCGCAGGTTGATCGCGCGCGAATTGTTACTTTGTGCCAGGAAGGGCTCTCAACAACGGAAGTGTCCAGGCGTCTCGGAGTGAACCAAAGCGATCTTGTTCGGACATGGAAGAGATACAGAGAGACAGAAACTGTCAATGACATGCTTCTCTCAGGCCGCCCAAGGGCTACTACTTCAGTGGATGACCGCTACCTACGGATTATCGCTATGACGAACCCGGACAGCAACGCCACCATGTTGAATAATGCTTTTCGTGCAGCCACAGGACGTGGTGTTACGACTCAAACTGTGCGCAATAGGCATCACAATGCGCGACTTCAGTCCCAACGTCCATGGCCAGGTCCATTTTTGCAACCACGACACCATGCAGCGCTGTACAGATGGGCCCAACAACATGCCGAAAGGACCGCTCCGGATTAGCATCACGTTCTCTTCACCGACGAGTGTCGCATATGCCTTCAACCAGACAATCGTCGGAGACGTGTTTGGAGGCAACCCGATCAGGCTGATCGCCTTAGACACACTGTCCAGCGAGTGCAGTAAATTGAAGGTTCCCTGCTGTTTTGGGCTGGCATTATGTGGGGCAGACGTACGTCGCTGGTGGTCATGGAAGGCGCCGTAACGGCTTTACGATACGTGAATACCATCGTCCGACCGATAGTGCAACCATATCGGCAGCATACTGGCGATGCATTCGCCTTCATGGACGATAATTCGCATCCCCATCGTGCACATCTTGTGAATGACTTCCCTCAGGATAACGACATCGCTCGACTAGAGTGGCCAGCATATTATCCAAACATGAACCCTATCCAACATGCCTGTGATAGAGTGAAAACGGCTGTTTATGGACGACGTGACCCACCAACCAGTCTGAGGGATCTACGCCGAATCGCCGTTCAGGAGTGGGATAATCTGGACCAACAGTGACTTGATGAACTGGTGGATAGTATGCCATGACGAATACAGGCATACAGGCATGCATCAACGTGTTGCGGCCACATGTAGTAAGCGTTGCTTCACACAGTGGAGAATGGCAAAACAGGGGCACACCGGCGATCGAGGCGTTGCGAAGTAAGCAGGCACAGATAGCCTTGCTGACAGCAGCAGCCTACCAACAGACTGAAGCAAAGACGCACACAGACCGAGCGCCGAGCGAAGCCTGGAAAGTGCTGAGTAAGGAGAACTGAGGCCAGCACGCTAAGTTACGCTGCAATACACTGTGGGAGTAATAACAAAAAGCTACCACCGAGGGTAAAAAAGTCCTCCTGCCAGATACAAAAAGCGGAGCGCAGGCAGCAACAGACAGAAGCCATTAGGAATCAGTTCGGATCTGAGGACGGATGTGGTCTGTGACCGAATACTCAATCTTCATATGTAACGATTCCGCAAGTCTGTTCCAGCTCGCAGGAGTCATCCGTTCGCCGCCAGATGTCAACTTCAGCTCTGGAGGTCGGCCCGAGTTCAGTCGGCACCATGGCTGACTAACTACAGCGAGAACTTCCAGCAGGACCGGCCGCAGCGCGCTCTTGGTCACAAGCGCCGCCGGGGACTGACGCCCGGACTTCACGGCATCCCGGCCCCATGGTGCGTGGTCCGTCCATGACGGGACCTCGCGGACATCGCGACTGACGGCTTCCCAGCCGCCGGTACAGCAGGCATCGGCAGCTGACCTCACGGCGATGCGGCTCCATGGGCGTGCCGTACTGGGCGCCGAGCGGCGACGAGTTCATCAGAGCACTGGTGGCCTGAGGACCCCGAGTGCGATTAGCAGTGCACGTTGCGCGCATTGTGGGAGGGATCCGCAGAGCTAGGCAGCGACGACGAGGAAGAAATTGTAAAGAAAGTTAAATAAATAACTGTAAAACTCCTCACCGTCTTAATCTTTGGCGCAGCCACTGTGTCTGCTGCTAACAAGTGGTGCACAAGTCGTAAAAAATGCAAGAGGACGTGCCACTGGGTATCAGAGCATGTGTGGTTTTCATAAGCAATAAAAGGACAGAAATGATGTTGATCTCTATTCCAGTTATCTGTACAGGTTCCGAAACTCTCGAAACCGAGGTGATGCAAAACTTTTTTTGATGTGTGCAATACGTCTCCCCTATAGGGGAATATACATAAATACATAATGGTTGTATGAGTGCAGGCTGTAGACACATGGTGTAAGGAGGCTGTTTATGTTTTCTTATTGGCAACGTTACGTAGCGCTCTGTATGAAAATCACTGGCTGTGCTGTGTGCAGTCTGTGGCTAGTTTGCATTGTTGTCTGCCATTGTAGTGTTGGACAGCTGGATGTTAACAGCGCGTAGCGTTGCGCAGTTGGAGGTGAGCCGCCAGCAATGGTGGATGTGGGGAGAGAAATGGCGGAGTTTTGAAATTTGTAAGATTGGATGTCATGAACTGCTATATATATTATGACTTTTGAACACTATTAAGGTAAATACATTGTTTGTTCTCTATCAAAATCTTTCATTTGATAACTATGCGTATCTGTAGTTAGTGCCTTCAGTAGTTAGAATCTTTTATTTAGCTGGCAGTAGTGGCGCTCGCTGTATTGCAGTAGTTCGAGTAACGAAGATTTTTGTGAGGTAAGTGATTTGTGAAAGGTATAGGTTAATGTTAGTCAGGGCCATTCTTTTGTAGGGACTATTGAAAGTCAGATTGCGTTGCGCTAAAAATATTGTGTGTCAATATAAGCACAGTCATGTCGTTGTAATTCATGGAATGGTGCCAATGACTCTGAGCACTATGCGACTTAACTTCTGAGGTCATCAGTCCCCTAGAACTTAGAACTAATTAAACCTAACTAACCTAAGGATATTACACACATCCATGCCCGAGGCAGGATTCGAACCTGCGACCGTAGCGGTCGCTCGGCTCCAGACTGTAGCGCCTAGAACAGCACGGCCACTTCGGCCGGTTTCATGGAATGGTCTGTGGAAATAAAATGTTCGGCGATTGCGGACTTGGTGGGTTGGAGAAGGCGAGTATGCCGTTGGTGTTCCACAATGCGTTCCTGCACAGTTCGTGTTGTTTGCCCTATATATGATTTGCCGCATTCACACGGAATTCCGTAAACACCTGATTTACGCAGGCCCAGGTCGTCTTTAACGGATCCCACCAGTGATGAAATTTTGGAAGGAGGGCGAAAGATGACTATCACTTGATACTTTCTCAATATTCTGCCTATCTGTGAAGAAATATTCCCAATAAATGGTAGATAAACAGTCGACCTGAAGGCCTCTTCCTCTTCCTTGTTCCGTCGTTTGTAGGTGTTCATCACTCTGTTCACTTGCCTAGGTGAAAATCCATTCTTCAGAAATACTTTTAGCAGGTGTTCCAGTTCCGCATGAAGGTTGTCGGCGTCAGAGATGGTATGGGCACGGTGGATCAAGGTTTCGCGAACGCCCATTGTTTGTGCTCGATATCCGGCAGTTCTCCCGTGTTTTTATGGAACTAAAATACAATTCATTGCAACTGAATACTGAATGTATTTATTTTCCAATATGTGTAGTTGCGAGTAATTTTCATGGTATATGGGAATGCACTTGTAGCAAACTGTTCGAATATAGTGGCATTGAGGTCGCTTATGTCAACCCTTAGGCTGCTGCATACGGGAGTTGGGCACAAACGCCGCCGGCGCCGCCCTTCCGCCTGAGCCCCACAGAGCACTTTGAGCTCGGCCGGCGACAGCCAGGGGGGCACGCCAGGATCGCTGTCTGTGCGCTCCTCACATTCCTGGTTTATCACCTCGTGACGCCTGCGCGCCTCCACAGGCGGCCCCAAATTCCTGCTCCTCTCTGTGCGTGACGGAAGGCTGGCCTTACCGGCGAGTGACGGCTCTGTCACCCACTAGACCTGACTGCGGGCCGCTAGGCGAACGGAGGCCTGCGGAAATCTTACCTTTCCTCTGTCTGAACTACCGCGAAGTAAAGTCAACAACTGTGAAAGATACAGCTTCGCAATATATTTCATTTAAAAGATCTTCAGTTACGGTCAGTGCGAGTTACTGGACCAAACATCACCTTTATATTTGTTGTGCTTTGCCACTGTAACATATATAGGGGCGGTGTGTTTTCTGCAATAAAGGATTCAATAATACGAAGGTCACTCCAAAAGAAATGCACACTATTTTTGTAAAAATACAGTTTCATTCTGCATGTGTGAATGTTTCACAGTGTGTAGATACATCCTTCCCGCTTGTTTTCAAACTTAGTTCAACCTGTTCCCGTGAGTGGCGCCGTCGCAGCACGTCTTCAAGATGGCTGCTACACTTGACGTTCGTCAGAAGCAACGTGCTGTCATAGAATTCCAGTGCTATGAAAACGAGACAGTGGGAAATATCCACAAGAGGTCGAAAAAGGTGTATGGAGATGCTGCTGTCGATCACAGTACAGTCAGTCGGTGGTCAAGCAGGTTACGTGATGAAAGCGGGCACAGCAATATTGAGGATTGTCCTCGCAGCGGCAGGCCTCGTACTGCACACACGCCAGACAATGTGCAGAGAGTTAACGAATTGGTGACTGCTGACAGACGCATCACAGTGAACGAATTGTCACACTAAATTGGGATAGGGGAAGGAAGTGTTTGCAGAATACTGAAAGTGTTGGCGTTAAAAAAGGTTTGTGCCAAGTGGGTTCCCAGAATGTTGACAGTGGCTCACAAAGAAACAAGAAAAACAGTATGCAGCGAACTTTTGACACAGTGCGAGAATGGCTACATGTGACTCTCATCTCTTTGGGAAACTGAAAGATTCTCTTCGTGGAACAACGTTTGAAGATAATGACTCCCTTGTGCACGCTGCCAAACAGTGGCTCCAACAGGTTGGTCCAGAATTTTACCGTGCGGGTATACAGGTGCTGGTTCCAAGATGGCGTAAGGCACTTGAGAGGGATGGAAATTAAGTGGAGAAATGAAAATATTGTTCCTAAAAGATGTATCTACACACTGTAAAACTTTCAAACATGTAGAATAAAAGACGGATTAAAAAAAAATAGTGTGCATTTCTTTTCGAGTGACCCTCGTATCTAGCGAGGTTAGCACGGTTTTCGAATTTGAATTAATGTTGGTGAAGTTAAGCATCAACCGTTAATCAAAATCGGTAATCGGGTGCTTTTATAGACCCCCCTTCCACCCCTGGTAGCTGAGTGATCAGCGCGACGGCATGTCACACCTAACGGCCCAGGTTCGATTCCTGGCTGGGTCTGAGATTTTCTCCACTCGGGGTCTGGGTGTTATGTTGTCCTTATCATCATCATTTCATCCCCATCGACACGCAAGTCGCCGAAGTGGCGTCAACTCGAAAGACTTGCAGCAGGCGAACGGTCTACCCGACGGGAGGCCATAGCCACACGGCATTTCCATTTGCGTATAGGCCGCCCGGGTCAGGATCGGTAGTGGTAGAGAGAACTTGCAGGATTTCGTTCTTTAAGATTGAATAAAAAAAATACACTGCTTTTGTTCTACTGGTTTTTGTTTCAACAATGTCGAACTGGTTTTCGACTTATTTGGCCATCTTCAGCGTCCGAAAGGGACACTGGTTGTTAGACAACCAAGTATTATAACCAAAGACATAATCCACTTGCAGAAAGTGTTGTGCATCAAACTTGTTTCTTAATGTTGAAATCAGGCTTTACGCAAATCACAATGTTAAATACAATAAATAACTAAACTACACAATACTACAGGTTAAATGCTAAAATTTGTGAGGTCTTGTCTTTGGATGAGACACTGTTAAACTGAGTACTCTTCATTTATTTTGCGCAACAAACATGTTGCTGGCCGCTGTGGCCGAGCGCTTCTAGGCGCTTCAGTCCGGAACCGCGCTGCTGCTACGGTCGCAGATTCGAACCTGCCTCGGGCATGGATGTGTGTGATGTCCTTAGGTTAGTTAGGGTTAAGTAGTTCTAAGTCTAGGGAACTGATGACCTCAGATGTTAAGTCCCATAGTGCTCAGAGCCATTCGAACAAATATGTTTTTAATATTGTAAAGTGGCAAGCAGCCTGATACCAGCGGCAATCCCCGAACAATAGACTGTTCAAAGCTTTGCGGGAGAGAACCGGGCTTGTAAGAGACCAAGATCTGATGAAGGGATGGCGCTTGCAGAATGCTCCGCGACAACGCAGGTCAGGCAATAGCTCGACCCATAATACGAGGACTGCAACGCCTGGACCCTAGTGCCCCCTTTGTGCACGCGTGCTGTATATGCAGGAAGGCGCACGTAACACTCTCACCTCAAACAAGTTTTGATTCCTTAACAAGGCTTTTAATTTCGTTTCATCTAGACAGATAGTGACCTGGGGCTCATGAAATTAAAAACGACGCGTCTTCCGCGTTCATTAATCACCGGGGTACAAACATGAACTTAGGTTTTTTTAACGCAACTGTGGCACATTTTTCTACCACCATAGCAGGTCTGTATGAAAAAAAGCGGTATAATTCTTGTGTAGATCTAGTAATAAAGTTAAAATATTTTGAATAACGGGTTTCGCTACTGTTATTACGCTCGTTTTAATTCCGCGTGGCTGGAAAGTATTGCTACACTTTATATGCTAACTTCACCGTTGGGCTGACATGCAAACTCTTACTTAAGCGGTGCACTTTACAGGTTCAAACAATTTTTGTGCCAAAGAGAATGCTATAGCACTGAAAATCATACAGTCTGATTTACAGTTTGATGAAATATATATTGACTTGGTGACGCAAGTTGTCATCGAAACATCATTTATCTTTCAGATACGTCATAATCATTTCCATACCTCAGTTTTAATTCGTTTCACATCTGTAAGTCTGAATTTATCAATTTATTCCGTGTCAGGAACTCATAAGAATACAATATACATATTAGTATAATTAGACATACGAGATGCGGCTAGAAAAAAACCGGACTGATGCTGGAACAAACATTTATTTACAATTATTTACAATTTCATGTTATCTCCTTCAATGTACTCTCCTCCTCGGTCTCTACACTGCTCCATACGAATTTTCCACTGTTCATAGCAATGCTGCAGATCATTTTCGGTAAGTCCATACATTACTTCCGTCGCTTTTTCTTTTACTGCTTCAACAGTCTCAAATCTAGTTCCTTTCAAAGCTGATTTGACTTTAGGGAAAAGAAAAAAGTCACAGGGGGCCAAACCAGGTGAGTAGGGTGGATGTTCTAAGATGGGAATGTTGTGTTTTGCCAAAAACGTCTTCACTGACAACGCACTGTGAGCTGGGGCATTGTCTTGGTGAAGGATCCATGACTTTTTTCTCCACAAATCGTTCCGTTTTCTCCGTTCTCGCTCACGTAGGGTAGCCAGGACGCTAATGTAGTAATGCTGATTCACTGTTTGTCCCTCTGGTACCCAATCAATGTGCACAATCCCTTTGATGTCAAAAAAAACAATCATCATTGCCTTGAATTTCGATTTTGACATTCGTGCTTTTGTTTGTCGTGGAGAACCAGGAGTTTTCCAATGCATCGATTGGCGTTTAGTTTCGGGATCGTAAGTAAAAAACCACAATTCATCGCAAGTAATAACATTTTGTAGGAAGGTGGGATCACTTTCAATGTTTTCCAGGATGTCAGAACAAATCATTCTTCGGCGTTCCTTCTGTTCAATTGTGAGACACTTTGGAACCATTTTTGAACACACTTTGTTCATGTTGAAACTTTCATGAAGAATCTGCCTAACACTTTCCTTGTCAACTCCTGTTAACTCAGACACTGCTCTGATTGTTAAACGGCGATCTTGTTCAATGTTTGCATCAGTTTTTGCTGACAATGGTCTGCCAGTGCGAGTGTCATCACTGGTGTCTTCGCGGCCATCTTTAAATCGTTTAAACCACTCAAACACTTGTGTTCGCGATAAACAATCATCGCCGTACACTTGTTGTAACATTACAAACGTTTCACTTGCAGATTTTCCTAGTTTGAAACAAAATTTGATGTTAACACGCTGTTCTTTCTGTACACTCAACATTTTCCGACGCACAGACAAAACGTCAACTACTTAAAACAGACGCCACGGGCAGACTGAGTGCAGGAGGCAGATGAAACTCGAGCAGTAGACGGAGCGAGAGTCACGTGACAGGCCACGCGACTTTCAGCCTTATCGCATTCGTTTTATTGTTTCACCAGTACTAGTCCGGTTTTTTTCTAGCCACACCTCGTATCTGTTGTAAAGCAAAGTAAAACATTCAGCTAACAAGCTCACAGAGAGATATACCAAATAACAATCCAGTATCTGGCTGTGTTCCCTGATTTTGCTATTGGGTCATTAAGGGGCTTTTGGAAGATGAGCTGCAGCTCGGATTTCGTTAATATTAGAAGAAATCTGTGTAGAAACATTAACTGGCATTATAAAAATAAGTATTGATTTTTTAGATATATCAATGAGCTATCCGACAAATGTTCGGGTGAATCAGTATGAATGCGCGGAATTTTTCTGAGATGCTTGTGAAATCAACAGAAGTGTCGTTGCCTTAAGGCAAGATGATAGAAAGCAACGTAATGCACTCAAGGTGAAGCACTCCAGTTGCACCTGGGGCGCTATGTAGTGCTGCCTTCCATCACAGACGGGAGTGCCATGTAACGCTGAACCACACAGCGCATCTGCACTACTTTATCTTGAGTACAATACCCTAATGGAATTTCAGAAAATTTCCATTCATACTCATTCGCCTAAAAATTGGTCAGACGTGGCTCCCATTGCTATTTCCATAAAGCCAATAGTTACTGCCATAAAACCAGTCGATGTTTCTATAAGGCTCCTCCTTATCGGACGAATGATTTTGGAAAGTATCAAAAAGTGTCGAAAACTATCGTAATTGAAGGAAAGTGCTACATCAGAGGATAGGAAAGGATCGAAGTATTGTATCGAAAGAATGTGATCTATGTTGGTATGTCACTCTAGATTTTAAATACTTTTATACACTACTACACCTGTTAGAGATTTACAGATGAATAGCACAGAGGTTCTGAGGTACCAGGTATCGACCCATGCTGAAACACCCTTATTGTTACGTTGCGTAGCCTCCACCGATGGCAATTCAGGTACTGACTCTGGCGTCCTGTCGATCGTACAGATGGTGAATACAGTCCTGAGATACGTTATGCCTGCTCGATCTGTTCACATAGCTCTGTAAAACTTTTTGGCTTACGAGCCGCACGAGTCACTTCTCTTCCCACCATATTCCACACCTGTTCGGTTGGAGACGAGTCTGGAGATGGCGGCGGCCAGGGCAGTAGCTGCACGTCGTACAGGGCACGCTGAGTTTCACGGGCAGTGTGTGAGCGAGTATTATTCTGTGGGGACAACACATCACCTACCTGTAGCAAGAACAGCAAAAGAAAGGGTCTACCAACATTCTGCAAGTACAGAGCGCTGGTTGGCGTCCCCTCCAGAAACATCAAAGGTGAACTACACTACTGGCCATTAAAATAGCTACAGCACGAAGATGACGTGCTGCAGACGCGGAAATTTAACCGACTGGAAGAAGATGCTGTGATATGCAAATGATTAGCTTTTCAGAGCATTCACACAACGTACTGACACGAGTAAAGTTTCCAACCGATTTCTCATACACAAACAGCAGTTGACCGGCGTTGCCTGGTGAAACGTTGTTGTGATGCCTCGTGTAAGGAGGAGAAATGCGTACCATCACGTTTCCGACTTTGATAAGGGTCGGATGTAGCCTGTCGCGATTGCGGTTTATCGTATCGAGACATTGCTGCTCGCGTTGGTCGAGATCCAATGACCGTTAGCAGAATATGGAATCGGTGGGTTCAGGAGTGTAATACGGAACGCCGTGCTGGATCCCAACAACCTCGTATCACTAGCAGTCGAGATGACAGGCATCTTATCCGCATGGCTGTAACGGATCGTGCAGCCACGTCTCTATCCCTGAGTCAACAGATGGGGACGTCTGCAACACAACAACCATCTGCACGAACAGTTCGACGACGTTTGCGCAGCATGGACTATCAGCTCGGAGACCATGGCTCCGGTTACCCTTGACGCTGCATCGCAGACAGGAGCCCCTGCGATGGTGTACTCAACGAAGTACGTGGGTGCACGAATGGCAAAACGTCATTTTTTCGGATGAATCCAGGTTCTGTTTACAGCATCATGATAGTCGCATCCGTGTTTGGCGACATCGCGGTGAACGGACGTGTATTCGTCATGGCCATACTGGCGTATCACCCGGCGTGATGGTATGGGGTATCATTGGTTACACGTCTCGGTCACCTCTTGTTCGCATTGACGGCACTTTGAACAGTGGATGTTACATTTCAGATGTGTTACGACTCGTGGCTCTACCCTTCATTCGACCCCTGCGAAACCCTACATTTCAGCAGGATAATGCACGGCCGCATGTTGCAGGCCCTGTACGGGCCTTCCTGGATACAGAAAATGTTCGACTGCTGCCCTGGCCAGCACATTCTCCAGATCTCTCACCAATTGAAAACGTCTGGTCAAAGGTGGTCGAGCAACTGGCTCATCACAATACGCCAGTCATTACTCTTGATGAACTGTGGTATCGTGTTGAAGCTGCATGGGCAGCTGTACCTGTACACGCCATCCAAGCTCTGTTTGACTCAATGCCCAGGCGTATCAAGTCCGTTATTACGGCGAGAGGTGGTTGTTCTGGGTACTGATTTATCAGGATCTATGCACCCAAATTGCGTGAAAATGTAATAACATGTCAGTTCTAGTATAATATATTTGTCCAATGAATACCCGTTTATCATCTGCATTTCTTCTTGGTGTAGCAATTTTAATGGGCAGTAGTGTACATTTGTCTCTTGTCGAGCCCCATACCGTAAGATCTGGGATGAGACGATATTTTGGACGAACGCACTCTATGAGACAGCTCTCACCAGTTCTACGTCGTACGCTCAAACGACTATCACTTGCGTGCAGGCAGACTGATGACCGCGCTATGTGCCGTTCCATCTTCCAAGTCATCCTCTGAAGGCACCAGTGGAGTTGTGCACGTCGATGCTATGGCGTGAGTGGAAGACGGGACAGAGGTGTGCGTACCCGTAGTCCCATTGCCAATATCTTGTTTGCAACGGTTTGTGTTGACACATTTGGGCTCACCAGCCCTCTTACCTTTGCTGTGGTAGTTGTACGTTCTGTCTCTACTGTCCTTACAACACGATGATCCTGACGGGCGTCTGTGCTGCGTAGATGTACAGAACCTTGTCTATGGGTGTGAAAATATTCACGCGACCACTGATACCAGCGTTGTTGCACAACTGACTCAGCACTTCCAACTCGTGTGTCAGTTCTCCGAAAGGACCAGCCCGCCACTCGGAAGGTCACAAATTGGCCCCTTTCAAATTCACTCAGTTGGCTGTAGGAAGTACGAGTGAGTCTCTGCGGCACGATTCCTGCTTGTTTCAAACGACTGCACAACACTGGGCCTTCTGGCTGTGAGAATTCCTTATTAAATGGTTGACATAGTTAGCGCTCTGGTAGCTACGGCACTATGCTATTTGATAGCGGACGACGTTGAAACCATTATCAGCACAGCTACTATCTCCCAGGTGGTATATGCCGTCATCGCATTAAAATCGACTTCGTCTTAGTAGGTGTACTACTTTTTTTCGCTAGTATATGCATCAGCAGCACAATAATTTAATTACGATCGTCCAAAAAACATCTGTTGCACGAAATTACATAGCTTACAGGCGATGAGATAACGCTGCTGGTAAACGCATTTAAGTCGACTCAGCGAAATATGACGCACTTGGAGATTGTGCCAACAATTTCTTGAATGCATATATGGACATGTCGACAAGCCTCAATTTGTCTGAGACTTTTCTGATTAAGCAGGAAGATAAACCCTAAAAGTGAGGCAGTCACTAGCAGAAAGTCATTGACGCTGTTGCTGGCAAATGTTGTAATTTCATGATAGTTCATTTCTTTTTTACCTTTTACATTTGGCTATCGTCTGCGATATCTCTTTTGAACCGACTTCTTAAATAATTTTCCTGACTTCTTATTGTGGTTGGCTACGTATTGGCGGGAAGTCAGTGCGGTATATGTGTACTTATTATTAACCAATGCCGGCCGAGGTGGCCGAGCGGTTCTAGGCGCTTCAGTCCGGAACCACGCAGCTGCGACGGTCGCAGGTTCGAATCCTCCCTCGGGCAAGGATGTGTGTGATGTCATTAGGTTAGTTAGGTTTCAGTTGTTTTAAGTTTAGGGGGCTGATGACCGCAGCTGTTTAAGTCTCATAGTGCTTAGAGCCATTTGAACCATATTAACCAACGTTTGCTGAATACTACGTCTATTATAATTTGTTGCACTTGCGATACTATGTATATTTCTTCCGTATGCGGTATTAAATGGAATGATAAAATAAGCTTAATAATATGTAAAACAGGTGGCAGCCTGCGATTCATTCATAGAATACTAGGGCAATGTAATCAGTCTACTACGAGATTGTTTCCGGAACATTACATTGCTTAATTGCTTGTGAACCGTAGAAAATAGGCTGACAAAAGATAGTGAACGTATACAGAGAAGGCCAAGGCGGATGGTCACAGCTTTGTCTCACGGGAGAGGGCCGAAGGAAAGCTGAAAAACGTGAACTGACTGGTGCTTCAAGATACAGAATGACAGAAGTATCGGTTCCCGTCATCTGTTCCCAATTGTTGTAAGCAAAACAATAGAAGGCATGAAAATAATGCAGTAAGTTCAGTAACGTGATCGAATGTGATCAGACAAAGTGATGTAGATGGCACTGAAATTGGAAGGCCTTTTTTTAAATTTACTCTCTGTATCTCCACTTCAAGGAGTATCATTTTTTGGTTATTTTTGTCGACACCCAGCAGGATTTTCTCAGTGGTTATGACCCCCCATGAACCATGGACCTTGCCGTTGGTGGGGAGGCTTGCGTGCCTCAACGACACAGACAGCCGTACCGTAGGTGCAACCACAATGGAGAGGTATCTGTTAGAAGGCCAGACAAACGTGGGGTTCCTGAAGAGGGGCAGCAGCCTTTTCAGTAGTTGCAGGAGCAACAGTCTGGATGATTGACTGATCTGACCTTGTAACAATAACCAAAACGGCCTTGCTGTGCTGGTACTGCGAACGGCTGAAAGCAAGGGGAAACAACAGCCGTAATTTTTCCCGAGGGCATGGTTCAAAGGGCTCTGAGCGCTATGGGACTCAACATCTTAGGTCCTAAGTCCCCTAGAACTTATAACTACTTAAACGTAACTAACCTAAGGACATCACACACACCCATGCCCGAGGCAGGATTCGAACCTGCGACCGTAGCGGTCCCGCGGATCCGGACTGCAGCGCCAGAACCGCACGGCCACCACGGCCGGCCCGAGGGCATGCAGCTTTACTGTATGGTTAAATGATGATGGCGTCCTCTTGACTAAAATATTCCTGAGGTAAAACAGTCCCCCATTCGGATCTCCGAGCGGGGACTACTCAAGAGGACGTTGTTATCAGGAGAAAGAAAACTGGCGTTCAACGGATCGGAGCGGGAATGTCAGATCCCTTAATCGCGCAGGTAGGTTAGAAAATTTAAAAAGGGAAATGGATAGGTTAAAGTTAGATATAGTGAAGTTCGGTAGCAGGAGGAACAAGACTTTTGGTCAGGTGATTAAAAGGTTACAAAAACAAAATCAAATAGGGGTAATGCAGGAGTAGGTTTAATAATGAATAGGAAAATAGGAGTACGGGTAAGCTACTACAAACAACATATTGAACGCATTATTGAGTCCAAGATAGACACGAAGCCCACGCCTACTACAGTAGTACAAGTCTACATGCCAACTAGCGCTGCAGATGACGAAGAAATTCATGAAATGTGTGACCAGATAAAATATATTATTCAGGTAGTGAAGGGAGACGAAAATTTAATAGTCATGGGTGACTGGAATTCGAGAGTAGAAAAAGGGAGAGAAGGAAACATAGTAGGTGAATATGGATTGGGGGAGAGAAATGAAAGAGGAAGCCGCCTGGTAGAATATTGAAAAGAGCATAACTTAATAATAGCTAACACTTGGTTCAAGAATCATGAAAGAAGGTTGTATACATGGAAGAAGCCTGGAGATACTAAAAGGTATCAGATAGATTATATAATGGTAAGACAGAGATTTAGGAACCAGGTTTTATATTGTACGACATTTCCAGGGGCAGATGTGGACTCTGACCACATTCTATTGGTTCTGAACTGTAGATTAAAACTGAAGAAACTGCAAAAAGGTGGGAATTTAAGGAGATGGGACCTGGATAAACTGAAAGAACCTGAGGTTGTACAGAGAATCAGGGAGAGCATAAGGGAACAATTCACAGGAATTGGGGAAAGAAATACAGTAGAAGAAGAATTGGTAACTTTGAGGGCTGAAATAGTGAAGGCAGCAGAGGACCAAATAGGTAAAAAGACGAGGGCTAGTAGAAACCCTTGGGTAACAGAAGAAATATTGAATTTAATTGACGAAAGGAGAAAATATAAAAATGCAGTAAATGAAACAGGCAAAAAGGAATACAAACATCTCAAAAATGATATCGACAGGAAGTGCAAAATGGCTAAGCAGGGATGGCTAGAGGACAAATGTAAGGATGTAGAGGCTTACCTCACTAGGGGTAAGATAGATACTGCCTACAGGAAAATTAAAGAGACCTTTGGAGAAAAGAGAACCACTTGTATCAATATCAAGAGCTCAGATGGAAACCCACTTCTAAGCAAAGAAGGGAAAGCAGAAAGGTGGAAGGAGTATATAGAGGGTCTATACAAGGGCGATGTACTTGAGGACAATATTATGGAAATGGAAGAAGATGTAGACGAAGAAGAAATGGGAGATATGATACTGCGTGAAAAGTTTGACACAACACTGAAAGACTTGAGTCGGAACAAGGCTCCAGGAGTAGAGAACATTCCATTAGAACTACTGACGGCCTTGGAAGAGCCAGTTCTGACAATACTCTACCATCTGGTGAGTAAGATGTATGAGACACGCGAAATTCCCTCAGACTTCAAGAAGAATATAATAATTCCAATCCCAAAGAAAGCAGGTGTTGACAGATGTGAAAATTACCGAACTATCAGTTTAATAAGTCACAGCTGCAAAATACTAACGCGAATTCTTTACAGACGAATGAAAAAACTGGTAGAAGCCGACCTCGGGGAAGATCAGTTTGGATTCCGTAGAAATGTTGGAACTTGTGAGGCAATACTGACCCTACGACTTATCTTAGAAGCTAGATTAAGGAAAGGCAAACCTACGTTTCTAGGATTTGTAAACTTAGAGAAAGCTTTTGACAATGTTGACTGGAATACTCTCTTTCAAATTCTGACGGTGGCAGGGGTAAAATACAGGGAGCGAAAGGCTATTTACAATTTGTACAGAAAGCAGAGGGCACTTATAAGAGTCGAGGGGCATGAAAGGGAAGCAGTGGTTGGGAAGGGAGTGAGACAGGGTTGTAGCCTATCCCCGATGTTATTCAATCTGTATATTGAGCAAGCAATAAAGGAAACAAAAGAAGAGTTCGGAATAGGTATTACAATCCACGGAGAAGAAAAAAAACTTTTGAGGTTCGCCGATGACATTGTAATTCTGTCAGAGACAGCAAAGGACTTGGAAGAGCAGCTGAACGGAATGTACAGTGTCTTGAAAGGAGAGTATAAGATGAACATCAACAAAAGCAAAACGAGGATAATGGAATGTAGTCGAATTAAGTCAGGTGATGCTGAGGGAATTAGATTAGGAAATGGGGCCCTTAAAGTAGTAAATGAGTTTTGCTATTTGGGGAGCAAAATATTTTTTGATGGTCGAAGTAGAGAGGATATAAAATGTAGACTGTCAATGGCAAGGAAAGCGTTTCTGAAGAAGAGAAATTTGTTAACATCGAGTATTGATTTACGTGTCAGGAAGTCGTTTCTGAAAGTATTTGTATGGAGTGTAGCCATGTATGGAAGTGAAACATGGACGATAAGTAGTTTGGACAAGAAGAGAATAGAAGCTTTCGAAATGTGGTGCTACAGAAGAATGCTGAAGAGTAGATGGGCAGATCACATATCTAATGAGGTATTGAATAGAATTGGGGAGAAGAGGAGCTTGTGGCACAACTTGATTATAAGAAGGGATCGGTTGGTAGGACATGTTCTGAGGCATCAAGAGATCACCAATTTAGTATTGGAGGGCAACGTGGAGGGTAAGAATCGTAGAGGGAAACCAAGAGATGAATACACTAAGCAGATTCAGAAGGATGTAGGCTGCAGTAGATACTGGGAGATGAAGAAGCTTGCACAGGATAGAATAGCATGGAGAGCTGCATCAAACCAGTCTCAGAACTGAAGACCACGACAGACAGACAGACATGATCTGATTTTCTATCTCATATATTTAACGTTCGGTTTCAACCTAAAGTCATGGAAATTTGAAAAATATTTTTTCTAATTAATCTCTAGCTATATTTCGTAGCTGGTTGGATTAGTGTGTTTAGTCATATGAGGAAGTAATTTAGAGTTATTAAATCAAAAGGTAATATCCATAATCATATTAATAACATAAAAAGACGTATACGAATGAATAGTTTCGCGGCGATATGTACTGACAAAATGGCCTCCAGCTTACAGCAGCATCAAGTGGTTTATAATCCATGAGCTGTCGGCAGATGTACTTTGTATATACGCCTAGTGTTTATCAAAGCAGTTTGTTTTAAAAATACTAAAATAATGTCAATCATTTGAGGTACAATAAGTTTTTTACGCTTCTTATCAAATTTAATTCTTGGGGCACGACTCGAATGCAAACTTACCGAAACAGTTACGTCAGAACTGGAAATTTTAGAATCGTGCACGCTCTTGACAAAATTTCTGCGGTCGCCCATGCTTACTGTCAAATTTATTTCTTGGGATATGACAAGAGTTGAACTAATCAGTTATATCAAAAATGTCACGCGTGAATGTAACGGGAAGAAGCCCTAACGTTTAGCGGCGCGGTAATTACCCCCTGGTACACAACAGTGGTTTACGGAGTACGGGTGTAATGGACCTTCGCTTCGACATAACGAGGCTTCAGAAGAACGGGCCCGCGCTATGTAGGCCGCAGACTGCAGGCACAAGCAGTCGGGCAGGGCCTACAGTGGGTCGACCGTACGGGCCAACGGGCTGCGGCGCGCGCTGGCGGCGTTAATTGCGGCGGTGAGCAGAGTTAGTGCGGGTCGTTATCCCCTAATGGGCCATCAGCGGCCACAGCGGGCCGCGCCGGATTCCCACAACACGCGGACACCAGTGCCAATTCCGTGGCCCGCGGCGGGCGGGGGCGTGCGGGCTGCCGTCCCACGTCAACCCCTGCAGCGTCCGCTGTTTGCCTTCTGAGGCGTTCAGCCATCTGAGTTCTCGACTTTCTTCGAGGTCACAGGGACCAATGCGGAAATTTAATGAGCGTTGCTTTTTCTATTTCCCAGAATCTAATCCACACTGATTATTATCGGTAGGCATGCGACAACATGCTTATAGATACACTACTGGCCATTAAAATTGCTACACCACGAAGATGACGTGCTACAGACGCGAAATTTAACCGACAGGAGGAAGATGCTGTGATATGCAAATGATTAGCTTTTCAGAGCATTCACACAAGGTTGCAGCCGGTGGCGACACCAACAACTTACTGACATGAGGATAGTTTCCAACCGATTTCTCATACACAAACAGCAGTTGACCGGCGTAGCCTGGTGAAACGTTGTTGTGATGCCTCGTGTAAGGAGGAGAAATGCGTATCATCACGTTTCCGACTTTGATAAAGGTCGGAATGTAGGCTATCGCGATTGCTGTTTATCGTATCGCGACATTGCTGCTCGAGTTGGTCGACATCCAATGACTGTTAGCAGATTATGGAATCGGTGGGTTCAGGAGGTTAATAAGGAACGCCGTGCTGGATCCCAACGGCCTCGTATCACTAGCAGTCGAGATGACAGGCATGGCTGTAACGGATCGTGCAGCCACGTATCGATTCCTGAGTCAACAGGTGGGGACGTTTGCGAGACAACAACCATCTGCACGAACAGTTCGACGACGTTTGCGCAGCATGGATTATCAGCTCGTACACCATGGCTGCGGTTACCCTTGACACTGCATCACAGACAGAAGTGCCTGCGATTGTGTACTCATCGACGAACCTGGGTGCTCGAATGGCAAAACGTCATTTTTTCGCATGAATCCAGGTTCTGTTTACAGCATCATGATGGTCGCATCCGTGTTTGGCGACATTGCGGTGTACGCACATTGGAAGCGTGTACTCGTCATCGCCATACTGGCGTATCACCCAGCGTGATAGTATGGGGTGTCATTGGTTACACGTCTCGGTCACCTCTTGTTCGCATTGACGGCACTTTGTAAAGTGGACGTTACATTTCAGATGTGTTACGACCCGTGGCTCTACCCTTCATTCGATCCCTGCGAAACCCTACATTTCAGCAGGATAATGCACGACCGCATGTTTTATGTCCTGTACGGGCCTTTCTGGATTTAGAAAATGTTCGACTGCTGGCCTGGCCAGCACATTCTCCAGATCTCTCACCAACTGAAAACGTCTGGTCAATGATGGCCGAACAACTGGCTCGTCACAATACGCCAGTCACTACTCTTGATGAACTGTGGTATCGTGTTGAAGCTTCATGTGCAGCTGTACATGTGCACGCCATCCAAGCACTGTTTGACTCAATGCCCAGGCGTATCAAGGCCGTTATTACGGTCAGAAGTGGTTGTTCTGGGTAATTATTTCTAAGGATCTATGCACCCAAACTGCGTGAAAATGTAATCACATGTCAGTTCTAGTATAATATATTTGTCCAATGAATACCCGTTTATCATCTGCATTTCTTCTTGGTGTAGCAATTTTAATGGCCAGTAGTGTATGTTCCAAAACTCTGCGCATCGAAATGGGATCTTCCGGTGCTCATACCTGGGGTTCTGCTCGTGATAAAAAGGTAGGGCCAAGTGTGTTGGGCAGCTCGTGGGCTAGTGACCATTTGTCTACCCGACAGAAGGATCGTCTTGTTGTCACTATCCTACAGGTCAAAGCATCAGTATTGCACACTTCCTCTTGCTTAGGCAAATGGAGCAAATCGGCTAGTTCTTTTTGCATTTAATGTGGTCTACGATGAGCTTGATGGGTCTCATGCAGCTCTGTTAGTTCATGTGCGTTTCCTCGGAAAACGCAAAAAAAGCTTTCTTTTACTGTATTGTCGCCTTTGCCTGCGGACCAAAATTCAGCCGAACATTACGGATGGCTATGCAGAGTAAGTGGCTGTAATTTTTGACGATGTGTTCCTAAGAGCCCTATCTCGAATACCCTTGAAATTTTTCTTGATATCTTTATCTGTTTCCAGATTACAAAGGTTCGAAGTTACCCTATTTCTACACCTAAAATTGGTATGAGACTAGATCTAAATAATAAATAACAGCAGCAAATTGCTCAAATTTTAATGGTATAATTTTTTTTCAATGGTATAATTTTTTCCCGAGGGCATGCAGCTTTACTGTATGATTAAATGATGATGGCTTCCTCTTGGGTAAAATATTCCGGAGGTAAAATAGTCCCCCATTCGGATCTCCGGGCAGGGATTACTCAAGAGAATGTCGTTATCAGGAGAAAGAAAACTGGCGTTCTACGGATCGGAGCGTGGAATGTCAGATCACTTAATCGCGCAGGTAGGTTAGAAAATTTAAAAAGGGAAATGGATAGGTTAAAGTTAGATATAGTGAAGTTCGGTGGCAGGAGGAACAAGACTTTTGGTCAGGTGACTACAGGGTTATAAACACAAAATCAAATAGGGGTAATGCAGGAGTAGGTTTAATAATGAATAGGAAAATAGGAATGCGGGTAAGCTACTACATACAGCATAGTGAACGCATAATTGTGACCAAGATAGATACGAAGCCCACACCTACCACAGTAGTACAAGTTTCTATGCCAACTAGCTCTGCCGATGACGAAGAAATTGAAGAAATGTATGATGAAATAAAAGAAATTATTCAGATAGTGAAGGGTGACGAAAATTTAATAGTCATGGGTGACTGGAATTCGGCAGTAGGAGAAGGGAGAGAAGGATACACATTAGGTGAATATGGATTGGGGCTAAGAAATGAAAGAGGAGGCCGCCTGGTAGAATTTTGTACAGAGCATAACTTAATCATAGCTAACACTTGGTTCAAGAGTCATAAAAGAAGGCTGTATAAATGGAAGAAACTTGGAGATACTGACAGGTTTCAGACAGATTATATAATGGTAAGAGATTTAGGAACTAGGTTTTAAATTGTAAGACATTTCCAGGGACAGATGTGGACTCTGACCACAATCTATTGGTTATGACCTGTAGATTAAAACTGAAGAAACTGCAAAAAAGTGGGAATTTAAGGAGATGGGACCCGGATAAACTGAAAGAACCAGAGGTTGTACAGAGAATCAGGGAGAGCATAAGAGAACAATTGACAGGAATGGGGGAAAGAAATACAGTAGAAGAAGAATGGGTAACTTTGAGGGATGAAGGCAGCAGGGGATCAAGTAGGTAAAAAGACGAGGGCTAGTAGAAATCCTTGGGTAACAGAAGAAATATTGAATTTAACTGATGAAAGGAGAAAATATAAAAATGCAGTAAATGAAACAGGCAAAAAGTAATACAAACGTCTCAAAAATGAGATCGACAGGAAGTGCAAAATGGCTAAGCAGGGATGGCTAGAGGACAAATGTAAGGATGTAGAGGGTTATCTCACTAGGGGTAAGATAGATACTGCCTACAGGAAAATTAAAGAGACCTTTGTAGAAAAGAGAGCCACTTGTACGGATATCAAGAGCTCAGATGGAAACTCACTTCTAAGCAAAGAAGGGAAAGCAGAAAGGTGGAAGGAGTATATAGAGGGTCTATACAAGGGCGATGTACTTGGGGACAATATTATGGTAATGGAAGAGGATGTAGATGAAGATGAAATGGGAGATACGATACTGCGTGAAGGGTTTGACAGAGCACTGAAAGACCTGAGTCGAAACAAGGCTCCGGGAGTAGACAACCTTCCATTGGAACTACTGACGGCCTTGGGAGAGCCAGTCCTGACAACACTCTGCCATCTGGTGAACAAGATGTATGAGACAGGCGAAATGCCATCATACTTCAAGAAGAATATAATAATTCCAATCCCAAAGGAAGCAGGTGTTGACAGATGTGAAAATTACCGAACTATCAGTTTAATGAGTCACAGCTGCAAAATACTAACGCGAAATCTGTACAGACGAATGGAAAAACTAGTAGAAGCCGACCTCGGGGAAGATCAGTTTGGATTCCGTAGAAATGGTGGAACACGTGAGTCAATACTGACCCTAAGACTTACCTTAGAAGCTAGATTAAGGAAGGGAAAACCTACGTTTCTAGCATTTGTAGACTTACAGAAAGCTTTTTACAATGTTGACTGGAATACTCTCTTTCAAATTGGCAGGGGTAAAATACAGGGATCGAAAGGCTATTTACAATTTGTACAGAAACCAGATGGCAGTTATAAGAGTCGAGGGACATGAAAGGGAAGCAGTGGTTGGGAAGGGAGTGAGACAGGTTGTAGTCTCTCCCCGATGTTATTCAATCTGTATATTAAACGAGCAGTGAAGGAAACAAAAGAAAAATTCGGAGTAGTTATCAAAATCCATGGAGAAGAAATAAAAACTTTGAAGTTCGCCGATGACACTGTAATTCTGTCAGAGACAGCAAAGGACTTGGAAGAGCAATTGAACGGAATGGACAGTGTCTTGAAAGGAGAGTATAAGATGAACATCAACAAAAGCAAAACGAGGATAATGGAATGTAGTGGAATTGAGTCGGGTGACGCTGAGGAAATTAGATTAGGAAATGAGACACTTGAAGTAGTAAACGAGTTTTGCTATTTGGGGAGCAAAATAACTGATGATGGTCGAAGTAGAGAGGATATAAAATGTAGACTGTCAATGGCAAGGTAAGCGTTTCTGAAGAAGAGAAATTTGTTAACATCCAGTATTGATTTAAGTGTCAGGAAGTCATTTCTGAAAGTATTCGTATGGAGTGTAGCCATGTATGGAAGTGAAACATGGACAATAAATAGTTTGGACAAGAAGAGAATAGAAGCTTTCGAAATGTGGTGCTACAGAAGAATGCTGAAGATTAGATGGGTAGATCACATAACTAATGAGGAAGTATTGAATGGGATGGGGGAGAAGAGAAGTTTGTGGCACAACTTGACCAGAAGAAGGGATCGGTTGGTAGGACATGTTCTGAGGCATCAAGCGATCACCAATTTAGTATTGGAGGGCAGCGTGGAGGGTAAAAATCGTAGAGGGAGACCAAGAGATGAATGCACTAACCAGATTGAGAAGAATGTGGGCTGCAGTAGGTACTGGGAGATGAAGAAGCTTGCACAGGATAGAGTAGCATGGAGAGCTGCATCAAACCAGTCTCAGGACTGAAGACCACAACAACAACAACAACATTCTTTAGGCATTGATGTAGAAGATCCATCTATATCCGTTATCGAGAAACACACCAAAAACTTGTTTTTTTGGGTATCGAAACCCAGCTATGGATTCCGAGGCTGCTGTGCACAGCAAATGGCCGCAATTTTTGCGATGTATTCCTATGATCCCGATCTCGAACAATCTTGAAGATTTCCTTCATATCTTTCTCCATTTCCGCGATACGGAGGTTCAAAATTACCCTATTTGCACACGTAAAACACGCTCGAAAATCAGGTGCGAGGAGAAAACGTGATTTACAAAGCGACGTAGCACGAAGAAATATGACGTAAACTGTCTCCGTTATCTTGGAACACTATGTTGCAGTACTGAAGTGCATGCAAAGTTATTTTGCACGTAAAATCGGTCTGTGGTGTAAAACTGGTTCGTGTTATTTTAATTTCACCTAAGCAAACTATCTATATTTTACTGACCAATACAGTTCTTTTCATATGAGCAGGAAAAAGACGGGAACTAAAGGGAAAATGCTCCTATCGGAGCACAATAAATACAAATATGTTTCTGTTCATTTCAAAGAGTACTGAATAGTTGGGTACTAGAATCATTCTACATTCCTCACCACCTTTAAAAATATTCCCAAAAATTTTGGCGAGACAACATATTCGCGCTTAGTTTAACGTCCAGATCACCCCGGACTCCGGCAAGCTGCCCCTACAGTAACTCACTCACACCCTGTAAGTCGCTCATACTCATACACTCCCACACACCCATTCAGCCCAACTTATTCTCAGTACCTCATTGTGCCTCTCTGTCAGTGCCTCCTGCGTCACAACCACAGTCTCCTTTCTTCTCTCCTACTACTACAGTCTGAAAGTTTCTCATGTTAACACATAAACTCGTGTTTATATGTGTCAAGTTGGTATCAGATAAATGCATAAAACTTTATTTTCATATATATAAATACGAAAATCTCACTGTACGGCAACAGAATTGTTTAAAAGGAAATTTTGAACGAAACTATCTGAAGCTCATGCTACACGATGGGAAATCCAGACTAGCCAGTAAACAATTCGCCTGCGAGAAAGCAATCCGTTTTCAATGACATTTTCATATTCTGTTTGATTGCTAAATAAATGATACAAATTAATATGTTGGCCCTGAATATTGTTAATGGTTCAAATGGCTCTGAGCACTATGGGACTTAACATCTGAGGTCATCAGTCCCCTAGAACTTAGAACTACTTAAACCTAACTAACATAAGGACATCACACACAACCATGCCCGAGGCAGGATTCGAACCTGCGACCGTAGCGGTCATGCGGTTCCGGACTGGAGCGCCTAGAACCGCTCGGCCACTCAGGCCGGCGAATATTGTTAATCTTTACCCTAGTCTACTACACACTCACTCTATCAGAACTGCACTGAAGAGCCAAAGAAACTGGTGCATCTGCTTAATATCTTGTAATGTCCCCGCGAGCACGCAGAAGTGCCTCAACTCGACGTGACATGGACTCGACTAATATCTGATGTAGCGCTGAAGGGAACTGACGTCACGAATCCTGCACGGCAATAGTTCGAGTTCGAGAAGGTCGAGATCTTTTATGAATAGCACGTTGCAAGGCATCCCAGATGTGCTCAATAATGTTCATGTCTGGGGAGTTTAGTGACCAGCGGAAGTATTTAAACACAGAAGAGTGTTCCTGCAGCCGGTGTCGCATCGTCCTGCTGGAATTGCCCAGGTCCGTCGGAATGCATAATGGACGTGAGTGGATGCAGGTTATCAGATAGGTTGCTTACTTACGTGTCAACTATCAGAATCTTATCTAGACGTATCAGGGGGGCCATATCACTCCAACTGCACACACTATTACAGAGCCTCCACCAGCTTGAACAGTCCGCTGTTGACATGTACGGTCCATGAATTCATGAGATTGTCCTCCATGCCCGTACACGTCCATCAGCTCAATACAATTTGAAACGGGACTCGTTGGATCAGGCAACATGTTTCCAGTCATCAACAGTCCAATGTCAGTGTTGAAGGGCCCAGTCGAGGCGTAAAGCTTTGCGTCGTGCAGTCATCAGCGGGATACGAGTTGGCCTTCGGCTCCGAAAGCCCATATCGATGATGTTTCGTTGAACGGCTCGTACACTGACACTTGTTGATGCCCCAGCATTCGATTCTGCAGCAGTTTTCGGAAGGGTGGCACGTCTGTCACATTTAACGATTCTCTTCAGTCGTCGCTGGCCCCGTTCTTGCACGATCTTTTTCCGGCCGCAGCGATGTCTCGGAGATCTGATGTTTTACCGGATTCCTGATATTGATGGTATACTCGTGAAATGGTCGTATGGGAAAATCCCCACTTCATCGCTACCTCGGGCATACTGTCTCCCATCGCTAGTGCGCAGACTATAACACCACGTTCAAACTCACTTAAATCTTAATAACCTGCCATTGTAGCAGAAGTGACCGATCTAACAACTGCGCCAGACACTTATCTTATTAGGCGTTGCCGACCGCAGCGCGGTATTCTGCTTGTTTGCGTATCTCTTTATTTGGACACGCTTCCCTATACTAGTTTCTTTGGCGCTTCATTGTGTTACTGTAATCACAGAACAAATTAAAATAACATTTAAAGCATCTTTCTGGTAAAACTGCTTGAAAATTCACAAGATAGCACTTTACTGAAAACTTTTACTGATATTAAAGCTCAGAACTGATACTGATACTATTTTCAGAAATACATTCTAACAAACACTGGACATGAAGTTTGACGGTCTCTTACAAATTTTCACAAAGTGCTTCTCAGTAAACAACTTGCAATGTGCAGTTCAAGTAAGCATGCACTGTCGTGAAAGAAAATGGACATGGGGAACTAATCTTAACGACTGATAAATGAGAACAAAGACTCCAAGTATAACTGCATTCATTAAGCCATAACAACAGTCTACATTTACGTCATACTCCGCAAGCCACCTAATGGTGTGTGGCGGAGGGTACTTTTTGTAGCACTAACTAAGCCCTCCATCCCTTTTCCACTCGCGACTAACGGGTGGGAAGAATGACTATCGGTAAACCTTTGTATTGGCTCTAATTTCTCGAATTTTCTCATCATAGTCATTACACGAGTCGTATGTAGGAGGAAGTAATATGTTGTCCGACTCTTCCCGGAAAGTGCTCTCTCGAAATTTCAATAGTAAATCTCTCTGCGAAGCACAACGCCTCTCTTGTAACGTCTGCCAATGGAGTTTTTTGAGGATCTCTGTAACGCTCTCGAGCCGATTAAAAGATAATAGCGTAGCTATACAGTAGTTGATTTCTTTTCATACGTAGGCGCAATATGTTACGTTTATTTACGTTCAGGATCAACTGCCAGAGCCTGACCCGTTCATCTGTTCCCTGGAGCTCATTCTGCAAATAGTTACTATATTCTGACGTTGCTATTTTGTTATAGACAACCGTATCATCTGCGAACAGCCTTGGAGAGCATCCGTCGCTTTCTATTAGATCATTTATACGTATTGTAAACAGTAACGGTCCTATCACACTTCTTTGGGATGTACCGGGAAGTACTTTTACATCTGTCGAGTTTGTTCCGTTATAGCGACGTGCTGAGTTCTGTCTGCTACGAAGTCTTGAATCCAATCGCAAATCTGCTCCAGTATTCGATAAGCACGTATTTTTTCCAGCAAACGGCAGTGCGCGGCGGTGTCAAATTCCTTCCAGAAGTCAAGGAGCACAGCATCAACCTGAGCGCCATTGTCTACGGCACTGTGCATCTCATCGTAATACAGAGCGAACTGAGTTTCACAGGATCTCTGTTTTCAGAATCCATGTTGAATTTTATAGAGAAGATTTTCCTTCTCCAAGAACGTCATAATTCTTGCACATAAAACATGTTCCATAATGCTACAACAGATTGACGTCGATCATATAAGTCTGTAATTGGGTGCATCTGTCTTACGGCCTTCTTAAAAACGGGAATGACCTCCACTTTCATCCAGTCGCTAGGTTCCCTTCGTTGTTCAGGCTGTAAGTAGGCTGTTTAGGTTTCTTTATTGGTAACGCCACCTCTGTATGAAAATCACTGGCTGTGCTGTGTGCAGTCTGTGGCTGCTTTGCATTGTTGTAATACTCGCCATTGTAGTGTTAGGCAGCTGGATGTGAACAGCGCGTAGCGTTGCGCAGTTGGAGGTGAGCCGCCAGCAGTGGTGGATGTGGGGAGAGAGATGGCGGAGTTTTGAAATTTGTCATGAACTGCTATATTTATATATGATGATATCAAGGTAAATGCATTGTTTGTTCTCTATTAATATCTTTCATTTGCTAACTATCCCTATCAGTAGTTAGTGCCTTCCATAGTTTGAATCTTTTATTTAGCTGGCAGTAGTGGCGCTCGCTGTATTGCAGTAGCTTGAGCAGCGAAGATTTTTGTGAGGTAAGTGATTTGTGAAAGGTATAGTTTAATGTTAGTCAGGGCCATTCTTTTGTAGGGAATTTTGAAAGTCAGATTGCGTTGCGCTAACAAAATATTGTGTGTCAGTTTAAGCACAGTCATGTATAATTGTTTAAAAGGGGACGTTTCAAGGCGATCTACAATAAATTACTGCTAAAAGGCGAGAAAGTTCCTTCGCATAATCTTTGTAGAATCTCATCTGGACCTGACGCCTTACCACTACTAAGCGATTGTAGTTGTTTTTCTACTCCGCGATCGGTTATCTCAATATCTGCCATTCTGACGTTCGTACGACGGTAGAAAGGTGAAACCGTGGCACGATGTTCTACCGTGAAACAGTTTTAGAAGACAGAATTCAGTATTTCTCTCCATCATCTTCTCTTTCCGTCCCACAGTGGCCACTGAGTGAATGAGTGGATGATTTTAGCCAACTTATGTTTTTACATATTACCAAAACCTCTTAGAGTTTTTGTTCACATCAGTTGACAAAGTTTTATTTCAAAGTCATTCAGAACTTCTGTCATTGCTACCGTTACGCTCATTTTCGCTTCGTTCTGCTTTTGTTTGTCATCTAGGTTTTGTAAGGAGTGTGTCATAACCCTCCATTACATAAAACAATGTATCCAACTTAACGCTATTCTTTGCATTGTGTAAGCACCCAGATATCGATAGTAACAATCTGCGTGCGAAACATGGGAGCGCGATTCTAAGCATTGTTGTGAGACGAGCAGTGTTGCCAATTTAGCGACTTTGTCGCTAGAAATGGCGACTATTGCCTTCGTCTTAGCGACAAAAAAAAAAAAACATTTTAGCGACAAAAATTATTTAGCGACTTATCTGGCGACTTTTGGAGTACTGACGACTTTTGAAGTACAAATCAAAACTCTATTGGTCCAGTATTTTCAGTGACAAAACTAAGATTTTAACGATAGAATGGGTACTACACTCACTTTGTTCTAGATTTACTAAGTTGAATTAAGTTCGTAGCAGATCATGTAGCATTGTTCAGCATTTAGTAAACCTGAATGTCGGAATTGCCTACAGAGTAAGAAAACCCTGACTATAGAACAATTCATTATTCATTACCCACTAGCCTGTTATTGTCGATAGCGTATCGATCTATAATTGTTCAACTTTTGAACTCCCCTTATTTTTCGAATTGACAAAAAACATACGTAATGTTAAGTATAATAAAATACATTTCTGTCCAGCAATCTCTAATTTTTCTAAATGTTAACTCGTAGTCGAATTATTAACACATTGACAGTGGTAATGCAAGAACAATTCGGTGGGGGTATCTCAGACATTATTACGTTTTAAACAATGAACAGTAGGACTGATATCGAGTTACCGAGTGAGTAGATTGTTTCATGACCTCTAGTTCGCCTGAGTTTTAATGTATTTTCAGTGATTATAAATTGGAGAAACTTATGTTGTGATGGCTTACATAATGGATTTACCGCAGAAGAAGAAGCAGTACGCTCAAAAATATCGGGATGCGTGGGAAGCAGAACCTGAATTCAATGGGTGGCTGAAACCAGTCGTTGGAGATTTATCCAAGGCGAAAAAAAATGGTTCAAATGGCTCTGAGCACTATGGGACTTAACATCTATGGTCATCAGTCCCCTAGAACTTAGAAGTACTTAAACCTAACTAACCTAAGGACAGCACACAACACCCAGCCATCACGAGGCAGAGAAAATCCCTGACCCCGCCGGGAATCGAACCCGGGAACCCGGGCGTGGGAAGCGAGAACGCTACCGCACGACCACGAGATGCGGGCTATCCAAGGCGAGATGTCAAGTATGTGCAACAGAGTTTTATGCTTAATTGTGTGATATTAGAAAGCATTCGAAAACTATTAAGCATAAACAAAAAATTGATTAAAAAAAACACACAAACCACCTTACCTGTGAAAATTGTTCCGAAAACTACAGTTAGAATAGCAAGCAGAGAGGAAGCCGCCCTTTCTTTATTTATTGCTGAATATTGTTCTATTTTAGCTGTAGATCATTTAGCAATACTGTGCAAGAAAGTGTTTTCCAGTGATAAAACATGCAATTACATCGTACAAAGTGAAATAACATTATAACTGAAGTTTTGGCTCCATATTTTACACAATAATTGGTTGAAGATATAAGTGACCAAAAATACAGTGTACTAATAGATGAATCCACAGATGTATCAATATCTAAAATGCTAGGTATCGTTGTACTGTACTATAGTGTAAACAACCAAGCCATGAGATCAGCATTTATCAAACTCGCTGTAGTAGAAACTGCAGACGCAAGAAATCTGGCTGATGCGTCATTTAATTAAGACAGTATAGCAATTAGGTATGAGTCAATTTTTATTAATATTTCATTAACCCCCCCCACCCCACTGGCTTATTGCACCATTCACAGCACGAAAGTTTCAGTACACCCCTAGTAAAATCAGTTTTAGCAACTTTCTAGCGACTTTTGATACTGAATCTAGCGACTCGGGTTTTTTAGAGTTGGCAACACTGGAGACGAGATCTGTCTGCGAGAGTGGAAGAGTAGCGTCGGTCGAGAGCTCGGAGACAGAAGACGTGTCACGCCGCCCTCACGTCGGTGACGGCAGATCTTACCGCACTCAAGGCCTGATTTCGTTTATATAGCCAGGAGAGGTTTAGATAGCTTAACTACTCTTGAAGATGAAATTCAAGGTAAAATTCGCAAGCATAGCGCAAAAACAATTGCAGTGTTAGGCTCGCAATTGTTAGTCCAAGTTTGCAATAATACCACGTTTTGCTTGTCAGTGCAAGAAGCCTCCTTATCCTCCAAATAATAATAATTATTCTCCACATCTAAATAATATGCTGTGGTTACTAAATGTTAATGTAACTTTGAAATTGAAACAATTTGTTAATCTGGCACTCATTATTGACACATATGTCATCTGTTATGTCATTATCAATACTTGTTCCTGATGATTCTGAAGTTTTAAATAGACTTAATTAATGAAATCCCTTCTCAAAAGTTATTTAGTAGTTAACAGAACCCAGGCAAACTCATTCTTATTAAATTCATTCTTAGCAACAATAAGCTTTAGCCGCTGCTACTAGCCGGCCGGTGTGGCCGTGCGGTTCTAGACGCTTTAGTCCGGAACTGCGTGACCGCTACAGTCGCAGGTTCGAATCCTGCCTCGGGCATGGATATATGTGTGATATCCTTGGGTTAGTTAGGGTTCATTTGAATTTTTTCCATTTGTTTTCCACATCTTCGACCTCATCACCGAATATTTTTAATGCTGACTGCTCAGATACTCCGAAATTTGTATCCTGTCACTCTTGCTAGCCAAAAATGTCTTCCTACCTTTCTTAACATTCTTTGTCAGACCTGTTGTCACAGATGCTATCACAGCCTTATGTTCACTGATATCTTCCTCTATGTCAACTGATTCAATAGGTTCTGGTCTGTTTGATTCCAGGAGGTCTAAGACGTTACCCTCACGAGTTGGTTCTCCAACTATTTCCTCAAAGTAATTTACTGTCGAGACATCCAGAACAATGTCCACGAATCGCTGTCTCCCCACCTGTTCTGCTAGCATGACACTCCTAATCTATACCTGGCAAGTCGAAGTCGCCGCCTATTACAACAGCATGATCAGGAAAATTACCAAGTATATTCTGCAAGCTCTGTCTGAAGCGTTCTACCCCCACTAGAGCTACTGAGCCAGGCGGTCTGTAAAGGCATCCTACGATCCTTTTGAGCGATATTTGATACTTTATTTCACCCAGATTTATTCACAATCGGAATCCCTGATAACCTAGCTAGATTTTATCAAATTTTCTACTGCAATAAAGACGGCGCCACCATTAGCGACTAACCTATCCTTACAATAAATATTCCAATCTGAACTTAGGATTTCGTTGTCATTAACGTTCAGATTCTACCAACTTTCTGTTCCTAATACTATCTATGCTTTATAACCTTTCATAAAGTCCTAATACTATCTATGCTTTATAACCTTTCATAAAAAAAATGGTTCAAATGGCTCTGAGCACTATGCGACTTAACTTCTGAGGTCATCAGTCGCCTAGAACTTAGAACTAATTAAACCTAACTAACCTAAGGACATCACACACATCCTTGCCCGAGGCAGGATTCGAACCTGCGACCGTAGCGGTCGCTCGGCTCCAGATGTAGCGCCTAGAACCGCACGGCCACTCCGGTCGGCTAACCTTCCATTAAGTTCTCACAATTAGACAAGTTAACACAATACTTCTTAATGATTTTCCTGTGTACAATTACTTTCCTTGACAATTGTCTCAATTATAATACAAAACTATATGTTGCATTATAATATTTCTACAGTAAACTTCAACCATACGTAATTACGAATATGTATAAAAGATGAACTACCTTAAAATTACTCCTTTTAACATTCTTCTACTGATATAATCTTGTTTTCTATCCTCAAAACTTATTAGTACAAAATCCTTCTTAAATAATGCTGCCTCCACTACATAGTAGGCCAGCTTCCATACTTTTCAAACCGAGTACCTTGCCAGACTGTCCAAAACACACTGCTACTCTCTGACTTACTCTAACATCTTTGGTTTCAAAACTATGACTTACAAAGAATATCAGATGTTGAGTACATTTATTAGATTAGCAACTTCATTCAGAATTATGGCCAAAACTTCTTGAAAATCGACATGGCAAATCGGTCATTTCCCTTAAAAGTCTCCTCTCACTCTCACTGTTTCCCTCTTACTCTTACTCTCTCTTACTGCTAATATCTCATTCCTTCCTCCCTACTGCTGCTGTATCTTCTCACTGTCACTATCTCTCTCTCCCTCCTTGTCATTGTCATATAGTCTGTCTCTCATTATCCCTGGCTCTTACCCACTTCCAGTTTTTCCTTCTCCTTATTCCTCTCCCACTGGTATTGTCTCCTTCACTCTTTCCCTAGCACTGTTCTGTCACTGTCGTTAGGTACCACTGCCACTATGTCCCTCTTTTTCTCTCATACTGCCATTGTCTACTATCTTTCTTTATTTATTACTTTTCCGCCTCTTCGCCACTGCGACTGTCTTCTTCTATCCCAGCATAAAAAAGACGAATATATTCGCAAGCCAAAATTGTTGGGAAAATTTTTAAACGCTCTAAGGAAGGTAGAATGAAATGGCCGGTATCCTAGTAATATCAGGAACTTAACTAAGCTCATCGCCTCAGTTAATTCCGTGTAATTCCACCCCTGGGCTTGATAACCGCCTGGATTCGGTTAGGGAATGAGTCCACATAGTTGTGCAGAGACGTCGCACCCAGGTTTAGCCACTCGCTGAAAATTTGATTGCTTACTTCCATAAAATTGTGGGCATGCTAATGTTGTTACAACAGGTCCCATAAATTTTCTATAGGGTTCAAGTCAGGTGATTTTGTACGCAACTCGAGATGTAATAGGGTGGGGGAAGATTCAGGAAACCATTCAAACATTCTTCCAGCCCTATGAACTTGGCAATTGTCGTCTTGAAAAATAATGTTTACTGAAAGGCAACTGCTCATTCCAAAACGTTTAATCAAAAACGCTGGTTTAATGTTAGAGGTCACCTCAGTGAGCCAATCCGATTCATGAGAAGAGAAACAGCTCCAAAACGTCACAGGCCCACGTCCGACTTAAACCTGATCTTTCACACATTCAAGACGAAATGCCTTCTGTCCACTAAAGAACGTGCGTCATCTGAATATAGGAAAAAACGTCAGACCACATTACTTTCGCCGAGCGAGGTGGCGCAGTGGTTAAACACTGGACTCGCATTCGGGAGGACGACGGTTCAATCCCACGTCCGGCCATCCTGATTTAGGTTTTCCGTGATTTCCCTAAATCGCTCCAGGCAAATGCCGGGATGGTTCCTTTGAAAGAGCACGGCCGACTTCCTTCCCAGTCCTTCCCTAATCCGATGAGACCGATGACCTCGCTGTCTGGTCTCCTTCCCCAAACAACCCAACCCAACCCCCACATTACTTTCCGCCAGTCAGCTACTATCAATGTTCGATAGTTTTTAGCTCATAGAAGACGCGCAGCTTTATGTGCCTATATGAGCAAATGCCTCTTGCGATATTACCGACTCCAACTGCTCACGCCGCCGCATCGCAACGTTCTCTCACTAACAGGTGGTGATACACCTTCATTCACTGGCTGCAGCAACTCCTATCGCGGTTGGTAGCGATTTTGATTCACAGGTCATGAAACATGTCTCCGGTCCCTCTCACTCAGGATTTTTTCCCATCACAATTCTGAAATCGTATTTCGCGGCTACAAGTGTTACCTCACTGCTTGTAGAACCGTCGAACAGTCGCGAAACGCCAACGAATCCAGCAACTTCACACGCCTTTTGGCCATGGACGCGGCCAAATACGATTGCCGCTTTTCGCCACTCTGCCACATCCTTACATTGCCCCATGTTCAAGTACGATGTCCGGTTGAAGCATAAATGTCTCACTGATCGCTATTGCCTTATGCTCACGTAGAGGCAGTGCGCGCGCACTTGAGCACGTGGTTCGATCGCTACGCCATCTGTAATTTTTTTGTCCGGTGAGCTATTGTTATTGTGTTTTTCAGTCCGAAGACTGGTTTGATGCAGCCCTCCACGCTACTTTATCTTCTGCAGCCTCTTCATCTGTGCATAATTTCTACAGCCTACAACCAATTGAATCTGCTTACTGGAGTCATACCAAGAGTCCAATATAACGAGTGACGGAACTCCCACCACTTTTCTGCACCTCGGTACCACAGCGCCGCCAAGTAGCTGACATTTATAAACACACAGGAAGGAAGATGGGGTTTGAACTATATACACACTGCAGAACTGCTGTATTTTGTTTTGTTTTAATGGAATCGACAATCACATTCAAAATGCAACTGAGATCGTATTTCGGGGATCATTGTAATGATATACATACACACACACACACACACACACATATATATATATATATATATATATATATATATATATATATATATATATATATATATATATATACTGGCCATTAAATTTGCTACACCAAGAAGAAATGCATTGGACAAATATATTATACTAGAACTGACATGTGATTACATTTTAACGTAATTTGAGTGCGTAGATCCTGAGAAATCAGTACCCAGAACAACCACCTCTGGCCGTAATAACGGCCTTCATAGGCCTGGGCATTGAGTCAAATAGAGCTTGGATGATGTCTACAGGTACAGCTGCCCATGCAGCTTCAACACGATACCACAGTTCGTCAAGAGTAGTGACTGGCGTGTTGTGACGAGCCAGTTGCTCGGCCACCATTGACCAAACGTTTTCAGTTGGTGACAGATCTGGAGATTGTGCTGGCCAGGGCAGCAGTCGAACATTCTCAGTATCCAGAAAGGCCCGTACAGAACCTGCAACATGTGGTCGTGCATTATCCTGCTGAAATGTAGGGTTTCGCAAGGATCGTCCACTGTTCAAAGTGCCGTCAATGCGAACAAGAGGTGACCGAGACGTGTAACCAATGGCACCCCATACCATCACGCCGGGCGATACCCCAGTATGGCGATGACGAATACACGCCTCCAATGTGAGTTCACCGCGATGTCGCCAAACACGATGCGACCATCACGATGCTGTAAACAGAACCTGGACTCATCCGAAAAAATGACGTTTTGCCATCCGTGCACCCAGGTTCGTCGTCGAGTACACCATCGCAGGCGCTCCTGTCTGTGATGCAGCGTCAAGGGTAACCGCAGCCGTGGTCTCCTAGCTGATAGTCCATGCTGCTGCAAACGTCGTCGAACTGTTCGTGCAGATGGTTGTCTTGCAAACGTCCCCATCTGTTGACTCAGGCATCGAGACGTGGCTGCAAGATCCGTTACAGCCATGCGGATAAGATGCCTGTCATCTCGACTGCTAGTGATACGAGGCCGTTGGGATCCAGCACCCTCCTGAACCCACCGATTCCATATTCAGCTAACAGTCACTGGATCTCTACCAACGCGAGCAGCAATGTCGCGATACGATAAACCGCAATCGCTATAGGCTACAATCCGACCTTTATCAAAGTCGGAAACGTGATGGTACGCATTTCTCCTCCTTACACGAGGCATCACAACAACGTTTCACCAGGCAACGCCGGTCAACTGCTGTTTGTGTATGAGAAAACGGTTTGAAACTTTCCCCATGTCAGCACGTTGTAGGTATTGCCACCGGCGCCAACCTTGTGTGAATGCTCTGAAAAGCTCATCATTTGCATATCACAGCATCTTCATCCTGTCGGTTAAATTCCGCGTCTGTAGCACGTCATCTTCGTGGTGTAGCAATTTTAATGGCCAGTAGTGTGTGTGTGTATATACACTCCTGGAAATTGAAATAAGAACACCGTGAATTCATTGTCCCAGGAAGGGGAAACTTTATTGACACATTCCTGGGGTCAGATACATCACATGATCACACTGACAGAACCAGAGGCACATAGACACAGGCAACAGAGCATGCACAATGTCAGCACTAGTACAGTGTATATCCACCTTTCGCAGCAATGCAGGCTGCTATTCTCCCATGGAGACGATCGTAGAGATGCTGGATGTAGTCCTGTGGAACGGCTTGCCATGCCATTTCCACCAGGCGCCTCAGTTGGACCAGCGTTCGTGCTGGACGTGCAGACCGCGTGAGACGACGCTTCATCCAGTCCCAAACATGTTCAATGGGGGACAAATCCGGAGATCTTGCTGGCCAGGGTAGTTGACTTACACCTTCTAGAGCACGTTGGGTGGTACGGGATACATGCGGACGTGCATTGTCCTGTTGGAACAGCAAGTTCCCTTGCCGGTCTAGGAATGGTAGAACGATGGGTTCGATGACGGTTTGGATGTACCGTGCACTATTCAGTGTCCCCTCGACGATCACCAGTGGTGTACGGCCAGTGTAGGAGATCGCTCCCCACACCATGATGCCGGGTGTTGGCCCTGTGTGCCTCGGCCGTATGCAGTCCTGATTGTGGCGCTCACCTGCACGGCGCCAAACAGCATACGACCATCATTGGCACCAAGGCAGAAGCGACTCTCATCGCTGAAGACGACACGTCTCCATTCGTCCCTCCATTCACGCCTGTCGCGACACCACTGGAGGCGGGCTGCACGATGTTGGGGCGTGAGCGGAAGACGGCCTAACGGTGTGCGGGACCGTAGCCCAGCTTCATGGAGACGGTTGCGGATGGTCCTCGCCGATACCCCAGGAGCAACAGTGTCCCTAATTTGCTGGGAAGTGGCGGTGCGGTCCCCTACGGCACTGCGTAGGATCCTATGGTCTTGGCGTGCATCCGTGCGTCGCTGCGGTCCGGTCCCAGGTCGACGGGCACGTGCACCTTCCGCCGACCACTGGCGACAACATCGATGTACTGTGGAGACCTCACGCCCCACGTGTTGAGCAATTCGGCGATACGTCTACCCGGCCTCCCGCATGCCCACTATACGCCCTCGCTCAAAGTCCGTCAACTGCACATACGGTTCACGTCCACGCTGTCGCGGCATGCTACCAGTGTTAAAGACTGCGATGGAGCTCCGTATGCCACGGCAAACTGGCTGACACTGACGGCGGCGGTGCACAAGTGCTGCGCAGCTAGCGCCATTCGACGGCCAACACCGCGGTTCCTGGTGTGTCCGCTGTGCCGTGCGTGTGATCATTGCTTGTACAGCCCTCTCGCAGTGTCCGGAGCAAGTATGGTGGGTCTGACACACCGGTGTCAATGTGTTCTTTTTTCCATTTCCAGGAGTATATATATATATATATATATATATATATATATATATATATATATATATATATATATATATATAAGGATGTTTTATAATGTGGGAACTTTGTCCTTAAAACCGCATTAGAATAGTCTGTACTGATAGATTTGTATAATGTTAACGAATAAAGAAAAACACCTCAGCTGCATTATTACACAATATTGTGTTACGATCGGTTTCGTTAGCTGAAGATCTTCAGGTTGGTTGCGTTTGTACAAAACAAAAAACTGGGTTAAAACTATAACACCAAAACGAATAAAATGGTAAGTCAACTGATAACAGCCTTATACGCTGGAGAGCCAAAGAAACTGTTATACCTGCCTAATATCATGTAGGGCCCCCGCGAGCACGCAGAAGTACCACAACACGACGTGGCATGGACTGAAGTAGTGCTGGAGGGAATGGTCACTATGAATCCTGCAGGGCTGTCCATAAATCCGTAAGAGTACGAGGGGTCGGGATCTCTTCTGAACAGCACGTTGCAAGGCAGATATGCTCAATAACGTTCATGTCTGGGGCGTTTAGTGGGCAGTAGAGGTGTTTAAACACCAATGAGTATTCCTGCAGCCGGTGTCGCATTGTCCTGCTAGAATTGCCCAAGTCCGCCGGAATGCATAATGGACATGAATGGATGCTAGTCATCAGAAAAACACTTACTTGTCACCTGTCAGAGCCGTATCTAGAGGTATCAGGGACCCCATCTAACTCCAACTGCCGTCCATCAGCTCAATACAATTTGAAACGGGACTCGTCGCACCAGGCAACATGTTTCCAGTCATCAGCGGTCCAATGTCGGTGTTGGCGGGCCGAGGCGAAGCGTAAAGCTCTGCGTCGTCCAATCGTCAGGGGTACACGAATTGGCCTTCGGATACGAAAGCCCATATCGATGATACTTCGTTGAACGGTTCTCATACTGATACTTCTTGATGGCCCAGCATTGGACAGCTGCAATATGCACAAGGGTTGCTCTTCTGTCACGTTGAATGACTGCCGTCAGTCGTCGTTGGTCCCGTTCTTGCAACATCTTTTTCCAGCCGCAGCGAAGTCGGAGATCTGATGTTTTACCGGATTCCTGATATTCACGGTACACTCGAGAAATGGCCGTACGTGAAAATCCCCACTTCATCTCTACCTCGGAGATACTGTGTCCCATCGTCCGTGTGCCGACTAGAACATACGTTCAAACTCACTTAAATCTTCATAACCTACCATTGTAGCAGCAGTAACCGCTCTAGCAACTGTTCAGACACTTGTTTTACATAGGCGTTGCCGACCGCAGCGCCGTATTATGCTTGTTACATATCTCTTTATCTGAACACGCATGCCTATACCAGTTTCTTTGGCGCTTCAGCGTATTACATTCTCACGAAGTTGTGATGAAGTCATGACACAAATGGTCTGGTTGTTGCATGTAGTCTTAAAGACCAAATCCAAAAATACTGACTATAAGCATCTGCCTATCGCCTGGCGTTTAGTATACTGAGCAGCCAAGGCCGCTCCACGACAGAGGAAAATATATCTAGATATGAGTCCGCCCTCGGTAGCTGAGTGGTCAGCGCGACAGACTGTCAATCCTAAGGGCCCGGGTTTGATTCCCGGCTGGGTCGGAGATTTTCTCCGCTCAGGGACTGGTGTTGTGTTGTCCTAATCATTATCATTTCATCCCCATCGACGCGCAAGTCGCCGAAGCGGCGTCAAATCGAAAGACTTGCACCAGGTGAGCGGTCTACCCGACGGGAGGCCCTAGTCACACGACATCATCATCATCTAGATATGAAATTTGGCCTCTGTCGAGTGCGATACTGAACTGTGCAATCAAAATCGTTACAGGCAATGACAAAACCTTGAGGACAGAACTGATATTGAAGAGTGCACAATTAATCCACTACGTCATCGTTTGATCGCTACGACAGTAAACGAATAATTATAAAATACAGTTGCAAAAAATTCTTTTTAAATATATCAGAAACGGTAATTTTGATCCCACAGAACGATCATATGTCATTACAGTAGCTGTTACGAAAGATCCATTGTCTCCGAAAATTAAAAAAAAAAGGCAACCAATCTGGTGGTACTTAAGGTTTCGTCATTACTAGTAATGATTATGATGGCACAGTCTACTATCGCACTCGACGAAGGCCAAGTACTATGTTCATATGTTCTCCTCTGTCATGTAGCGGCCCTGTTCGGACAGTTTGCTGTACGCAGTATGCCATCTCTGCTTGCCATACTTCCGCCAGACAGTAAGCGGAATGTTTATAATCAGTGTTTTCGGATTTGGGCTTTAACATTGCCTATGAGAACCAGAACATTTCGTCGGTGAAGAAACAACAACGCGTAAGTAGCAAAACACGAATTTTACAGGAGACAAAAAATTGTCTTGAATACTTTATACGTTTCATAACGACACAAAATATCCATTGTTGCACTACAATGATATTCTGAATCGTAACAAAAATTGAAACAAAGAAAATACTCTTTAGAAGGCTTAATTATAGCAGATCGCGGAATTGTTTCAGTACTTACGGAAGAGGAATGTTATTTATGTGGTATTTGTTTGTCACTTTCCTGTACGACTTACCGCTTTTACGTTGCTTTTGGTGCTGAAGAAACAATAACAACATTGTTTTGGAAAGACTTTAGCGAAACAACTTCAAATACACACACGATTCACATAGGTCAGATAATGTCTGTAGATTTCTTCAAGAAAACCCTGACGAACAAAGAACTACACCGCACTGTCACTCCTGAAGCAGTAACGTCTAAGACGATGTTCATTCGTAAGGAACGATGTCATATTAGCAATGACAATACTTACGAACAACGGCTTTAAGTTGATCTAAATGATCGCGTTTCGCTTTCTTGATTTCCAATCTTTGTATATATCGGGAAGCAATGCTTTTCAGAAACTTTTCTCGGATGTCTTGGCATTTCTTGCCACACCTCGTTGAAATTGCACTTGCAGTAAATACTACCGATTGGACAATACAGTATCGCCCTCAGGTCCGTAGCTGTTGGCTCATTCTTTGCAACTCTTCCATTCTTAACTAAGTCATACAACCACAAACTTTCCTCTGGACAGTTAGTGAAAAAGGAGTAATCTAGGTTATATGCTTCGCAGGGTCGTGACTTTCTTCTCGCTTCTTTCGATATCAAGGCGCATTGGCTAGGAAGTTTAACTTCACGTTATTTGTGCATGCACTCGATGGAACTGCGGACTGTATCAGCTTCCATCTGATTATGACTTTTCTCCATAAATTTGCATAATCAATAGTCCTGAATCAATTGCTAAACTTAAAAGATCGTTTGATAATATCACGTTTCTATTCTTATATGTGCATCAGAATACAAAATGAGTGGGACAGGATTTTCCTTAATCTTTTAGGACAGTGTGTCCACAACACACGAGGCAAAACTTGGTGCAACCAATTCACTTTGCATTTCATCGAACCAGTAACACGCTGCATCATGACTTTTTAAATCATACATTGTAAAGATTTAGACCGACAATTCTCTTTTATAATAAAGTACACTTGCCTGTTAGAGTGGTGCTACTTTCCATGGTGTAGACCGTGCAGCGTTTCCGCTGGGCATCTTTCTTATTCAGATCTTTCTGCAACCTTGTCTGCTCTTTCCGTTGTATGTGCTGCTTCCACATGTCTTCACTCAAGTTTCCGAGACTGTAACTACAAGTCGCACTCCTCTTTCTTGGAACAAAATAGGATAAGACTACCCTCTTCGAAAATTAAACTATAGGTGGCCTGACGTAATGGTGAAACCTCTTCCTTTCTACATTTTTCAGTGTAGAGCCTATACAGCTGTTGTTTGCTTTGTACAATATGCTCAAGATACAGCTCTGAGGAGGACTTCCTGCAGTAATGTGATGGCAGTTTCGGAAGTCAGTCCAGGAATTCTTTTACAAAGTTTCTCTCATCTTTCTTGTTCGCTGTTTTATTCGCAAACAAGACGATTCTGAATCAGGGCTCATCCCATGTGTGGAATTATCTAGCAAATATCCCAGTGTCAATGCCAAGTGTACTGAGAAACTTTTTTTATATACTTGATGTTTTCCAGTATCATTTCTCAGATAATAAACCAGCGTGCCTTTTCTCGTAGATTCACCGGTGATCTTCACTGGACATTTGGTTGGAATTATGTTCACAAGACTGACTACATAAATCTTCCTCTGGTCCAATGACGTCGTTTCCCAGAAAGTGATAATAATTGCACGCCTCACCAGCAGAAATTTGATGATATTTCCTTTAAACGGACTTCTGACACATCTTTGAAGTACACATCGGACCTAATTTTCGTACATCTCTTAGACTATTATGAGTAATTGTGCCGCTTCAGCTTCTTTCATATCCAATATCCTCGATTTCTCAGAATTTTGTTGATGTTTTTCTTCCAGTCTTCAGGGCAGGCTTTAGATTTCCTTTTCCTGTCACTGCTTAAGTCACCACAAAGTCCGCGGTGGCGTAGCGGTTCTAGGCACTTCAGTCCGCAACCGCGCGACTGCTACGGTCGCAGGTTCGAATCCTGCCTCGGGCATCGATGTGTGTGATGTCCTAAGGTTAGTTAGGTTTAAGTAGTTCTAAGTTCTAGGGGACTGATGACTTCAAATGTTAAGTCCCATAGTGCTCACAGCCATTTTAACAAAATTCTTGGCCTCCACTTCCAACATCCTTGCTTCCGTCAACGTCCGGTAAGTTATCTGAATTTATCAGCACCGTCGTGTAGCAATAAATGCGAAGAAGTACTGTTGTCTCCAGTGACAGCTGTGACTGCTGTGTCATTTACAGCATTCTTGGACGCAGTCATTGAAGTTCTAGACAAGAAATGTGTGTAAATCAATTTAAGAAGACCAAAGTTGAATTGTGCAAATTCATGTCTTTACTATACTGACGATTAAAATATCATTAATAACACAAATAGTCACAATAAAAATTATCTGTGTCATTAGATGGCCCAGGAAAAGTGACTGAGAACCCGATATACGAAATTTCACTATTACTACCGTTCTCGCTTTTTGTTCGTTTTGGATTTACATGAGAACTTATAATCAAGTGGGTATTCAAAACATCCTTAGCAGAAAGGACGCGCACAATAAGAGAAGTGTAGCGTTGCAATACAGCAGCTGTGGTGCTTCTAAATTTTAGAGTTTTAGCGAACTGCTGTTAATGCGAGGTAAATAACATAACGATTTTCTTATCACTGTCACTCAAGAAGGATTTTCCTCTTTCAGCTAACAAAAAAGAGATCATCTTGCATAACGCTATCCATTTTCAAGAACTGAAGACAGAACCAACTTTCGAACAATGGAGGATACGTAATGAACAGTAACAATGTGCTGGGGCTGCGCGCGCATTTGGATTTACGATGTATTGCAGCGTTGCCAACACAGGAAAATTTATTTCGCTAAACTGAAGTTAAAATCCGCTAAATACTTATTATTGTAATTTATCCTCCTAAAAACGAAATTTCAGTGCACTGAGAACTTAGAAAGAAATTTTTTGTCATCATCATGGTACATTATTATTATTATTATTATTATTATTACTAAAAGGAAGTTTACTAGGTTCAAATTCCATTCACAACATTAATGTAGTTCAAGCCACAGTATTTCATTTTCCTCCTCATCCTGCAGTAGGTTGTCTTCTGTGTTCACTGCTGAAGTACTGGGACCGAAGATGTCCCTGGGGCATATCTCATGATGCCGATTTCTTGGAGAACATTCTCCAGCAGCTCATAATTGTGACAGCACTTACTAATACGATTAAGACCAGCTCTTATTGTAATTATGGCGTTCACCACAACAGTTGTTAGTCTGATCTGGAGAGACGTTTTTATCAAATTTATTTGGCTAAAGGCCCTTTGAACCTCTGAATTGGACCATGGTAAAACCAAAAGCATAATAGCCAGATCTGAGAGTTCTTGGAAAGGATTTAAGCCTCTGGCATCTCTGTATGAACTAATTTCATTCCAGAAAGCCACAGTATTGTTGATTTGTTTCCATTGGACAGTAGTGAGCTTGGACCATTGAAAATCAATTTTTGTTACTGTACTGTCTGACAAGCCCTATTGGTTCTTGTATCACTCTCAAGCCTTCTCTTGGAGCAATTAAGGATACTTTTTGCAACACCTTTACATTTTGGGGCAAGCGTCGTTGCAGCTTGGAAGCAAAGGAAACAAGAAAATTTTCACATATTTTCCTTATGGCATTCTCAAACTTTGAAATTTTGTTGGAAATATTCAGACCCTGAAGTAAGACTTTGACTTCATGACCTAACTATATTCTGGACGACTTACATTTGCGAACATCTGCTGTTAAAAGATCGCCTCTATATCCTGGTACAACAATTCTCCTTATGAGCCCACTGATTAGTAAAACAACATCGTTTAGGAGCCGTGATTGGTCTGCAGAATTTGACTGGAATTTCTTAAAACTTTGAACATAGCTGCTAAGGTTCAGTGACCGTGTCAGAATTATATTAGAAACAAATAAGCCCTCGGTCACAAACATTAAGTCAATATTTGGACTTAATATTTGTGACTGAGGGCTTATTTGTTTTTAATATAATGGAATTTCTTATTTACCAGCCGACAGTCTTGCAAATAAGGTTTCAGAAAAGCAAGATAAATTTTGTTTACGTCATCACTGCGTATATTGTGGAGGACGTGGGCAATATAGCATTTCTCACAAAGCGCTTCTATCTCAAAGTGGGTTTTTAGTTCAAGCCACTGAGACAAAGCACGAGAAACAGCATCTCAAATAGACATCCAACGTGTATTACACTTCTGAACTACACTCATCAAAAAAAGTTTTGCATCACCTTGGTTTCGAGAGTTCCGGAACCTGTAAAGAAAATTGGAATAGAGATCAACATAAATATAATTTCCGTTCTTTTCATTCCTCATGAAAATTACACATTGCATGTTGTACCACCATACAGCGAGAGCTTCGGAGGTGGTGGTCCAGATTGCTATACACACCGGTATCTCTAATACCCAGTAGCACGTCCTCTTGCGTTGATGCATGCCTGTATTCGTCGTGGCATACTATCCACAAGTTCATCAAGGCACTGTTGGTAAAGATTGTCCCACTCCTCAACGGCGATCCGGCGTTGATCCCTCGGACTGGTTGGTGGGTCACGTCGTCCATAAACAGCACATTTCAATCTGTCCCAGGCATGGTCGATAGTGTTCATGTTTGGAGAACATGCTGGCCACTCTAGTCGAGCGATCTCGTTATCCTGAAGGAAGTCATTCACAAGATGCGCGCAATGGGGGCGCGAATTGACAGCCATGAAGAGGAATGCCTCGCCAATGTGCTGTCGATATGGTTGCGCTATCGGTCGTAGGATAGCATCACGTATCGTACAGCTTTTACGGCGCCTTCCATAACCACCAGCGGCGTCTGTCGGCCCCACATAATGCCAACCCAAAACAGCAGGGAACTTCCACCTTGCTGAACTCGCTGGACAGTGTGTGTAAGGCGTACAGCCTGACCGGGTTGCCTCCAAACACGACGATTGGTTGAAAGCATATGCGACACTCGTCGGTGAAGAGAACGTGATGCCAATGCTGGGCGGTCCATTCTGGATGTTGTTGGGCCCATCTGTACCGCGTTGCATGGTGTCGTGGTTGCAAAGATGGACCTCGCCACGGACGTCGGGAGTGAAGTTGCGCGTCATGCAGCCTACTGCGCACAGTTTGAGTCGTAATGCGACGTCCTGTGGCTGCACGAAAAGCATTATTCAACATGGTGGCGTTGCTGTCAGGGTTCCTCCGAGCCATAATCCGTAGGTAGCGGCCATCCACTGCAGTAGTCAAAGTCTATCTTCATGAGCTCTTAGAACCGGGGTGATACATAACTTTTTTGATGTATTTTCAATGGATTAGCTCCGCCATTTATTGCACTGAATAACTTTATATAAGCAATTTGACGAGATGAAGACTTGTAAAACCAAGAATACGTTTCTGACTACAAAAATTCCAAATTCCGGGCAAAGTTTCAGCTGCGACAGAAGATACCGCCAGCTGTGAGGAATGGCAAACACAAGGAATTAAGACAAGATGAGGAACTTCTCTTTTAAATCCTGATATACACCATTATTGATGCCTACCATAACTTCTACATTGTCAGTACCCAAACCGAAATGAATGGTCAAGCCGTACTCGTTAAGCAAAGATTTCAAACCATTGGCTACTGCCACGGCGTTGCCGTCCTCTAACTCTACCCTACCCAAGAATGTAGAAACAATGCGACCTTGGGCTTCAGAAAAGCATATCATACACGCAGCTAACAATTTACTGGCACTGTCTGTAGATTCATCCAAAAGTACACTGAAATTTCCGTCTCCTATGTCCTTTTTTAGAATGGTCTTGAAGGTGGGCAAAGAATGCTTTTAATCACACCACTACACTTGCTTCTATGCAAACTCATCTGAGAGACATGGTCAACACCTATAAAACACCTTTCTGAAAGGCTGCACAGGTGATCCACAGATCTAATTGCGGAATGGTTAGCCACAAATAAACATAATGAAGCTACTGCAACAGAAAGTTCATTGGACTGCCTAACCACATGTACATCTAGTTTCAACTACCCCTGTGAAGAAAAGGATGCCATAGCTTTTACATGCTTTTAGTTTTTTGAATGATTCAAGAAATCCGACAGACGCAGATTTAAATTGCACTGACAAAAGCGACGTCGCACAGTAGAAGGATCGGCGGGGATCTCAAGAAGCCAGTCTTTCAATTGTTTGTTGCTCAGCCACTCTTTTCTAAACTTTTGGATATATTTTTTGTCCTTTTGCTTCCACATTTTGATGAGACCACTAATGAAAAGTAAAGAAAATCACTGATTACAAAAATGGTTCAAATGGCTCTGAGCACTATGGGACTTAACTTCTGTGGTCATCAGTCTCCTAGAACTTAGAACTACTTAAACCTAACTAACCTAAGGACATCACACACATCCATGCCCGAGGCAGCATTCGAACCTGCGACCGTAGCAGTCGCGCGGTTCCGGACTGAGCGCCTTAACCGCGAGACCACCGCGGCCCGCCCACTGATTACAACGCGATTAACTGCACCATAAACATTAACAATTCAACACTACGCACTGTACCCACTTCGATCCACGGTAACTTGTAACTTCAATGCTAAAAGCAAAGAACTAAGACTGGAACGGATTGTTCTGTTGGGTTAAGGCAGGGGATACACTATATCGAAATCTGATTATTAAGAGTTAGCTGGAGCCATATTGTTGTTGCCAGTTTTGCATTTTTCACGCTAAATATAATTTCAGATTGTATAATGGAATGACTGAATTAAACGGAAAAATATTGTTGCAGACATCAATCCACACATCCATTAAAAAACCGTTGACCGCTAAATGCAAAATTTCACCCGCTGACAGTGTGTAAAATCCGTCAAATTTAGGCGAAATTCCGCTAACTTGGCAATCCTGCGGTATTGTTTACTACATCCAAAACAGTCTAGTTATGCAGCAATCTCGTTACGCAGTATTTCATTCTTTTGCACTTACGCGTTATTTCCACCTATTTTTTCGCTGTGTCATATACGCGGTATTGTCTCAGTTCATTTTATTTGTAGACAATTTTTAAAAAATCGGTATTCTGGCGGTAAGAGTAGATGCGCTGAGTCACGGATATCAACAGACTGAAAAACGCAAAATCGATAATCTATTAGTTACGTGGTATTGTTTCTTGACCAACAATTTGTCTCATGGCTTAGGCACAATTCGGTCAGGATTTAGTATAGTGTAATTAGCAGTGTGTTGTCTACTTTTTCGTTAAGGTATTGGAGCTTTAGTCTAATTTCCTGTTTTGTTCAACTGTAGGCAATCTGAAGATGTTCCACGAATGAAACCGGTCGTAACACAATAAATGTGTAACAATACAGCTGTGGTGGTTTTCATTAATCAGCTGTGGTGCTCAAGATGATCAAAATTTAAAGAAGAAGTCAAAACCGTGAAAGGTGTAGGGCAACTTCATAGTCACTGCTGATGTTCATTTGTCGTAGAAAAGGAAATGAGAGAATTAAGAGATTGTTGTTCGTCTAGAACATTAAATTAGCACAATTCGATTCATTGTTTTTTTATAAATAGCTTTTCTGCTAACAGTCACGATTTTCTTTTATTCATATTTTAAAAGAAAATCGGAACTAGTAGCACAAATGTTTTTTTAACAAACCCATTGGTTTTACAGTCACAGGCCTTCACAAAACCATTTCCAATTGATAAGATCAGATACGATTCATTGATGATGCAGCAATGGTAGCCGAAGGTGAACAGCAATTGCGTATTGTGCAACTCCATCTTTAGGGTCCTAATTGTCCTTCCTCTTAAAGCGTTACCCTGTCTCGTGCACAGATTCTGCAATAGCACAAAAGAGTCTTACTTAAATGTCCCTTTCTCCCGCCAACACATCTCCTCCTCCTTATTACGTCATCCATGACAAGAGCTGGCCTGCACACTACAACTGACTCTCCTACATATCAATCTCTTCGCGCCAATAACTGTTAGGAGAGACAATATGGAAATCTGAGACTATTATTAATAAAATCAAGGTTTCAAACGCAACAGTTAACACTCATATTGTACACCGATGAGCCAAAACACTACGACTCCCTGCTTCGCAGCGTGTTGTTCCACTTTTCGAACACAGTACAACAGAGATTGTGTTTGTCATGGATTCTACAAGACCCTGACAGGATTCCAGGCACTAGTTGTCTACTGACACGTCAAGAAATTCCCCAAAATTACGGGATGGTGGTTTAGGGGCACGCAGCTGGCGCCCGATATGTGTTCCAATGGGTACAGATAAGGCACACTTGCAGATTAAGAAGTCAATGTGAGTTCACTATTAAGCCCCTCAAATCACTGTAGCACGATTCTGGCTTCGCAGCACGGACAGTTATCCTGCTGGAAAATGCCGTCGCTGTAGAGGGAGACTTCAAGCATGAAGCTTTGCAGGTGTTCACGTAGTTCACTGCTGCCGTGATTCCTTCGACTACCATCAACAAAAGCAAAACGAGGATAATGGAATATAGTCAAATTAAATCGGGTGATGCTGCGGGAATTCGATTAGGAAATGAGACACTTAAAGTAGTAAAGGAGTTTCTATTTGGGGAGCAAAATAACTGATGATGGTCGAAGTAGAGAGGATATAAAGTGTAGACTGGCAATGGCAAGGAAAGCGTTTCTGAAGAAAAAAAAATTGTTAACATCGAGTATAGATTTAAGTGTCAGGAAGTCGTTTCTGAAAGTATTTGTGTGGAGTGTAGCCATGTATGGAAGTGAAACGTGGACGACAAATAGTTTAGACAAGAAGAGAATAGAAGCTTTCGACATGTGGTGCTACAGAAGAATGCTGAAGATTAGATGGGTAGATCACATAACTAATGAGAAGGTATTGAACAGAATTGGGGAGAAGAGGAGCTTGTGGCACAACTTGACTAGAAGAAGGGATCGGTTGGTAGGACATGTTCTGAGACATCGAGGGATCACCAATTTGTCATTGGAGGGCTGTGTGGAGGGTAAAAATCGTAGAGGGAGACCAAGAGATGAATACACTAAGCAGATTCAGAAGGATGTAGGTTGCAGTAAGAAATGGGAGATGAAGAAGCTAGCACTGCATAGAGTAGCATGGAGATCTGCATCAAACCAGTCTCAGGACTGAAGACGACAACAACAACAACAACTTGGTTAAGTTCGCAACATTCTGCCAACTTCGTAATAATGTTTCTGGCGTCACGACGAAGAACAGTATAACTGGTGTGTCGGAGCTAACCTCGACAGCCGGCAATAGCTTCTTAGTGACATCTTGTTCATGCAACAAACCCCTTGCATGCAACCAACTCCACACAGCACAACAATTAGAAATGTAAAACCGCCGGAGAGTTGAAGCTGGCAACGGCGATTCAAAAAGGGCAGTAAACACAAGTCCCGAAAGGTACAGACATCTAACAATCGTTGCTTGGAGGCCATTCGTCAACTTCTTTTACAAAGTATAAGATTATTAAGTGGGTGACATCGATTTTATATAGTGGTTCCAGAGTTGCTGACTGAAAAGAGTGAACCACTGAAGCATAAGGTAAGGTCCTTGTTTGTTCACATATAGCCCGAAGTTTAAACAATAAAAAAAGTATGTTGGTTCTCCGTATGCAACTATGTAGGAATCAGCTATTTGTGTCTGGTATCATAAAACACTGGCTTTTATTTGGATGATTTCGAATACAGTAGACATTTATTTAGCGCTCGGAATTTGTTCGCCCTTAGTACTTACCATGTGCTTGAGAGTTTTTAATATGACAATGGAACGTCATCGACTTGAAGTCATATATTAAAGAGGAAAGCAGAAAACTGGTGAAATAACAACCTTGCAATCGATTTTGCTTCATAATTTGAGCAATAATTTTGCTAGTGAGCAGCTTTCACCATCTGTGATGTACATTTTAAGCATTAGCACGTTGCCGCACTACCCCACCCCACTGTGTGTCTTAATGATAAAGCGTGAACCAAGAACACAGACAATTAGATAAACGTTTGTTTTAATAACAGGTTAATAATTTACAATTTACAAATCTGTAGCGTTGAAGAATGGTGTAGCTCTTCAATCTGTGCTTCACGTTAATATTTTCAGCTTTACAATTCAAAGGAAGTGTTCCCTTAACGGTACCTCTAACAATTTTTCAACGTATGGTCATCTGGAGTGACGTCCATTCAGCTACTCAAGACACTGGCAGTGAAAATCATTCATTATTGGACACAGCATTGTTGCATATAAGCCGGTACTCTTTGACTGATACGCTAAGTGGTTCCCACTGCATTGTGAATTTATGCAGATAATAAAATTGTAACTTGAAGATGTATGTACGTAGGAGATATTTAAAATAACTGAATATGAGGTTTTTTTTACAACAGCTATCGAAGCGAAAAAAATTTACTTTTTAGATTTTTTGTGGATTTGTCTGTACGCGCACCACGCAAAAACCAATGCACGGAATTGGATGCGATTTTCAGTTGTATTTTGGGAGGTATAACTTAAAATGTGATAGCCTACAGCTTTCATTTTGACACGCCGGATAGAATCAAAGTTGTCGCAGTTTTGCCATAAAAGTATGTGCTGGTTTTGCCATAAAAGTATGTGCTGTTACACACCAAAGAACATTGTCGCTTGCTGCAAACAATCAAATGTGCCGGCAGGACGGCAGAGCTTTGTGAGCCGCAGCCCGCGCCGGCTTCTTTTATTCGCGGACGAAGTTACGGCTAAAAGCTAGTCACAGTATAAAAATGTACAAAGAAAAGATGTCTCTGGCACCAGTTACAGACTAATAAAGCACGTGAACAGTCTCAAAACAGTATTTCGCAGGAAGTGACGGAAAAAAATACGTTTACAGGAGAGCGATTAAGTGTGCGTGGCACTGTTTTTTTTTAATGTCAGTTGAACGAAACTATGCACACAACTGTCACCAATTAGTAAATTTTTAGCAAAGAGTGTTTATTAGTGTGTTGTTTTCAATCATTCTGATTTCTCCGACAACAGAAACAAGTCGGGGTTTATCTCAGACGGTCCTTTCCCGCAATGGACAGCCTTGTACGCATTCAATGCGAAGACAACTCCGGAGAAAGCCAGACTTATGACAACTCTAAACCAATAGGCAATCTTCTTCCACCTGGTTTTATCACCATTCCGGAAACGGCAGACTCTTTAGTTCCATAATGAGATTTTCACTCTGCAGCGGAGTGTGCGCTGACAAGAAACTTCCTGGCAGATTAAAACTGTGTGTGTGTGGGGGGGGGGAGGGGGGGGGGATGTTCGCAGGAGAGTTTCTGTGAAGTTTGGAAGGTAGGAGACGAGGTACTGGCAGAAGTAAAGCTGTGAGGACGGGGCGTGAGTCGTGCTTGGGTAGCTCGGTTGGTAGAGCACTTGCCCGCGGCGCGACTGCTACGGTCGCAGGTTCGAATCCTGCCTCGGGCATGGATGTGTGTGATGTCCTTAGGTTAGTTAGGTTTAAGTAGTTCTAAGTTCTAGGGGACTGATGACCACAGATGTTAAGTCCCATAGTGCTCAGAGCCATTTGAACCATTTTGAACTTGCCCGCGAAAAGCAAAGGTCCCGAGTTCGATTCTCGGTCCGGCACACAGTTTTAATCTGCCAGGAAGTTCTTTAGTTCCATATTTTTCATTCATTGACTAGGTTTTGTGACCTGAAAACTATTACGTAATGAAAACTAATGTACTGTAATCTTGTATGATTTTGGAAAACACTTCTTCTCACTACATCCGTCAGTACACCTTGTCTATAAAATGACCTGTTTGCTAAAATATGATCCCCATAAAGAACTTTGCTCATTGTGCCCCTAGTATGAAATATTACCGGACTTTAAATGTCTTACAGCAGAAGAGATGTTGAAAAGAACTCCTAATATCGTGAATGCTTACCCAGATGATTTAGAAGAGTCGCTAGGCGACGAACTGGTACGGTTCGCTGAGCTGCTGAAAACGGACATCGCTGCTGCTATTGACAGAAAAAAGAACAAAGCTTTGGAACTACAAATTTACAAATTTTTAATTGAAAATTTGTTAGGATCGTGTTTTCCAAATGTAGAAATGACCATACGCATTTCCACGGTCGCAGGTTCGTATCCTGCCTCGGGCATGGATGTGTGTGGTGCCCTTAGGTTAGTTGGGTTTAAGTAGTTCTAAGTTCTAGGGGACTGATGACCTCAGAAGTTACCTCCCATAGTGCTCAGAGCCATTTGAACCATACGCATTTACTTATCTTTAATGATCACCAACTGCAGTGGAGAACGTTCTTTTACAATATTAAAGCGCATTAAAAATGAATTAAGAAATAAGATGGAACAGCAACGTCTAAATGACCTGCACCATCGCTGTACTCTGCTGCAGACCGCTGCCTATCTTAGATTACACGGTGGAGGAGCCCCCACCTGTACGTTTTGTTATGAGAATGGTCGTCCAACAGCATCCTTCAACCACTTCCCATAGGTGCTCAAGACACTTGTACGCCAATATCCGAGCAGCTTCGCCGTTTCTGAGATTCCCGTTTCCAGCCGCAGCGCCACAACAATGTGCCCTTGTCAAAACTGCTTAGATCAGCGGATTTCCGCATTTGCGGCCCGTATCTTCACTATAATGACTGTCCATTCGTCTCTCTTCCGCTTAAATTGACCTGGTTGGCAGTGGTCATAATGTTTTGGCGCATCACAGTATAACACATAGCTTGTATCTTGGTGCAGATGCAGGTGCAAGTGCAAGGCAAGATTAATGGGAATATCAAGAAAATTGTTGCATGGATTGCTTTTTACTAACCATTCAGTTGTTTACTAACTTGTGTGTGTATGTGATCCTATATTACAGATGTTGCCATTGCAAGAATGTCGAAACGTTATACACTACTGGACATTAAAATTGCTCCACCAAGAAGAAATGCAGATGATAAACGGGTATTCATTGGACAAATATATTATACTAGAGCTGACATGTGATTACATTTTCACGCAATTTTGGTGCATAGATCCCGAGCAATCAGTGCCCAGAACAACCACCTCTGGCCGAAATAACGGCTTTGATACGCCTCGGCATTGAGTCAAACAGAGCTTGTATGGCGTGTACAGGTACAGCAGCCCATGCAACTTCAACACGATACCACAGTTCAACAAGAGTAGTGACTGGCATATTGTGACGAGCCTGTTGCTCGGCCACCATTCACCAGACGTTTTCAATTGGTGAGAGATCCGGAGGATGAGCTGGCCAAGGCAGCAGTTTAACATTTTCCGTATCCAGAAAGGCCCGTACAGAGCCTGCAATAGGCGGTCGTGCATTACCCTGCTGAAATGTAGTTTTTCGCAGGGATGGAATGAAGGGTAGAGCCGCGGGTCGTAACACATCTGAAATGTAACGCCCACTGTTCAAAGTGCCGTCAATGCGAACAAGAGGTGACCGAGACGTGTAACCAATGACACCCCATACCATCAGGCCGGGTGATACACCAGTACGGTGATGACGAATACACGCTTCCAATGTGCGTTCACCGCGATGTCGCCAAACATGGATGCGCCATGATACTGAAAACAGAACCTGGATCCATCCGAAAAAATGGCGTTTTGCCATTCGCGCACCCAGGTTCGTCGTTGAGTACACCATTGCAGGCGCTCCGGTCTGTGATGCAGTGTCAAGGGTAAACGCAGCCATGGTCTCCGAGCTGATAGTCCATGCTGCTGCAAACGTCGTCGAACTGTTCGTGCAGATGGTTGTTGTCTTGCAAACGTCCCCATCTGTTGACTCAGGGATCGAGACGTGGCTGCACGATCCGTTACAGCCATGCGGATAAGATGCCTGTCATCTCGACTGCTAGTGATACGAGGGCGTTGGGATCCAGCACTGCGTTCCGTATTACCCTCCTGAACCCACCGATTCCATATTCTGCTATCAGTCATTGGATCTCGACCAACGCGAGCAGGAATGTCACCATACGATAAACCGCAATCGCAATAGGCTACAATCCGACCTTTATCAAAGTCGGAAACGTGATGGTTCACATTTCTCCTCCTTACACGAGGCATCACAACAACATTTCACCAGGCAACGCCGGTCAACTGCTGTTTGTGTATGAGAAATCGGTTGGAAACTTTCCTCATGTCAGCACGTTATAGGTGTCGCCACCGGCGCCAACCTTGTGTGAATGATCTGAAAAGCTAATCATTTGCATATCACAGCATCTTCTTTCTGTCGGTTAAATTTCGCGTCTGTAGCACGTCATCTTCGTTGTGTAGCAATTTTAATGGACAATAGTGTAGTTAAGGTATCGTCACCTCTCACAAAGTTTTTTTTCTGTCTTCTGTCTGTACGATTTTATTTCACTACAAGTAACTGAAATAGAAAAATTATAGCGTATCTATGAACAAATTCTGTCTGGCACATTCTCGTGACACGAACTCAAACTACTACAGAACAAAAGAGGTAGTAATTTGTGCAGTGTTTGTATCAGGATCAATTATTGTTCCTAGTAAGGAAATATCACTCCAATAAAGTGAGAAAATTTCGTTATTGACACCAAAATAGGATTTGTGATCTCAGTGGAATTAATTTGTTAAATTTTTAAATTCTATCAAATTATTAAAATGAGAAAACCTACAGCTGGAACCTTTTGTCTGGAATTTTGCAAATAATGATTCCTTTAGAATACGTACAGACTTGACATAAACGAGGGCGGCGGAAAGGGACTGAAAGGTCACAAAGAGTCTGGTCTTTTAAACTTAGAATGCATGAATGACCAAGATTTAACCACATCACATATGTTATTTATGGTTTTGCACATTAGCGTGAAATGCGGCAATCCTTGGGGCTCATAAGTACGTGGAAGCTGACTGATATTCCAGATTATTTTTTGTTCGGGAAAATTTTCCGATACCAATAAATGAGATTTAAAGCGCATTAATTATTGCTTAATACGTACTAACCACTCAACAAGGGTATTCGACTAACCACACCATTTTTAAAGCGCCTTATCGTATTGGAGAAGAAGACGCGTAAATAGGATGAACGGATCTGCGTGCTCGCCAGGTAGCTAAATTGTTTCAGATGCCGAGCTGTAATGGTGCGGTGTACAAATAGCGAATATGTCCCTTAGTAAGCATAGTAGATAAGCTTTTAAAGGCATGTGCTTTACGAGAGTACTTTAGAGATCTGTGCTTCTGCGGAGCAAAGGTAACGTACAAACCATAGAAAATTCCGGAATCGAATTCCTGCAGTCGTTATTCTAAAAATAAATGAAACCAGTTGTGGAAGACAGATTACGGTTAAAACAATTAAATTTTTGAAATAACTGGTATCTGAAGTTCTTGAAATTTTACTAATCTGGCTACGAATGTCCAATGAAGGATACCTGTCGTACGTGAGAAATCGGGTTGAGGCAGTACAAGTCCCTGAAACGATAATGTTAAATATTTTGTTACTCATTTATCATATTCAAACAGATGTTAACACAGGAGTTCTTCGGAGTAGTATATTGAAATTAGAAGAGTTCGCTATTATACATCAATCACTTTTCAACATGGAGGTATAATAATTGGACTGTCATGACGTCACAAACTCGGAGCCGACGTCCCTCACGTTGCCCCAAAAATTAGCTTCTGTGGAAGTGTTTTAATTGAAATTGCCAGATTTCGTGACTTACGGGTGTATTAATCATTCTGATTATAGTCTAGAATGTAAAGTAATCACATTTTCATCTACGTGGACACTTCTAGGTTCACGAATTTGGTTGCACTGTCTTCTGTTACTGTAGCTGTTTTATTTCTGTTATTTGACTTAAGATTTCCTATTAGTCCCGTTCGAAACACTCTCTGGGTGAGCGCTGTGAGAAGGAAGGCTTGGAAACCGACTAAACATGTCAAAAAATTTTCTCAGCATTTTCGGGACGAGAATATAGACGGAACATCAGTTTCGTTAGTCATTACTGCTGGATTACGAAAGAACACAAGTTTTTATGGTTTTGTACATTCCTACAATGGAAAGTAACATTAGAGTGAAATGTGACAACTCTAGGGGTACCAATCTATTGTTACGATTGCTTTCTGTTCTTAATTTCTTTCATGCACACACAGCTGTTTTTTCAGACAGAAAATGTAGCAGTGCTTTCGTGAATAATACAGGGTCAGCAAGGTATTTTCAGACGTTTTTCTGGTCTCAATTTCGTATTTGATCCAGTAATGCAATGCATTTCGCCTCGTTAACGTAACTTTCACTTTGCTGTACGTTTCGAGTAATCAAAAGGAGAAGTGTGTGACGTGAAAAAGCTGTTTTATAATCCAGCATTTTTCTTAATATAGATTGACGAGACTGGTGTTCGGTCTACGTCCCCGTACTGAAAATGATGACAGCATATTTTGTTATGTTTGGCTAGTTTTCAGTCCCCTTCTCACAGTGTTCACTCAGAGAGCTTCTATAATCGGACTGAAAGGAAATCTAAAGTCAGATGATACAAATAAAACGGCTACAGGAGAAGTAAACAGCCACCCATATTTCATTTATACAAAAGAAAATATTGCTTTAACGAGTCCAATTACGAATGAAATGTGATTCCTTTATGCTTTCGACAGAAGGATCAGTACACCCGTAAATGATATCATTTGACATTTTGGAGCAGATCACTTCCATCAGAAGCAAATGTCTGGGCGTACTAACATGGCTAACGTCTGTGACGGCAGGACTACCCATGCACCTCAATGGTCGCGCCGTATCCCCTTGATGTACCTCAATGCTTTCCAACAGCGTTAGAATATAAAAGATAGTCTTTCTTAATGACAACAACATTAAAGGCAGGGAAGGAAGGAAGAAATTAAGATTAGTATTTAACGTCTCGTCGACGACGGAGACCGTAGAGACGGCACACAAGCTCAGATTGGAAAAGGAAATCGATCGCGCCCTTTCAAAAGAACCATCCGTCCACTCACTTGAAGTTTTTTAGGGACGTCATTGTAAAACTAAATCTGGTGACCTGGTAGGGATTTGAACCGCTGTAGTCCCGAGTAACTTACAGGAAGAAAGCAAACGAATCGTCACGACATTTACACATGTTCATCTTGCAATAAATAAACCTGGAACAGAAGGAAGCCTAAGGATATTAACTTCAGCGTTAATTAGGAAAATGGTACTGTCACGATGAACAAAGATGAGAGCTGTATATACTACATAAACGCAAACATTTTAGAAATGAATGTTATCTTGTCACATGAAATTGAATAAGCACATGTGACACCTGCGGTGGAGAATGTCATCGGGATACCACGCCCTTAGATTTCTGTCCTCACAGACTAATAGCTACCGCCTTGTAGTTGAATCATAAGATAACCGACGACTGATTTAATAACTCTTTACCAGGCAGGATACTACTGCGGGTGACGAAGCCTCTGCCTTCCTTCCACCTCTGAAGTGATTTATCCTGCCTGTTGTAGGCAGACCCTACAGTTCTACGTCGACTCAGAACCTCAGTGAAATTTCGCATTTTTTCGCACACACAAATCATTATCAGAGAGAACGGGCGGTATTAGTGACAGACAAATCTTAGGATCATTGAGGATTCAGCGCTGAGCGCCGACCTTTGGATTTGCAGACAGACTAATTCTCTTCTCATTTAACTACTGCGTCACCATCCTATTCAGACAAACTCTGTCCTTAATTAAGGGATCCTTTACTGCGAATTAAACGCAGAAAATAAAAATGCGTTTTTCAAGCTGCAGAAAGACTAATAACTAAATAACGGTTTTCGGTCTTCCTGTGAGGATCAGTTTAAAAAGCTGCGCGTCGCGTGGGTATATCCAGCAATCCTTTCTGAATAGCAAGAAAATAATTAGTAATTATTGCTCCTCGATTATCTGATACGTGTCAGAAACAATCTACATTTACTGGGTGATAAATTAACAAAAAAAAGGAAAACATTCTCTGCCACTCAATAACATTGTAGAACCAATAGCTACAGAAAATTTGAATGCTCGCTAAGGCTGACCCTTCAGTGAAAGCTAAGCTGTACCTCTTGAACAGAACAAGGGTTGTGACACGGTAAATGACTATATCAATAACAAAGTACTGATTGGCAAAAGTAAATGTCCAATATCATTGACGCCTGGTGTTAATTCTTTTAATTATACTATTGCCACAATGAAAATTACTTACATTTCTTTCAGGATATTGGAAATGCATTAAGCTATACAGGGTGTTACAAAAAGGTACGGCCAAACTTTCAGGAAACATTCCTCACACACAAAGAAAGGAAATATGTTATGTGGCCATGTGTCCGTAAACGCTTACTTTCCATGTTAGGGCTCATTTTATTACTTCTCTTAAAATCACATTAATCATGGAATGGAAACACACAGCAACAGAACGAACCAGCGTGACTTCAAACACTTTGTTACAGGAAATGTTCAAAATGTCCTCCGTTAGCGAGGATACATGCATCCACCCTCCGTTGCATGGAATCCCTGATGCGCTGATGCAGCCCTGGAGAATGGCGTATTGTATCACAGCCGTCCACAATGCGAGCACGAAGAGTCTCTACATTTCATACTGGGGTTGCGTAGACAAGAGCTTTCAAATGCCCCCATAAATGAAAGTCAAGAGGGTTGAGGTCAGGAGAGCGTGGAGGCCATGGAATTGGCCCGCCTCTACCAATCCATCGGTCACCGAATCTGTTGTTGAGAAGCGTACGAACACTTCGACTGAAATGTGCAGGAGCTCCATCGTGCATGAACCACATGCTGTGTCGTAATTGTAAAGGCACATGTTCTAGCAGCGCAGGTAGAGTATCCCGTATGAAATCCATTGAGCGCAGGTGGAATAACATGAGGCCCAATCAAGACATCACCAACAATGCCTGCCCAAACGTTCACAGAAAATCTGTGTTGATGACGTGATTGCACAATTGCGTGCGGATTCTCGTCAGCCCACACATGTTGATTGTGAAAATTTACAATTTGGTCACGTTGGAATGAAGCCTCATCCGTAAAGAGAACATTTGCACTGAAATGAGGATTGACACATTGTTGGATGAACCATTCGCAGAAGTGTACCCGTGGAGGCCAATCAGCTGCTGATAGTGCCTGCACACGCTGTACATGGTACGGAAACAACTGGTTCTCCGGTAGCACTCTCCATACAGTGACGTGGTCAACGTTACCTTGTCGAAGAATTGCCTCGTCCATTGCAGGTGTCCTCGTCGTTCTAGGTCTTCCCCAGTCGCGAGTCATAGGCTGGATTGTTCCGTGTTCCCTAAGACGCCGATCAATTGCTTCGAACGTCTTCCTGTCGGGACACCTTCGTTCTGGAAATCTGTCTCGATACAAACGTACCGCGCCATGGCTATTGCCCCGTGCTAATCCATACATCAAATGGGCATCTGCCAACTCCGCATTTGTAAACATTGCACTGACTGCAAAACCACGTTCGTGATGAACACTAACCTGTTGATGCTACGTACTGATGTGCTTGATGCTAGTACTGTAGAGAAATGAGTCGTACGTCAACACAAGCACCGAAGTCAACATTACCTTCCTTCAATTGGGCCAACTGGCGGTGAATCGAGGAAGTACAGTACATACTGACGAAACTAAAATGAGCTCTAACATGGAAATTAAGCGTTTCCGGACACATGTCCACATAATATCTTTTCTTTCTTTGTGTGTGAGGAATGTTTCCTGAAAGTTTGGCCGTACCTTTTTGTAGCACCCTGTATACACAGTCCGGCTTCCGTTGCTGGAGACTGTGGTCACGTGTGTGCGAGTTACGTTTGCGTGTGTGTTGTCTGTTTTCGACAAAGGCCTTGTAGGCCGAAAGCTCACTGAAAGCTCATTTTGTGACAGTCTTTTTGTTGTGCCTATCTGCGACAACGTTTTTCGTTGTGTTATGAAATTAGTCTGAATTTTATTCTTCTACAAATAGTCACAAATTCATACTTTTACTTATGAGTGAAAGGTCTTCCGCTTCCTTAGCTAAGTGGTCGGCGCTTCTGATTGCCAACCAGCAAGCCCGAGTTCGATTCCCGTCAGGTTCGGAGACTTTCTCCGCTCGGGGTCTGGGTGTAGCGTTATTCTCATCATCATTTCATCATTATCTACACGCAAGTCACCCAATGTGACATCAGCTCAAAAGACTTACAACTCGCCGGCTAGCCGGCCGAAGTGGCCGTGCGGTTAAAGGCGCTGCAGTCTGGAACCGCAAGGCCGCTACGGTCGCAGGTTCGAATCCTGCCTCGGGCATGGATGTTTGTGATGTCCTTAGGTTAGTTAGGTTTAACTAGTTCTAAGTTCTAGGGGACTAATGACCTCAGCAGTTGAGTCATAGTGCTCAGAGCCATTTGAACCATTTGAACTCGCCGGCTGAACTTCCCCAGGCTATCAATGCCGTACAATCATTTCATTCATTTCACCGATGTCTGTAGTACATGTTCATAAATACTGCATGAGAACGACTAACCTACTGATTAATAATACTGTGAAACCCAAGAGCAGGCCACTCACAACGTCAGACTGCCTGCGTGGCCTCCGACTGATATGAAGACCGAAACTGAGTGTTTTTTGTGTAATACACTCCCATTAGGATTAACCTGCAAAGAGTTAGAAAATGTTGCAGAAGATAGCCTCATTAACTCAGCTGAAACCCTTTCGTGTTATAACAGAAATTTGTTATCTCCAAGAAGTTCATTGTAGAGAGAATAGTAACTTTCGCAGGTACATCGAATACAGTTGGTTCACTGATTATCGTGTACAATTTCTGAACTGTTGCTTCACTCTGGTTCTGTTCATCAATGACAAAAATATCACCGTTGTATTCCGTCTAAACGGCAGACGATGGTGGAGCCGCTAAGCCATAATTACGTTAGTGACGCCTACGGAAATAGTCGTTAGTCGCCGGCGTGCAGCGAGCTGAACTTCCAACTTTACGTGGCCCGATTTCTTTGAGGAGCCCTTGGTGGCATTATTCTGTTTATTCAACAGATTTTACAACAGACAATACATTTTAATATTATTTATGATAATATCGAACAGTAAGTTCGCAGCTTAATATGAGTATTACGTTACAAAACGTTTCACGTATGAATCATACACAATTCGAAAACATTTCATTGGAGACGTATTTCTTTTCTTGAATTTTTGTACTTCATTTCCAGTCATGGTCAAGGCCGGACGGGTTCGACACAACCTGCAAAAGAAATAGATTTATTACATTGCTAGTAAAATGTATCTAATTCTTAACATATTTTGAGAACTTGGCATAGAGAATTATCACAGAAATGGAATGAATTTGTGTCTTTGAAACGTAACTATTAACGCATTAGATAAAGTAAAAGTAAAGAACTACAGATACATATTCGCGAACGAAAGTGTAACAATGAAAATGATGCCTGGCGGGCAGATGCAGTTATCCAGGAACAGGGATCCAAAACACGCAGTATACGAGCGAGATCTGAAATATTTTATTATTTTATGCTGCCTTTCCAAAAGGATTTGTTGCCCAAGGCACAGCTGGAACGGAGTTACGTGATTAAGTATGGAAGCGTCACCGCAGTTACTCTCTACGAGGACGCCCACACCTAGGGAAAAAGGGAGTCCCCCAGCTCCCTCTAGCTCTAGGGAAAAGGAAAAAATTAGGATGCTCAGAAATTTTTTCTTTCAAGAAAACGATTTAAAACTCAATATTACACAGTTTTTCAACATGGTCGGACATGAAAATTGTTTATGGCTACTTCCAAGTCGCCATTCGTCTCCCAAAATATTAAAAATACACCATACCTCCATTAGCCACCCCTTCCAACACCCTACGAACTATCGAATGGGCGCCCTTGACTCTCTATTACAGTTATCCACACTATTTTAGATATTTTACCTCAGCTAAATTTATACTTCTTCCCATGGTCTACGGTTAGGGTTGCCATATCTAGGTGGGACCTCGTCGAGACACTCTGAGATGAGTGTGCAGAAATGAAGTAAAAAACTTATGTAATACATTATAACCCAGTTGCAGGGTACTTATTGTGGCAGAAGTAGTTGGTACACCATATTTTTCGGAATATTTCACCTTCTTGAGCAAGTCTTTTTTCCATTTTACTTATTTATAAAACTCCATGCAAGTCAGCGTGTAGTTAAACTGGCACTCTAAGACCGATTGCACAGTCCCTGGCAGCAGTTGATTTCTTTCATGAGTCCACAATGCCGACAGCAACGAAAATACTCTTTCCACAGCGGCTTTGTATGCGCGAATAGAAAACAAGTACTCGTATAGTTTTATCAGTTGGCATTCGCGTTCAGGATTTTCGGTTTCCTTTCGGAAGTAAATGCACCTTTCTTCCACGTAGTGCCGGCCGCGGTGGTCTAGCGGTTCTAGGCGCTCAGTCCGGAACCGCGCGACCGCTACGGTCGCAGGTTCGAATCCTGCCTCGGGCATGGATGTGTGTGATGTCCTTAGGTTAGTTAGGTTTAAGTAGTTCTAAGTTCTAGGGGACTGATGACCACAGATGTTAAGTCCCATAGTGCTCACAGCCATTTGAACCATTTCTTCCACGTAGTGTTTAGACTTCCAAACATTACTAACTTGGACTCACTGTTCGATTACGTTTAGAAAGAATCGTCTTATCAGATAGCTATTCAAATGGGAACTGCCGCCGGCCGGTGTGGCCGAGCGGTTCTAGGCGCTTCAGTCTGGAACCGCGCGACCGCTACGGTCGCAGGTTCGAATCCTGCCTCGGGCATGGATGTGTGTGATGTCCTTGGGTTAGTTACATTTAAGTAGCTCTTAGTTCTAGGGGACTGATGACCTCAGATGTTAAGTCCCATAGTGTTCAGAGCCATTATTTTTTTTTGGGGGGGGGGGGGGGGCGGGAGACTGCCCATTCTTTCGCGTGGCGCTGCGTAAATAGTTATAGTCTCATATTACTGGAGAAATCTAGTATTTTCTGGAATGATGGCGCTGGATCTAGAAGGTGCTCGCATCGTCGATACAAGATATGCAACATGCGACGCCAACTGTGAGATGAGCTCGTCAACATAAACTAGCTGACATAAATAAACCTGAGGCTTCATTTACATGTTGCGTGAACAGATGGGATTACCACCATACTTGAGCCAAACTTGTAACAACAGTTCGAAAATCTGGACAAAATTGTGTCTTGTCGGGATGTCGGGACAAGAAGGTCCGTAACTGTGACAGTCCCGATATCGGAACCGATGGCAACCCTATCTACAGTTCAATTACAGCCTCCCTGCTGCACAATATCTGTCTTTAGACTTCTCAAAGTGAACATCGTCCATAAGCTTATTGTTGTTGTTGTTGTGGTCTTCAGTCCAGAGACTGGTCTGATGCAGCTCTCCATGCTACTCTATCCTGTGCAAGCTTCTTCATCTCCCAGTATCTACTGCAACCTACATCCTTCTGAATCTGCTTAGTGTATTCATCTCTTGGTCTTCGCCTATGATTTTTACCCTCCACGGTGCCCTCCAATACTAAATTGGTGATCCCTTGGTGCCTCAGAACATGTCCTACAAACCGATCCCGTCTTCTAGTCAAGTTGTGCCACAAGTTTCTCCTCTCCCCAGCTCTATTCGATACGTCCTCGTTAGTTATGTGGTCCACCATCTAATCTTCAGCATTCTTCCGTAGCACCACATTTCGAAAGCTTCTATTCTCTTCTTGTCTAAACTATTTATCCTCCATGTTTCACATCCATACATGGCTCTACACTCCGCTTTCAGAAGCGACTTCCTGACAATTAAATCTATGCTTGACGTTACCAAACTTCCTTGTCATTGCCAGTCTACATTTTATATCCTCTCTACTTCGACCATCATCAGATATTTTGCTCCCCGGCCGCAGCTCGTGGTCGTGCGGTAGCGTTCTTGCTTCCCACGTCCGGGTTCCCGGGTTCGATTCCCGGCGGGGTCAGGGATTTTCTCTGCCTCGTGATGACTGGGTGTTGTGTGATGTCCTTAGGTTAGTTAGGTTTAAGTAGTTCTAAGTTCTAGGGGACTGATGACCATAGATGTTAAGTCCGATAGTGCTCAGAGCCATTTGAACCACATTTTGCTCCCCAAATAGCAGAATTCATCTACTACTTCAAGTGTCTCATTTCCTAATCTAATTCCCTTAGCATCACCTTATTTAATTCGACTATATTCCATTATCTTCGTTTTGCTTTTGTTGATGTACATTTTACATCCTCCTTTCAAGACACTGCCCATTCCGTTCAGCTGCTCTTCCAGGTCTTTTGCTGTCTCTGACAGAATTACAATGTCATCGGCGAACCTCAAAGTTTTTATTTCTTCTCCATGGATTCTAATTCCTACTCCAAATTTTTCTTTTGTTTCCTTTACTGCTTGCTCAATATACAGATTGAATAACATTGGGGATGGGCTACAACCCTGTCTCACTCCCCTCCCAACCACTGCTTCCCTTTCGTGCCACTCGACCCTTATAACTGCCACCTGGTTTCTGTACAAATTGTAAATAACCTTTCGCTCCCTGTATTTTACCCCTGCCACTTTCAGAATTTGAAAGAGAGTATTCTACTCAACACTGTCAAAAGCTTTCTGTAAGTCTACAAATGCTAGAAACGTACGTTTTACTTCCCTTAATCTATCTACTGCCGGCCGTGGTGGCCGAGCGGTTCTAGCCGCTTCAGTCTGGAACCGCGCGACCGCTGCGGTCGCAAGTTCGAATCCTGCCTCGGGCATGGATGTGTGTGATGTCCTTAGGTTAGTTAGGTTTAAGTAGGTCTAAGTCTAGGGGACTGATAACCTCAGATGTTAAGTCCCACAGTGCTTAGAGGCACTTGAACCATCTATCTTCTGAGATAAGTCGTAGGGTCAGTACTGCCTCGCGTGTTCCAACATTTCTACAGAATCCAACTGATCTTCCCCGAGGCTGGCTTCTACTAGTTTTTCCATTCGTTTGTAAAGAATTAGTGTTATTATTTTGCGACCATGACTTATTAAACTGATAGTGCGTTAATTCTCACACCTGTCAGCACCTGCTTTCTTTGGAATTGGAATTATTATATTCCTCTTGAAGTCTGAGGGTATTTCACCTGTCTCATACATCTTGCTCACCAGATGGTAGACTTTTGACAGGACTGGCTCTACCAAGGCTATAAGTAGTTCTAATGGAATGAATGGAATGTTGTCTACTCCCGCTGCCAGCTATATAAGTATAGCTGGAATGATTGTATCCTATCTTAATGAGGAAACCCAAAGAAGGTAGCAGAATAGATGATCACCCCAACATTGAAGAAATATGGTCTGGCTCATGAGTGTATAAATACATTATCTCTCTTCTAAATTGTCCGAGATTTGATGATAAGATAGGCGTACGATAAATTTTCACCCGTCCATAAGCTCTGTTCAACTCTGCAACCAATTGCCCAGTCAAGATATTCTCTCCGTAAGCACGCAACAATTGATGAGCAGTTTCTACGACTTCGTGTCAAATGTCCTTTTTGTGTTTAGATTGCCTCTAAAGCTGATAAATATGGTATCAAAATAATCACAACGTGTGATGGCAGAATATAATATAGAGGCTGATTATTATTAACTTATAAAAACCTCCGAAGAGACATACACTATGTAATCAAAAATATCCGGCCACCCCCAAAAATATACGTTTCTCATATTAGGTGCATTGTGCTGCCACCTACTGCCAGGTACTCCATATCAGCGACCTTAGTAGTCATTACACATCGTGTGAGAGCAGAATTGGACGCTCCGCGGAATTCACGGACTTCGAACGTGGTCAGTGATTGGGAGTCATTTGTGCCATACATCTGTACGTGGGATTTCCACACTCCTAAACATCCCTAGGTCCACTGTTTCCGATGTGATAGTGAAGTGGAAACGTGAAGGGACACGTACAGCACAAAAGCTGACAATCCGACATCGTCTGTTGACTGACAGAGACCACCGACAGATGAAGAGGGTCGTAATGTTTAATAGACAGGCATCTATCCAGACCATCACACAGGAATTCCAAACAGCATCAGGATCCACTGCAAGTACTATGACAGGCGGGAGGTAAGTAAACTTGGATTTCATGGTGGAGCGGCTGCTCATAAGCCACACTTCATGCCAGTAAAACGACGCCTTGCTTGGTGTGAACAAGTAGTATACATCATACATCGAGAAACCATCATTAGGAAGGACAGGTAATAGTGCTACTTATTCCAGAAATGTACATTGTGCAATTTTGTCATATGATGACATGTTGGAGACCGTGGCTGTTTTTGAAGACAAATGTTGATCGTGTTAGGACAGCAACCAGCCACAAATTTACTTTGAGTTCCTTTATTCAAAGGAAACCGTTACCGGTTTCGAATCGTTGCGATTCATCATCAGACGGTTTACACGCTTTCTTTCTACATTTGGTGTGTTTTTTACAGATTAATTGTCCTAAAATATAAATAAAACACAATTACAAACCCGCCACACACAGATGGTTGCGTTGCAGATTTTCGTTGCATGTGACTTACGTGAAACGTCGGTTTCGAGTGATTGATTCTATAACGTTCATCCAATCGATGTAAATGCATTCCCAATGCATCCTCGTTGTTGCACACGAAATAGTTCTCACTGTACACTTTAGATTTGTCACTGAGTTCATTCCAACCACGCACCACATGTTTTGGTACATACAAAGAGCTTACAAACATATGGGTGTCACAGATGCTATGATACATCGTAACATTTGACGATGATGTTTGGAAAGGATCATATATTCTTTTACAAAACTGTAATGTCTTTTACATTAGTGTAGAGAGATTGAATTTTTATATATATATATATGTATATATATATATATATATAAATCTGTTATTGCTAATTTAATTATAAAGTTTTATATATATATATCTAGAGCTGTATAGGTAAAATAGTACATTATTTAATTACATTTGGCAGCATGAGAATTATAGTAACATACAAATTTTCTACTTTATCTGCAGATAGGTGTATTAATATTATTTGCTTTGGAGGCTGGAAAGTAATTTTTGGAAATTTTTCAGGAAAGGGGCGTTAGCCAACTCTGTTTGTTCGTTAAGGATATAGTCTGGGGCGCTGTTTTTGTGTGTGTGTATTTCTAATTCTTCTAATATATTCATAGTGGCCCCTTTTTCTGTTAGATGTAAAATCTTTAAGTTGTCCTCAATGTTACCCACTGAATGGTTTTCTTCAGCAATATGGGCTGCAAATGCTGATTTGTTCAAGTTACCAAGTCTTAGGGCGTCAATATGTTCTTTATATCTAATTTCAAAACTTCTGCCTGTCTGTCCAATGTAGAATTTTGGGCATGTATCACATTTGAGTTTGTATATTCCTGACTTATGGTAGGGACTCTTGGAGGTGTTTACATCATGTATCACTTTTTGTTGTAATTTATTTTTTGTGGAACAGCTGATTCTGATATTTTTCTTCTTTTTAAATAAGTTTGCTATTTGGTATGAAAGTGGGCCTATGTGTGGGAGAGTAGCATATTTAGGTTTGGCTTCAGTGGCACACTGATTTGGCTTGAAGTGACTGCTGTGAAGTGGATCTGTGAGTTTTGTCTGCATTTTGTTGTGGAGTTTTTCTATTATTGTCGGTTTATATTCATTATTCTGAGCAACTGTTTTAATTATATTGATCTCATTTTGTTGATCTGTGTCACTCATTGGTACTTTTTTAATTTGGTGTAGCATCGTTCTGAAATATGCCATTTTTTGTTGGCGGGGGTGGCAAGATGAGTTGCTAATACTGACATCTGTGGTGGTAGGTTTTCTGTAAATACTGAATTGATGTTTATTGTTACTATTGCAAATTTTCAGGTCAAGAAAGTTAATGCTTTTATTAGTTTCATGTTCAACTGTGAATTTAATATTTTTGTGCATTTTGCTAAGATCTGCTGCTAATGTATCTATTTCATTGCTTGTACCATCAAAAAGCAGTATTGTATCATCAACATATCTTCTGTAGTATATTATTTTGTTTGAGATGTGCTGGTTGGCAGAAAAGAATTTTTGTTCTATATGGTTGATGTAAATGTCAGCCAATATCCCAGCTAAGCTACTTCCCATTGCCAAACCATCATGTTGTTGGTACAGTTTGTTGTTGAAGCTAAAGTAATTATGGTCTAGAATAAGTGAAAGTATTTCTATGAGTTCACAGATCTCTGCAACACTAATTTTCTTATATTTAAGCAGATTGTTTCTTATAATGTTAATAGTCTCTTTTACAGGGATATTCGTGTACAGGTTGACTATGTCTAGTGATGCTAATTTAGCTGTTGGTGGGATGTGGATGTCTTTAATTAAGCTTATGAGTTCATGTGTGTTATGTATGGTGTAGTTATTTTCAAATGTATAGTATTTGGTAATGAGGTCTTTTAATTTACGGCTTATGAAGTATGCAGGGCTGTTTCTTGAGTTAACAATCGGGCGAATGGGACAATTTTCTTTATGAACCTTTGGCTGTGCACGCAGTTTTGGTGCCGAGGGATTCATTGTTGTGCAGTTACGTATTTCACATTTGTTCAGTAAAAAGTTACAGTTTTGTAGTAGCTTTCGGAGTTTAGTTTGGAATTTTACTGTAGGATCCGTCTTTATTTCAGTAATATTGTTGCTATGGAAAAATTGCAAGGTTTTCTCTACATATTCCCTTTCATGCATTATGATTAAAGAATTTCCTTTGTCAGCTTTTACTATGAGTGCTTTACTTTCAGACAGTTTGCTATTAATATTTTTCAAATCTTTAAGTTCAGTGTTTTTGCGGGTATTATTTGTTTGAAGTTGTTTCATTATCAGTTTATTTGTCTTGTATGCAACTGCATTTTTCTCACATGTGTCTAGTTTTGCTGTGTCACAAGCAAGTTTTGTGCAGGCTATGAGATTTTTGACACTGTGATTATTGAGTTTTGTTCCAATATTATGTTTCAGACCTTTATTTAACAAAGTGAGTTCACTGCTGCTAAATTGGATATCAGTTGTATTAATGACTCTATCAAAAAATTTGTGTTGGCTTAGCTGTTTGTTATTATCAAACTCTGGATTGTTCATAGATTTTAAGGCTTCAATTTTCTTTTTGTGTTTGGATAGGATTATCTTTTGTTCTTTGTCTACTTTATCGTCTATGTACTGTAGGATGTGCGAGAATTGTAAAGGTGAGAGGCTGTGTCCTAGCTGCAGATGCAAGTTGTACATGACATTGTTTAAGTGTTCTTTTTTCTTGTATTGCATTTTAATCTCTGTTTTTAACCATATATTTTCACATTTTTGCTTAGCAAATCTGGCAGCTTTAGTTTTGCAGTTAATTTTGACTTTGACATATTTTGGGACTATTTTAAGTGACATACACTCTTTGTTGAATTTAATGTTAAGAGACGTTTTCATTAGGTTAATTTTATGTTTCTTGAAAGCATGTATATTTCTCATTACCTGGCGAGGTAAGCTTAATGCAATTTTGTACCGTAGAGAAATTAAAAACAGGTTATGCACGATATCCAGCACTTATTCAAATAGAAAAGGAATTGTTAACATACATGAAAAATAATTACGTAAAAGTGAAAACAGGTTCAAATCACTTTGTGTCAACGCCTAAGAGATGTCGACTGTAATAAAATTATGTTCAATAGGCGCCAGAAGTTCTGAAAATTGAGGAACAAAAGCGAGCATACTTTTTTTTTTAAACCAAAATTAGTAACGTTATTAGAACAAACCGAAACATATGTGTCTATGTGTTGAGATAGTTGGAATAGCGACCATTGTAAGTGTTCTCGTAGCGACTATGACTGAGGCGTTGTATATAAGCAACTGACTACGAATTGCCAATTAGTTTGCCGATGACACCGCCTTCCTTGCCCTTGCCCCCACCCTACAGCGCTCCCAACACCTTCTCCAATCCCATCTTGACCGCATGGTGCAACCAGTGGTTGCTCAAGGTCAATCCCTCCAAAACCCAGGCTATCATTGTAGGCAAAACCACCCCTTCCTTCCTCCTCCTTGATTTCTATCTCACCATCTATGGCCGTCCTATCGCCCTCACTCCCACCCTTACGTACCTTGGCGTCACCCTCGACCGTCGCCTCTCCTGGACTCCCCACCTCCGGACAATCCAAGCCAAGGCACGCTCCCGACTCAGTCTCCTCAAGCTCCTCTCTGGCCGTACGTGGGGTCTGGACCCCTCCACACCTATAAGTCCCTCATCCGCCCTGTCCTTTGTTATGCCCATCCGACTTGGATCTCCGCCCCCCCCCCCCCCACCTTTTATAAATCCCTCCAAATCCTTGAACGTCATGCTCTCCGCCTCGCCTATCGCATCCGTCTCCCCTACCCCACGCGGCTCCTGCACGATCTTATCCCCTTCCCCCACCTCCTCCTTTTCCTTGAAAGGATACGGCTCCTGTACACCTCCCGCAAACTCGATCCTCCTCATCTGCTCGTCTCCCCGATCCTCTCCCACCCCCACCTGCTGCCGCGCCTGTATTCGCACGTCCCACCCGGTCTCCATCTCCCCACCCTCCTTACCCTCTCCCAAGGTGGCTTCCGCCAGCTCCCCCTCCCTGATGATGCCCTCTTCCCCTCCATCTACCCCTCCTACCAACTTTGATCCTCCCGCCCTCCTCCTGTGCTTGCTCCTCTGGGCTCCCTCCCTCCCATCTCTCCCTTTTCCCTCCCTCCTCCTTTTCTCCCCCCTCCTCCCGCGGGCCTCCCCTCCACTGTCCCTCTTCTCCTGCCCCCGTCTTCTCAGCCATTGGCATCCTTTTTCTCCCCTCTCCCCCACCTCACCCCTGTTCCCCTCTTGGCAGGTCCCCGGACTTGCACACGCTCAGTGGACATCCGCGCGCCAGAGATCACCGCCATCAGTGTTTCGTGTGTGCCGCCGTGTTTAGTGTTCAGTGTTCACCGTCACACTCCATTGTTCAGCAGTGCCATTGTCATCTTCAGTGTTTGTGCGTCGTCTCATCAGTTGGCAGTGTGGATTATCGACGAGTGTGAACGGCTCCGTGTTTGTCTCTATGTGTCTCCTGTTTTATTGCCCACCGTTCTGTAACTTATGTGTCTTCTCACTGTTTTTGCTCCTTGTATATTCTATGGCTGAAGAGCAGCGTAGTGTGCTGCTGACAGCCTGTCTGTTGTACAGGTTTTAAAATAACAATAAAGTAAAAAAAAAATTGCCAATTCCCCCCCTTCCATCCTCTTTCTTCCACACCTCCCCTCTCTTTGCCCCCTTCTCTCCCCCGAGTCCTTTTACATTTCCCTCCTCTGCCTCCTCTCATTCCGTCTCTCGTCTGCCATTCTCCCCCTTTATTAGTCCTCTCCCTCCTTGGTTCCCCCCCCCCTTCTCGTTTTTTCCTCTCCTCCCTCCTTGTTTTTCCCCCTACTCCAGGTCCCCTCCCCCCCCCATCTGCCTTGGGTCGGGAGTGCCATCTTTGTGCCGCCTTTTTCGTGCAGTGTTTTACAGCGTGTTTTTCCAGTGCGTGCTCCGTGTTGTGTCTTTTGGGAAGTGTAGCGAACAGCCATCATACTGTCGCTGGGTGTGCTTTTTATCACTTGCGAACAGAAACCAGACTGTCGCCATGTTTTTTAATTGTGTGTCTACTATGTTACTTGTCTGATTCCTGTGTATTTTATCAACATTGCCGTCCCCCCTTGCTTTCTGTTTTAACTTTCCGGATTTTTACGCCATTTTCCGCTTTAAATCACCATTTTATCGCCTGTTTTTTCTTGTTTCTTTCTTCTTCCTTTTTTTTAAAAAAAAGTCTGTAGGCTGTAGAGCAGCGTAGTAAGCTGCTGCCAGCCCGCCCCCTTGGGGGGAATTGAAAATCAATAAAGAAAAAAAAATTGCCAATGGCGATGATTAGCAGTAAGTTAACAACTCTTTTCATAGGAAATCAGAAAAGCATTCCCAAAAATGCGTGCTTCTGGATATCGTTTGCTCGTGAAGTAGCGTGATATCTGGAGTTTTCTGGTGCCAAAAAATCTCCGTCTCTTCCATAAGGTCGAGAAAGCGGCCTTTTTCACCCTTGTGCAACAACTTCAAATGCGATATAAAATCTGGAGTTGTATGATCAGTAGCTATCAGATGGGCTGCGAAATTCTATTTTTCCGCAATCTCTTTCCTCCCAAGTGCTACGTGTTCACTGAACCTCGTTTCTAATTTTCTTCCCGTGTGCCCTATGTAACCTGCATTACACGTGGCACACATAAGCTTGTAAACACCTGATTCATGCAAGAAATTGCAATCATGAATATTATTCATTAAAAGCACGCCTAGTCTGTTCGTCGTTGAGAAACCTACATTAATATTCCTCTTCTTGAATACTCTGGCAATTTTATTGCTAATGGGACCATAGAAAAGCAAAGTGATAAATTTTGGGTTTTTAGTTTCGTTTGTCTTTTCTGACTTAAATTATCTTCACTATATTTTTTGGATACCATCTCATAAATGTCCATGACGTATTTTAACGCGTAATTATTATTTCTTGCAATGTGTTTGACTATGTTTAACTCTTTCTCATGGTTTTCAGTGGATAATGGTAATCGGAACATACGATTAAATGCAAAATGGAAAAACGCTTTTTTGTGTTGGTCAGGGTGTTGTGAACCATAATCTAAGATGATATCTGTAAATGTTGACTTTCTGTAAATGTCAAATGTATGTTTTCCATTTTCCCTTCTAATGGTTAGATCTAAAAAATTAATGACTCCATTCTCTTCTTTTTCAACTGTGAAAGTAATCTTGTTGTGTAAACCATTAAATGTACTGACGATTTCTTCAATATCAGATTGACTGCCATTAATTAGCAATAGCGTGCCGTCCACATATCTATAGTAGTATACGATCTTTTCAGCTAATGTGGGAAAATTTTTTAGTAATTTCAGTTCAAGATAGTTAATAAAGATGTCTACCATAATCTCTGACACAGAGTTTCCCATGCTGAGTCCGTCCTTTTGGACATAAATTTTGTCATTAAATGTGAAGTAGTTATAGTTTAAGCAGAATGACAACAGTTCTATGAACTCATTGATTTCCACGCTGGACATATTACTGTGGTTTCTGAGATTAGCATCAATAATTTGTACTGTTTCCTCAATCGGGATATTCGTATATAAATTGACAATGTCTAGCGAAAGAAACGTAATAGTGTCTGCAATAGGTATATCTTTTATTTTCCCTACTAATTGGGCACTATTTCTAACCGAGAACTGTTGCTCAAATTTGTAATGCTTATTCAAATTAGTTAGGCATTTTTTCGAAATATTCACCAATGGGCCCACTCTCCCATGAACTACAGGCCTAATGGGGTTAAACTCCTTATGAACCTTGACTTGTGATCTTAGCCTAGGAATTTTTGGATTCATTACCTTGAGATGCTGTATCTCACGAGGGGCTATTAAATTTGAAAGTGATTTAAGCCTCTCATTTGACTTTCTTTGAATCTCATTCGTTCAGTCTCGCGCAACTGATGTAATACCGTTTTCTTGAAAAAATTTTAAAGTTTTTTCTACATACATATCTTTTGTAACAATAATAACAGAATTCCCTTTATCAGCCTTTGTGACAATTGCATTTCTTTCTTGTAATTTGTTATTCAAGCTTTTTACTATCAAACGATCCCTCCTGTTTTTATTACTTGCTTTTTCTACCTCGTTCTTTAATAGCTTTTCTACTGCTACAGCCATTTTATTCTGTACTACCTTATTTATTTTACAACTATCCATCGCGAATTTTACCTGCACTAGTGTATTCTTAATTGCCCTACTATCCAATTGTTTATGTGCGTTATATTTTAAACCCTTACTCAAAAGTTCATTCTCTTCTTGATTAAATACTATATCGGTTAAATTTTTAACTCTTGGATAGAAGCTATATTTATGTTCGCCATTTAACACTTGTCTTTTCCCTTCTCCCATTAGGTTAGCTATTTTTTGACATGTTTAGCTCTTACTTTGCAAACTGCATTATACACGATCTCATTCACTCTTGAGAGTAACAAATCTAAGGTCAAAGGAGAAACAAGTTCAACCAAATTGGTGTGTGCTTCGAACAACTGAGAATTAATAACACTTTCAAAAAAAGTTTCCTAATTTCACTTCTCATCAAAACCTTTTCGCATTTTTTCACTGTCACTGCGCACATTTGTCTTCGTCTATTGAAGTAACTTTGTTCATACCGTGGGGTAACATTTTTCTTGATACACACTTTGTTGAACTGGATATGTTGACTTGTGATCGCCAGCTTGATTTTTAACTTCTTGTATTTAAAATACGCTGCACATGCCCAGCTAGGCAAAATTTTATTGAATGGTGACTCCATGGAGTGTTGTGTGCACCACGACCAAATAGTGGATAGAATTATCTGTCCTTCCTAATGATGGTTTCCCGATGTATGATGTATACTACTTGTTCAGACCTTGTATTTTAAATTTATTTCAATAACACAATTAGAATTATAGGTATTTCTTAAGTCTGCTTTTATTTCATGTGTGTCCCACTGCTGCTATAAGTTATGTAAAATCAAATTATTTTTATTAGGATTCAAAACCGGTTGCTTGGCAATTTTATTATTGTTTTATCAACCTGTGAATGTATGTATGGGTTCTGACCCAGGGCTTATGTAGAAGTGTACAACCAGTGTTATAAAAAATGTTAGCTTGTCCAAATGGGACGAATGATATCTACATCATCGCGTCGTTAAATATGATAACAAAATTGTTAGTCCACATCCCCAACCTTTTTTTTTGTTGTTTTAATGAATATTGTTTCATGGCATTTGAATTCTTACTTAGTGGCATTTTCATACTATTACTATTTTTATATATTTGACTCCTTAGTCTTAACGTAACATTTTACGTAAATCACGAACGTTATACTTCTAACTTCCCACGCCAGATGGTGCATACTATGTTTTTTTTTAAAACTGTGTTATACCTCATTTCATGTTATTCATATATTACTCTTTTTCCTTTTCTTTTTTTTCTCTTTTACTTGTCCTGCACTCTGACAACTTATTGTCGATCTGTTTTATGTTTTGTAAGTTTTTTTTTTTTAAACAATACGCCAGTGTATTTTAGATGTTTCCTCCCCCTTCGTCTGCTATGTTTTTACGTACATTTTAAATTTGAATTACTTCATGATTCACAAATTCACAAGAGGTATTTTGTGTTAATATCTTGCAAAACCTGTAATATTAAGTCTTCACGTGACAGAAGTCACATAGAGGGGGTTCCAAACCCTGGCACATCGAGGTCTGCTGTACAGGTGCATGTAAGCGGCCTCAGTTTATGTGATCGTTCTAAGCTTGTGGTAATAACTTGATACCAGTGCCTACTAATTTTAATTGTATATTACAGGTATGTTCTTACCAACTGTTATGTCCATACGCAGGTGTAGTTGTGATTTTCTGTTTTATACTCTCTGATCGTTATGTGAAAAAATTTTTAACTTCTAGCACTGAGGATGGTCACTAAGTGACCGAAAATCGATTTTGCTGACAATAAAACAACAAAATACGCCCAATGCTGATTTTCCTTCCAATTCTATCGACTTTACCAAAGTCAAAGACTGCATAACAACATTGTCATGGATACATACGAACTGATTAGAAATCTATTTGAAATTAATGTTTGAATCATTGTTAAGAGCACAAAACTTTACCTCACAATACTTGTGTATTCCGTTTCATATTATAAGCAAATTTGGTTGCTATACCTTAAGATTCACTGTTGAAATAATAATTTAAAAGAAATTCTTGATCAGTCAAGGAAATTGAAGAATTTTTATGAAATGGAAGATACTTAATAAAACTTGAGTTTGAATTGAGGTACTTGGAAAACTTATAAGTGCTGAAGTAATTCTGATAGATTTCAGGTAAGTTGTAAATTCAGATACACAATTGTAGTAGGAGAAAGACAGCTATTGTCAAAACAGATCTGAATCCCTTTAACTGTAATAAATTATTCACCGCAACCCAATGTTGCAAGATTATTCTGCTCTGCTACAGTGAAACTTATTTTAGAAGACTGAGCTGTGTCTTATTAGCAAAGAAGCATTGCATTATATTCGAATTTTATTTCGTTTGGCAGTAGAGTGAAGATTTCGTATTGCCAAATAACGAAAATTATATATATACAGCGTGGTCCATTGATGGTGACCGGGCCAAATATCTCACGAAATAAGCATCAAACGAAAAAACTACAAAGGACGAAACTCGTCTAGCTTGAAGGGGGAAACCAGATGGCGCTATGGTTGGCCCGCTAGATGGCGCTGCCATAGGTCAAACGGATAACAACTGCGTTTTTTTAAATAGGAACCCCCATTTTTATCACATATTCATGTAGTACGTAAAGAAATGTGAATGGCTTAGTTGGTCCACTTTTTTCGCTTTGTGACAGATGGCGCTATAATAGTCACAAACGTATAAGTACGTGATATCACGTAACATTCTGCCAGTGCGGACGGTATTTGCTTCGTGATGCATTACCCGTGTTAAAATGGACCGTTTACCAATTGCGGAAAAGGTCGATATCGTGTTGATGTATGGCTACTGTGATCAAAATGTCCAACGGGCGTGTGCTATGTATGCTGCTCAGTATCCTGGACGACATCATCCAAGTGTCCGGACCGTTGGCCGGATATTTACGTTATTTAAGGAAACAGGAAGTGTTCAGCCACGTGTGAAACGTCAACCACGACCTCCAACAATTGACGATGCCCAAGTAGGTGTTTTAGCTACTGTCGCGGCTAATCCGCACATCAGTAGCAGACAAATTGCGTGAGAATCGGGAATCTCAAAAACGCTGGTGTTGAGAATGCTACCTACAACATCGATTGCACCCGTACCATATTTCTATGCTCCAGGAATTGCATGGCGACGACTTTGAGCGTCGTGTACAGTTCTGCCACTGAGCACAAAACAAATTACGGGACGATGACAGACTTTTTGCACGCGTTCTATTTAGCGACGAAGCGTCATTCTTCAACAGCGGTAACGTAAACTGGCGTAATATGCACTATTGCGCAACGGAAAATCCACGATGGCTGCGACAAGTGGAACATCAGTGACCTTGGCGGGTTAATGTACGGTGCGGCATTATGGGAGGAAGGATAATTGGCCCCCATTTTATCGATGACAATCTAAATGGTCCAATGTACGCTGATTTCCTACGTAATGTTCTACCGATGTACATGTTTCAGTGCATGACAGAATGGCGATGTACTTCCAACACGATGGATGTCCGGCACATAGCTCGCGTGCGGTTGAAGCGGTACTGAATAGCATATTTCATGACAGGTGGATTGGTCGTCGAAGCACTATAGCATGGCCGGCACGTTCACCGGATCTGACGTCCACGGATTTCTTTCTGTGGGGAAAGTTGAAGGATATTTGCTATCGTGATTCACCGGCAACGCCTGACAACATGCGTCAGCGCATTGTCAATGAATGTGCGAACATTACGGAAGGCGAACTACTCGCTGTTGAGAGGAATGTCATTACACGTATTGCCAAATGCATTGAGATTGACGGACATCATTTTGAGCATTTATTGCATTAATGTGGTATTTACAGGTAATCACGCTATAACAGCATGCCTTCTCGGAAATGATAAGCTCACAAAGGTACATGTATCACATTGGAACAACCGAAATAAAACGTCCAAACGTACCTACGTTCTGTATTTGAATTTAAAAAACCTACCTGTTACCAACTGTTCGTGTAAAATTGTGAGCCATATGTTTGTGACTATTACAGCGCCATCTATCACAAAGCGAAAAAAGTGTTCCAACTAAAACATTCATATTTCTTTACGTAATACTCGAATATGTAATAAAAAATGGAGGTTCCTATTTTAAAAAAACGCAGTTGATATCCGTTTGACAGTTATACTTTTTTTTTAAAAAAAGATTTTTTGCTTGATTTTATAGACCAAATACTATTTGTATGATGGCCTCCCGAAAGCATACACATAAAATTTAAAAAAAAATGTGTTTTCGGAATAAAATGAAAAACATAAGCCATTTTAAGATCCTATTTAACAAATCAGACCCCCCTCTTTTTGATAAAATCCTGGCTACATCACTCTAGAAAGCAAGTCAAAGTGCGAAAGCTTAACATTAGGCTGCCAGGGGTGCAAAGCATGTGGAGAGGAGTCCAGAGCCATTCCAGGCCGCCTGCGAACGCTCAGTTGCCTTGGTGACCACGATGCCTCTGCTAGGAACAGAAGAGGTGGCACAGTCTGTCGTAGCAGTGTTGCCGTGCCGCTAGGTCGCACAGAGGCCAGCAGCAATGTCGCCTCCTCTCTAGGTTCCTCATACGTTACTTGTGTCATATGCAGTGCATATGGGGAATTAAATAACCTGCAAACTAAGGTCTGTGAAATTGCCCCCCCCCCCCCCTCCCCCCATGTTATTTTCGTTCACTTTTTGCACATCATTTGGATTTTGTTATGCAGCAGATCTATTCTTGTATAAAATCACAAAGCCTTATTTTTCCCGCTTCAGATTATTCCTGCTTTCTTCCAGCGGTTTTCCAAATGCACAGCAATTCTCGACATTGTTGTTGGTAAACGCATTCCTTCAAACTGCGAAACGAGATGGAACTATAGCGCCAGAATAGTGTCTGCCATTCACGAAAACCTTCCGAGGCTAATTGAGGTTTTACATGAAATAATCGGCAGTCCAGACTCTAGTTCAACGACTACAAGTCTGTGTTTCACAAAAAACCTCCAAGTTTTTAGCTTTTTCTTCACTCTGTTTTTCAAAGCATGTTTTTGAAAACTGAACTGCTTTTCAACATTCTTCAGAACAAAACCAATGATCCTCAATTGTGCTACAATGCTGTCTCAGAATGCATAGCTTACATGAAAAACTTAAGAAATGAATATAAATTGATCGCCTTTTTAAATTCGATGAAACGCTCGACTAATTTGCAACCTGAAGCTTCTACGGATAGAGCTGAAATGATGGATGAATGCGTTGACAATTGTTTGATGTCAAAATACACAGGTGTACTTCTTCTGGATGATATTGTAACACAGCTGGAGACAAAGATTTTCACAGCGTGATAAACAGCTCGTCCTTAAACAGGGCGATGCTACTTAGTTCGCCAGTTATGCTCAGTATTTCCCTGTAGACAGCTTGAATTCATTATAGGGCGTCCTTCAATCTCTCGCGGTTATGCATACAACTGGAGACTGTACTTTCTTCCCGCCATGAAGAAACATTTCAATCTGTCGGCATCGGGTATGCTGTCAAAAGAATGACTGTGAATCAAACAGGCCACATTCTTCCAGTAGTTTTCAAACCATTTTGTCTAATTGCTTCCATTTCTGCAACAAGTGTTCATCTTAAACGTGTAAAAACGTATTTGAGAAACAATATGGACCAGGATCGCTTATGAGCTCATGTTCGTACCTCAGTTGAAAAACCATTACTACGAATACTTGAAAGCAAAGACACATGGTATGGGGACCGAGCGGTTCTAATCGCTTCAGTCTGGAACCGCTACGGTCGCAGGTTTGAATCCTGCCTCGGGCATGGTTGTGTGTGATGTCCTTATGTTAGTTAAGTTTAAGTAGTTCTAAGTTCTAGGGGACTGATGACCTCAGATGTTAAGTCCCATAGTGCTCAGAGCCATTTTTGAACACATGGTATGACGATATCAAAGAAAGATACGAAAAGAAGAAGGATCGTCGAGTTAACTTGTTTTACAGGTAACAAAGCTCAAACACCCAATCTGCCAGTTTGTTTGTAAATGAAAGTGAGTTTCATTGTTACTGTGACCAGCGACCTTGCCGCAGTGGTAACTCGGGTTACCATCAGATTACCGAAGTTAAGCGCTGTCGGGATTGGCTAGCAGTTGGGTCTGCCGAGAGCTGTTGGCTAGTGGGATGCATTCAGCCCTTGTGAGGCACATTGAGGAGCTACCTGACTGAGAAGTGGCGGCTGGGAAAGCGGTGTGCTGAGCTCACGCCCCTCCATATCTCCATCCATTGACATCTATAGGCTGAGGAGGACACGGGGGTCGGTCAGTACCTTTGGGTCTTCTGAGTACTATTCGGACAGAGTTTTAGTTTTATTATTATTATCATCATCATCATTATTATTAGCGGTAGTAGTAGTAGTAGTAGTAGTAGTCGCAGTACTAGCGGTAGTGATCGCCGTTAGTTACGCTAAGTACACGTACATTCAAACGGAACGAAAGGGAGTTCAATATGTTTCCTGGCCTCTCCAGAATTTGGGCTCATGATCCGCCCCTGCTGCCAGACACATCACTGCGAATTAATACTTACGACAACCAGCTTGAAACTGACACTGACCAGGTCCGTAGTGCCCTTGATGTCAGTCTGAATGTAAAAAATATATCTGGGGTGTTTGAAGTTTTGCGGCAAAATCTTATGCACTTTTACGGTGCAAGTACTGAGATTGGGAGGCAATAACTCTGATCCATAAGTTGCTGAGGTAAAGTGTAAATTGTTTGCGTGAATAAAAATCAGATATTAATTTCCAGCCATAAGTTTCTTAGCTAAAAATACGGAGTTTAGAATGCTCTGTCATCCTCTATAATTTTATTCCCAAAGATATAAGACCACAGTATTGTAGGCTTCAGTCCAAAACATGGTTGGATTGCCGCTCCTCGCGCTGATGTATCTTGGCAACTCTTTTCATATCTGCGTAACTACATCATCTGAACTGGCTTACTGTGTACAAATCTCTCTCTCTCTCTGATTCCGCTCCCCCCCCCCCTTCTCATACTACCCACAATAGTAAGGGACCTATTCCCTATTCCTTGATGCTCCAGAATGTGTCCTGTGCAACATATTCCCTGTTTTAGTGAGGCCGCGCCACAATGTTTTCTCTCCACTTCGACCCTTCGAAACTTCAAAATTCTTCTCTACGATGACTCTGGATACATTTTAATGTTTCTCGGCGTAACATTCGAGAAATGACACGTTCAACGGGAAATTTTGTGCTTACAATGATACGGCAAGTTCTCGATGCTAATTGAGTCGACTTCTAAGACTAAATGCCCCAAATTCATTATAGTATTACGACTCGCATCTATAGGATGGGTTTCAATTCAGTTTTTAAAAAATTATTGGAAATTTCACATAATTCGATAAATTATGCACCTAGTACTGGTCGCTGCAAAGAACAGCTGTCTTGTTTTAACAATAAATCTAATATTTAGGATTCCATGAAGCATAAGTATTCCGAGGTGACAAGACAGTCATAAGCAAAGAAAAACAATTTAGTTAGTGTTCCCTCTACGTCGGTTCGCGAGTCAACGTAGAGGATCAATCGAGTATTAGATAACTGAATTATTGAAAATAGTGAGAGGAAAACTGACACACGAAAATGAGCTATACTAATCAAAAGAATCTGTACGCTGCTGCGTACACCAGCGAGGAGGAAGATGAAGAAGAGTTACCGGCAATAAAGAGAAGACACAAGTGTCCGCAAAGCACGAAGTTGGCTGAAAAGATGCGAAAACAGCCCTCAGTTTATATGAGAAAAATTCCTCCTATTGCAAGAGAGACGTACGTAGCAGCAGCAAGACAGTGGACGACATATTTAGAAGGGCGGGACATAGTGAGTACCATAAATCCCGAAAGTGAGTTCTCAAATTCTTTTTTCTAAAGAATAATACTTAAATCTTTTTCTCTTAACTTTCCACCAGGCATTTCCTATCAAGTCGTTCAAGCCAAAGGTTCAAGTCGGCTACACGTTTCGGCAACAAAGGGAGTACGCTAGTCTGAAAATCAGCGAATTGTTAGAGGAAATGGATATTAGTAACGAGAAATTGATACCACCTCATGTTATGGAGCATTATACTAGCTACAAAAGACGATTTGGATTGTACAGCACTGTGAATTATCTGCCACTGGAAATATTTGACGACGAAGATTTCGACTGCAGGTCTGAATATTTGCACTACTCTATTTCATAGGTTACATCTTTAAAGCCAAATATAATGTAATATCTGTTAGCCCTACAACCACGGTTCAACTAACTTTAAATTTCATTTCTCTATTTAATCCCCCCACCCCCTCCCACCGTTGTCTGTTTAGCCAGGCATGCGCAAGTATTGTAAGGTTGTGTTTCTCACTTTCATTTTTAACGTGTTACACAGAACATTTGATATGAAATTTAGGCTTGTTTATCGCAGTTTTCTTGTTCGATGGGATCCTTAGTCCTAATTCGCTAGGTGTCAGTAGTAGTTTGAAGACTTCGGGATGCTAGTGTTTATATAAGGACGTTACAGAGTAAATTTGCTTGACTATAATAGACTAACATTACAGATCTAACGATAAAGTTCTGTGTGTCTAATGCTGGGTAGAGTTTACAGTAGGCAGTGAATGCAGTATTGCGCTCTCTGGCTTGTTAGTTGCAAAATGTCGACTAATCCAATTCCGCGGCCGTTGCGATAGCTGTTATTTCTAGGATACATGGTTAGATTAACAGGCGGCGGAGCCCTAGACCGGATATTTTTCTGGGGTCAAAAGCAAGGTCCATTTCTACTCGTCCGCTTTGACCCAAGACGTCTTGTATGACGTCGGTAGTTTACTTTGCAAAGGATGTAAGCGACCTGTTATTAAATGCTGTCTTTGTTTTTATTAGTATCTCGTATAATATACAATGCATTGTGCTGTTGTATTTTTATTTCTAGACACATTTGCGCTTGTAATTTTTCGACGTTTTTAGAAATAGTGTCTGGTATTGCTATCTTCGTTTGATCGCTATAGGTCAAGCGAATTGTTCGATTCAGAATATGTATTTTCTGTATATCTGCGTTCCGTTTCTTCCAGATAAATTCTCGTGTCCTATTTTTCGATGTCGTGGTTCCTCTGAGATGATACTATCTTTATTAATTGTTTTTCAAGCTTATCCCCGCCTAAAACCCCTTCATTTCCTCGGATGCCTCGTTAATTTCATTTTCTTTGCCGACTGAAATACTTTGGGTGTTATTTACGTTCGTGTATGAACATAATGGTCTATTGCCATCTTCAACAGTGTAATCGGCCTGTTATTAAACATAAACTATGGTTGTTGTGTCCGCCCCTCGTGGTCTCGCGGTAGCGTTCTCGCTTCCCGAGCACAGGGTCCCGGGTTCGATTCCCGGCGGGGTCAGGAGTTTTTCCTGCCTCGAGATGACTGGGTGTTGTGGTGTCGTCTTCATCATCATTCATCCCCATTATGGTCGGAGGAAGGCAACGGCAAGCCACCTCCATTACGACCTTGCCTAGTAAGGCATCGTTCACCTGCGCTCTGTAAAAGAAGCATGGGACTTCATTTCCATTTTCATGGTTGTTGTAACTAAGATAACACGTTCGTCTCTACGCCTAATATCACATCATTGGTCAGAGCCGAACCTCGTCATCCCCAACATCTTGTTTTCGACTTTCTACATTTCTAGTTTTCGTACATTTCTTTGTTTCGCTACAAAGTTAATATTCCATGTTACAAAAATTGTAATAATTAATGGAATTGCTTAAACGACACGACATCTTCCTTTTTCCGTTCAACAGTTATTTTGTTTACCGATGAGCTTCTTTACATCGCCCGTCGTGTTGCTTGTTGCACAGACTACTTTTAAAAAAATTAAACGATAGTGTGGCATTGATGGCCGGGAGACCCCATCCGGGGAAGTTCGGCCACAAGTCATATTGCAGGTGATACCACATTGGGCTACTTGCGCGTTGGTGATGATGGAGGGAGCATTTCACCCATTCCACGAGCGGAAAAAGTGTCCAACCTGGCCGGGAATCGAACTCGGGCCCGCTGCATGGTAGGAAAACACGTTACTACCCAGCTAAGCAGGCGGACAGTATATTTTTTTTAATAGTAACTATCACGTGTAATGATGAGCTGACAACTAAAGCAATGTTAAACCTTGAGCTGGCGCGCCAATGTATAAAATGCGCCAACCACAAATAACATTGCTTTTATCATTCCGTTGTTGTTACACAGTTGCGAGCCTGTGCCTATTCTTTCACTACAGCTTCAGATAGCACCCTGATAAGTTGTGCTGTATGTCCAGGTGAGCAGCATTACTGTAAAATGAACCGCGAGCTAGGTGAGAAAAAAATTAATATCTGTGCAAGAAAATAACTCAGACTGTGAGCGAGCAGCACATTCTGACATTATGGCAGTTTTGTATGGGTTAATTAGTAATCGACTAAGCGTTGGCTGCAATCTGATCAACTGCGCCTTTTAATGCTTTCTGTGGTGTAGCACTTGTACGCTGCAGAACACTGATATAATGAAAGTCTATTTTCTCATTATTTAACTAAACTAAGATTAACTGTGATTTTGCTCGTATATGTTTACCTTGGTAATCTAATGACAGCAGTTCTTTGCAAGCGTACAAAATACGCAGAGCGCCAGCTTGTGTCACGAAAAACGGCGCGCCCCTTCGAAGGTTAATCTTTTACCCGAATTGATGTGAAACAGCTAGAAATTGGTCGTCCGTGAACTAACGGGTCGAAAGGAACGATACAAAGATGAACGGAAGGAGACAGGAACGAATTCTAAGGAACTGTCTTTGATAGTTCACTTCGGTCGCGGCTTTCTACTTATAGTTCCCGGGAACGGGAAACGGTTGGTCTCGTTCCCGCAACGGCACGTCGGCCGGTCTCGTTCCAGCCTCGTTCCCGTTCCAGTCCCTGTCTCAGTCGGTCTCGTCCTTCGCGTGGCCACTCGTCGCAGTTCCACTGCCGACTGCTCCTAGTGTCGAGTTGTTCGTTTCGCTCGCTACACACGCCCACTCTAAATCTGTTTCAAACCTTTCTTGAACTCTGTATTTCTGGTTCTTTTTTCTATTCAGCGTCCGCGACCAGTAATGAAAATGTATTTCATAATTATGTAAATTACATAAAAATTACATTGTATGTAATACATACATCTTTTCAGTTAAGAAAAGGACATATCAGCTTGCTTCATTATTTCGATAAACAGCAGAAGACATAAAAAGACAAGTTTTTTTTGTCATTACACATGCAAAAGAAGTCAGTCGGCACGGGGGACACGAGTGGCCATTTTCAGTCCTTTTTGATACAAGGTAAAACAGCATTTTCGTTGTTATGGAAGGCAGACCAACTTACAACCGATTGAAGCCCGCACTTCATAATTCGAGTATCTGAGGAGGAGGTGATTAGTGTTTAACGTCCCGTCGACAACGAGGTCATTAGAGACGGAGCGCAAGCTCGGGTGAGGGAAGGATGGGGAAGGAAATCGGCCGTGCCCTTTCAAAGGAACCATCCTGCCATTTGCCTGAAGCGATTTAGGGAAATCACGGAAAACCTAAATCAGGATGGCCGGAGACGGGATTGAACCGTCGTCCTCCCGAATGCGAGTATCTGATCTCATAGTTTGTGAAGATAATATGATATCTTCTACAATATTATTTCACCGGTACAGGGTGGCGCACGAAAAATCGGCACCGACCACTAGACTGCTCATTGTCGCCCACCAATCATCAATTGTTTCGAAGTTATTGTTTGCATTAGCTTATTTGTTATTTCTTCACTGCCTAATAATTACATGTTTATCAATTCTGCTCGTAGCGGTCAACAAATCGTGTGTAATTGGCGAGCGGTCTGTAGTCGCTGGCGGTTTTCAGTGCGCCACTTTATATTATTTCACTGCGACCAGCCACTTTACACTACAGTTGGCTAAACGAGAGGTTTTACAGAATCACGGAACATAAATAAAGACCTTGTACTCCAGGGGGGTGGCCAGTACTCTCTCCTGGCGCTCTCCATCCTTCAGTTACGTATGCTACTAATTTTCAAGTTTCCATAAGAACCATGTACCATGCACAAATAAACGGTGAACGAGTAAAAATGAACGGTTCCCAAAAAAAAGAGCGATCACCAGTGAATTAGTTCCCAAGGAAGAACGAGTTTGCCCATCTCTAGATACAACACAACAGTTGGACCAGTGACATTAACAATCGCAGTCCTACAACTGCAGCGCCGATCGAGATCACTCGGCGCCCCCATTCCGTACGGCACCCGTGGCCAAGTCAACAGGAAGAACTTATATATCCATACTCTGCAAGCCATCCTAAGGTGTGTGTCAGAGGGTATGTTGCGTACCAATCCTATTCTCTACCTTTCCTAATCCAGTCGCGAGTACTCCACGGGGAGAACAATTGTTGCTGAGCCTGCGTGTGAGCTCGAAACGCTCTGATTCTACTTTCACGGTCTTTCCGTGAAATATTCGCACGAGAAAGCAATGTATTGATTGACTGTTCTAGGAACGGACGCTCTCGGAATTTTAGCAGTAAACAGTTTCGTGATGCAGAACGCTCTCTTGTAGCGCTGCAGTCTTTTCTCAAATGACAAAAATTACTTCAGAAAATTAAACTTTTTCCAGATGTACAGCCATGTTACAAGATACAACATGGTCATGTACGTAGGCACAAATATTCTAATGAAATTTAAAAGCGCTGCAATCGAGAAAATCTGGTGAATACTTTATTTTGTAGACTGTTATATTATTACTTTACTACACACCAGTAATCAGTAAGCGAAAGCAAATTAAGGAGAAGTACTATCAAAAACCGGTTGAAAGTTAAATACATTTTGAAACTGAAGCTATTGTAACACAAATTTAAATTTTCAAGACTGGTAAAACTGTTAAGACATTGACGGAATTCAGTTATATGCAATTTCAATGAGTTTCGTACCCATCATCTTCTGGCGATGTGATGGGTACGAAACTCATTGAAACGTTGCGACAATACGACGCCACCACTCGGCTGATAACCCGAGAAGTTAATTTGCAAATAGCTCATTTTACATGGCAGAAGACCCTCTGTTCTAAGGTTCACGATGGTGCACGGCCGATTAAGTATGGCTTTACCGTCCGCACGTTATGTAGTTAATTTTAAAAATATATATAATTTAAATTGCCATAAAATACTGTAGCTAAAGAACTAAAAATGTGTCCCAAAAAACATTAATATATTATACAGCACTTAAATATGTAGAACTCGAAATATTTACAAATGCTGTACAAAACGCAATTTCATGTCTGACAATAACAAAAATTGTAGAAAATGGAGGGAAATGCTTAAGGCAGTCTCTAGTGCGCATTCCTTCACGCGATTCTAAAATCAGACACTACACTGAGAAGCACTGAAAATATTTGTTCCTAGATACATTATCCTCTACGTACAATTTTCTCCCCTACGAATCCCAGGCGAGTAATATTCAAGTATTGACAAAATGATGATGTTGTAAGTCATATGCTATAACGAGCGGTGAAAAAGTTTCCGTTTGTGGGCGTCACTGCATCGTATAAGTAACGTAGCAAGACTTCGATGCAGCACCGACATGTAGGCAAGGAATTAGTGTAGCGTTCGTGTCTTTCCAACTTCCATGCGGTAAATGCAGGAACTTGGACTATGAATACGTTATTACCAAATGGAGCAAGACAGGACCAACGCGCTGTTGTTATTTTCTTGGCTGCTGAAGGACAAACATCGGTATACGTCCGCCGGAGAATGAAAAATTTGTATAGGGCAGCATTGTCGTCGGAAACCACGGCTGTGGAATGGTGTGCCGCGGGGTGCCGCTGCTTCATGAAAACGCACGTCACCATATCGCACGTGCCGGAAGGCCAGTATTACACTATCAAACTTCTTGTCAAAGATTTGATCAAAGATGTGATCAAATATTCCGTCAAATCTATTTGACTAAGATCTTTGACGTAGCGCTAGGAGGGGTATTACACTGTCATAATATTTTTCGTCAAAGTTCAAGATGACTGACAACAACAACTTCTTTATTAATCGCAGCAGTTGCGTGTACCACAATTGCTCTGTGTGCGCATGCGGAAGAGAAGCTGGGGAAAAAACGGAAACATACCTGGGTGAAGCCGTGGGTTTTACGACGACACGATAAGAGCATTCAACAAAACTTGTTATGTGAGCTTATAGTGGAGGACGTCAAGTCGTGCATCAATTACTTAAGAATGGGTGAGCATACATTTCTGTATGTGCTCAGTGAAGTGTATCCTCATATCACAAAGCACAATATTCACTTAAGAACTGCTACATCTGTAGAAGACAGGCTCACTGTAACACTCCGATTCCTTGCTACAGGAGAGGGTTAGGTTAGGTTAGGTCAGGTCACGTCTCCAATGTTCTTAATCTATTTTTGTATTCAGGGTGTCTCACGTTGTAAAGCACCTCACACCACAGACAGAATGCTGCAGCGATGCCAGCGCTCCATGTGGTAACATGTCACATTACAGTGAACAGAAGACAACCGACTTCTTTGATCAAATCTACAGCGAGGCCCTAGATTTGATCAAATATTGGACGACATTTGACATCTACAGCGAGGCCCTAGATGATCAAATATTGGACGACATTTGACAAAGTTCCCTATTACACCATCAGATATCATTGACAAAGATATTTGACAAAGAAATTTGATAGTGTAACGCCGGCCTAACGCAGAAATTACGCCAACTGGAGTGGGAAACACTTGAACGCCCACCCTATAGTCCTGATCTCTTCCCATACGATTATCACGCTTTCGGTCTCTTAAAAAAGGCCTTTAAAGATCGAGATTCCTGTCGGACAAGGATGTGCAGCAGGCAGTTACAGACTTCTTTACGTAGTAGGATACGGTATTTAACCAGTACTGTTTTACCAAACGTGTATCTTCAATCCGGTGATTCTGCAGGATGATTGCCTCAATGCTCACGGCGATTTCACCTGATTGTCATGCCGACTCTGGATTGTTACGGTCCTCGAACTGTTACGGTCCTCGAACGGGAACTTTTTGATCGTCCGTTATATCCCGTTAGTCGATGACTACACTTCCTGAGAATTCTCCCAGTGAATCTCAGTTTAACATCTTCCTCACCAGCGATTAGTTTTATGTAGTCGTTGTATACAAACTCTCAGACATTTAATGAATGTAACTGCTTCCAATAATTGTTCTGCAATTGTGTAATGATACAATAAAGAATCTTCCTGTCTACGTTTACGCGCAGTATTTATTCACGTTGAAGATCAAATTCCAATCCCTGCACCATGAGTCGATCCCCTGCAGTGCTTCTTGTATTTCGCTACAAATTTCTAGCGTTGCTGTTCCCCTACATAAAACACCAATCATAAAAAGCGTCTTCCACCAAGTTCAAAATGGTTCAAATGGCTCTGAGCACTATGGGACTCAACTGCTGTGGTCGTAAGTCCCCTAGAACTTAGAACTGCTTAAACCTAACTAACCTAAGCACATCACACACATCCATGCCCGAGGCAGGATTCGAACCTGCGACCGTAGCGGTCGTGCGGTTCCAGACTGTAGCGCCTTTAACCGCTCGGCCACTCCGGCCGGCTTCCACCAAGTTATTTACATTATATTGTGAAAAGTAAGGGTTCTAGAACACTTCACTGGGATGCGCCCTAAGTTACTTTTACTGCTGAAGATCACTCTACATTATTTAAGAATGTCAAGCTGTACTCTGCTTGCTAGGAAACAGAAACGCCGATAGAGGGTTCTACGCGCCCCCTTTCCTCCTGGTGCCCTAGGTGTGGAGTACATGGTCTATGCGTAAACAGGAGTTTGTTGGGAAAAAGTTGGATTGAGTATGTAGTGAAACGAGAAAAGCAATGCCGCAAAATCTCGAACTAAAAACCTGACAATGAAATCCGTTGCAGTTAGTGCCAACTACTGGAACCGACCACAACAGAACCTTCACAAATAATAGACAGAGCCGAGACAGTAGGAACACGCAGACCACGCAAGTCCCCATCGAACTGTCATGCCATTACGATATTCGAAACCAACATCAAAATCACGTGACGGCTGAAACAAGACCAAGGCCCTATCATTAAGCAATTTGTAACATACAGTTTGGTGAATAACAAGCCAACTATCAAGTATGTATGTTTAAATGAAACTAAGACCAAACTCCGTCCGAAAAGGCCCTGTAGGGCCCAACAGTAACGACCGACCGCCGAGTCATCCTCGGCCGATAGGCGTCACTAGATGCGGATATGGGCGGCATGTGGTCAGCACACTACTCTCCCGGCCATTGTCAGTTTTCGTGAACGGAGCCGCTACTTCTCAATCAAGTTGCTCCTCAACTTCCCTCACAAGAGCTCAGTGCTTCCCGCTGCCAACAGTACTCGGCAGACCCGGACTGTCACCCATCCACTGCAGCGCATACCTTTAGTGATCTGACGGTCACAGATTTCTCTCATTTGTAGCTGAAATTAAGCATTTATTTTAACCAAATTTTAATCACTGAGCGTTTTCATTTATTAGCTCAACATGGTAAGTACTACGATTGGCGTAATCTCTGCAAAATCCTCAATATTAATGCGACAGCTGTCATTTTAACATTCGATCAGGGAAACGAACTAAATGAAGTCTTCAATACTGTTCAGTACAGTGAGATGTTCGATCACCTCTCTAGTCCTAAATTGGTAGAAGTCGGAAGACTTCGGCTGATAGTCATTTGTTTTTGGTTACAGCCAACGTTACCTATCTTAGTGCTGTGTGAGGTAGCCATTGTTGTCTGCTGTGTTGTACTCCACTGCATTTCGCACATTTTTCTTTCCTTGTGATAGTGTATGTAACTGTTTCAAAAAATGGTTCAAATGGCTCTGAGGACTATGGGACTTAACATCTGTGGTCATCAGTCCCCTAGAACTTAGAACTACTTAAACCTAACTAACCTAAGGATAACACACACATCCATGCCCGAGGCAGGATTCGAACCTGCGACCGTAGCAGTCGCGTGGTTCCGGACTAAGCGCCTAGAACCGCTAGACCACCGCGGCCAGCCGTAACTGTTTCAGTTATAATTGTTATTACTTGTGATAAGTGTACGTGATTGTTGCAGTTAGATCGTTAATTAACATGTCAGTTCGCCAGATAATTTCAGTTTCGATTACTAACAACATTTAAGCGATTATTAACCTCCGCGCGTGACTTTTACTGTCGCGGAAGCAGAAGACAGTGACAGTGCCTGTACTGCGAGAAGCTGGCGGGTTTGTTGTACCTCCACCTCATGGCTCCTCAGCCCGCCGCTTTCTTTATGGAGGTCCAGACAGCTTCCTCTGCTTCCTGCAACCCGCCAACTTGAAGTTAACACGCTGCATTTATATCTTTTTTGTATTTCTCTGTGCAAGCGCCGGAATTATCTTTTCTGCAGCCGATTCCCCTTTCTAGCTACACTGTTCATCTTTCGATTCATAGTTTACAAATAAGAGGAATACAACATACTTGTTTGGTAAGAAAATTCGTTTTCAGACGTTTCCTCAAAAATAAACGCAAAAGTTTTTCCTGCCGTTGTCAAAACTGGCGTCCATGTCTAAACTTTAGACTAGGGCCAGTACCAATCACTACGGAATTCCGTTCATAGGCTGTCTAAAGCGTCGTTTCGCGTAGCCAATAGAATGATAGTTCAAATAGACCTCCCACTGAGTTGCCTGAGCCCAACAGTCTGGCGGATAGTGTTGCCAACACATGATAATTTTCTCCGGCAGACCAACACCGAAAAGTCGGACAGAATTAAATATCTCAGCGTCTTCTTGCAAAACTAAAGGTGAAATTAAAATTAAATTTAAATACTGTACTCATTCTAATAACATCTGTCAAAAATCCGTAAACCGACAAAGCCAAATTTTACCCGTCATACGATTTGAAATTCCGTCAATGTTGAGAGAAATCCGTGAAGTTGGCGACACTGCTGGAAGGCGTGGCGGTGGCGTAGTGTTTGCGATCGTCAAGTCTCAGCGGCTTCTCATTGTTCTCAATGAAGAAGTGTCGCAAATACGTGTACAGGAGAGCATCTAAGCGTGCTTGCCGCTGTTTTTTTTAAATATAAAACGAACTAAATCACCTACGCACCTGTCCTGTTAGAGAATTTTAACTAAGGTATAGTAAAATATATTTATTTCCAATAAATCTGATTTCTCCAGACACAAAGAAAGGTCCGATTTTACCCCAGACACCTCCGTCCCCGTTACCCCAGAACACACCCGGACGACCTCAAAATTAGAGCTAACCCGGGGGGAAGCCAGGACGTATGGCATCCTTTGTTTCATATAACCAGTGAGAGGCGCGAAAAGAAGCATAGCGCTGAAACTGAAAATATTCTCTTCTTCGCTGTTGATTCGCGGTTTTGTCAGTGATTTTGTTCTGATTATGTCAGTGATTTTTTTCTGATTACGGCTGGTAATTCCATTAAGCGTAATCTACTGGGGAATTTGTTGCTCCACGGTGACAGTGCTTTGGTGTATGTATCACGGGTGCATGGTCAAACATTGTAAATGTAGTAATTGTGAGGAGGACATGACACTGTAAGGGCGTAGGACTGATGTCGATGGGGCAGTGCGGAAATTTAGCGAAAGCTGCTATCTTCGAAGTGCTCGATTCGTAAGGGAAATTGATACGACTGTGCAGTTTCAGTAATTGTAGGTACGGTAGTGCAGATCTGTATTCGTATTCCGCGAACTGGGCTTGAAAAAAACAGTTATCTAATAATGACTAAGAAGTCGAGATTGGTGATGATGCCATTTGTGTGATCTGATGCTGAAGAAATACATAAAAGAATTTGTTAACAAGATGCTCTTACTTTTATGAATGACTTAATTTTTTAAATTAAAATTAATTGATTTATTAAGCGTTTACTTACAGTATCAATACCAAGCATTGGCTTATTCTATACCTTTACAACATTTTACGGTAATGTAATAAGCAGTGGTCAGAGATATATTTTACGTTGCAATAGGGCGGGGCAGTACCGAGGGGGAGGGGAAATAGGACCTCCCCAAGGGCACAGGAATACACGGCGTACAAAAACAGACAAAAAAAGACGGTTTGGGGATTAAGTAGAGATATGTGTTCCAGTTGTTTATGTAATGCTGTATTTATATGTTCGTGTTTTCTTTTGTGTGAATGTGCATTGCTGTATGTTTCCGGTTTTTGGTTTGGCGCGCGCCAGCGTGCTGCGACACTTAGAAATACGAGGTGCATTCAAGTTCTAAGGCCTCCGATATTTTTTCTCCGGACTGGAAAGAGATAGAAACATGCGCATTGTTATAAAATGAGGCCGCGTTCATTGTCAATACGTCCCAGAGATGGCAGCACCGTACGGCAGATGGAATTTTACCGCCAGCGGCGAGAATGAGAACTGTTTTAAATACTTAAAATGGCGACGTTTTCCTTACTTGAACAGCGTGCAATCATTCGTTTTCTGAATTTGCGTGTTGTCAAATCAATTGAAATTCATCGACAGTTGAAGGAGACATGTGGTGATGGAGTTATGGATGTGTCGAAAGTGCGTTAGTGGGTGCGACAGTTTAATGAAGGCAGAACATCGTGTGACAACAAACCGAAACAACCTCGGGCTCGCACAAGCCGGTCTGACGACATGATCGAGAACGTGGAGAGAATTGTTTTGGGGGATTGCCGAATGACTGTTGAACAGATCGCCTCCAGAGTTGGAATTTCTGTGGGTTCTGTGCACACAATCCTGCATGACGACCTGAAAATGCGAAAAGTGTCATCCAGGTGGGTGCCACGAATGCTGACAGACGACCACATGGCTGCCCATGTGGCATGTTGCCAAGCAATGTTGACGCGCAACGACAGCATGAATGGGACTTTCTTTTCATCGGTTGTGACAATGGATGAGACGTGGATGCCATTTTTCAATCCAGAAACAAAGCGCCAGTCATCTCAATGGAAGCACACAGATTCACCGCCACCAAAAAAATTTAGGGTAACCGCCAGTGCTGAAAAAATGATGGTGTCCATGTTCTGGGACAGCGAGGGCGTAATCCTTACCCATTGCGTTCCAAAGGGCACTACGGTAACAGGTGCATCCTACGAAAATGTTTTGAAGAACAAATTCCTTCCTACACTGCAACAAAAACGCCCAGGAAGGGCTGCGTGTGTGCTGTTTCACCAAGACAACACACCCGCACATCGAGCTAACGTTACGCAACAGTTTCTCCGTGATAACAACTTTGAAGTTATTCCTCATGCTCCCTACTCACCTGACCTGGCTCCTAGTGACTTTTGGCTTTTTCCAACAATGAAAGACACTCTCCGTGGCCGCACATTCACCAGCCGTGCTGCTATTGCCTCAATGATTTTCCAGTGGTCAAAACAGACTCCTAAAGAAGCCTTCGCCGCTGCCATGGAATCATGGCGTCAGCGTTGTGAAAAATGTGTACGTCTGCAGGGCGATTACGTCGAGAAGTCACGCCAGTTTCATCGATTTCGGGTGAGTAGTTAATTAGAAAAAAAATCGGAGGCCTTAGAACTTGAATGAATCTCGTATGCAGTACTGTCCTAAGCGTTCTTTTAATGTGTGTCAGGGCGCTGATGACCTCGACGTTGAACACCCGTAAGCCCCAACACACACACACACACACACACACACACTCGCAAGAAGCAGACGTGTTTGTGCATGTGGAAGTGTTTTTTGAGTGTGTGCAGGGGATGCCAGTTGTGCTGTTGGCTTTAAAGTCTCACAATCGCCAACACTACAGGGACTGTAGTAGTGCTTCATGCTTTCCCTCGCGATGCAAGTCTACAAAAGACTCAGATGTCGAAATCCTGTAGAAACTACGTGAATGTTGCAAATGCTAGAACATGGTCTCATCATCTCAAAGAAACTGATTATGTTAAATACATACACTTGCGTTCGGAACTGCTAATTTATTGCGACAGTGAGTGCTTAAGAGCGATGCATTTCCGTCGTGTATCTTGCCTTGTAGCGGCAGCGCTAGTGGTAGCACACAGCGTGCAACAGAAGATAGGGAGGAAAGTTTCAACAAACGTGTGAAGTACAGAAGAAGAAGAAACACTTTAGAAAAGCTTTTACCACGGGAGAAGAGTACTGATAAATGAACATTTACAGATGAAGTTCACTTGTGATGATTCAGATAAAGCCAGTTTCAGAATTCTGCACACAAATTGTGGTCACGTAATAGAGATGTTCGAAGTTAGTTGCCATCAAGCGACCGACTTCTGGATAATGAAGAAAGTAATGAAAATGCACTTCTTGTGTGGAATTAATGGAGTACTGGGCAAAATAGTTTCACCCAGTAAAATTAGAAGTTCATTACAGTGGTCAAAACTGGTTCGATGGATGAAAGATGCAAGTCAATTACTTTGTACTGCGTTTCAGAGAAAAGTTTCGTTTTCTTCAAGGAAAAACTCGGATATCATCTACCAGCAGCGCCAGCCTTGCTTTCTTGGATAAACCACAGTTTCACTTGCCACGGTAATATTGGGGGATATTTTAGTTAAACTACCTAATTAATTTGCTTTATACAAACAAGACGCTTGTATAATTTGAGTGAAGTGTCCACATATTAGAGTAGCTGTTCTTTTAAACCTGTGATGAATACAAGGCGAAAATGGGCGTAAACAGGGTGATTCGGCGATGATGTTATAAACTTTCAGGCGTAATGGGGAAAGGTAAGTTGCATCAAAAATCTTTAGTATCCATGGACTACAAATGCTTACCGTAAGAGTTATGAACTTCTCTTCATCTACGATTCTATGAAACAAATCTCTTCTACCGCAAACTCTTTGCTCTCCGCATTTTGTGAGGTGGTAGTATGGACCAAAACAAGAAAAAAAGCTGTGTGGTAAACAGGGTCTCTAGAGTGCACACTTTAAGAGCTACGAGTACTTATTTATCCTTGCTACTGTAAAACCCATGTCTTCTACTGGTCAAGTGGTCATAGATTTTGAGACAGGTCTTTTAGAGCCCATGTTTATTAGACGTTTTTCATACATTTACCCTTCTCCATCATCCCTGAAAGTTTGTATCATCATCAAGGAATCACCCTGAATAGATCCTGTTAACTCGCTAAAACCTTTCTCAGAGCCAAGGTGGGAAATTGCATGCTCATTTCGAACACTGACTTGGACAGCCGTAGTTTTCCGAAGAGAACCACGATAGGGGGCAATTAAGGTCAGTTCTGACCGCTATGACGAGGAGTATTTTTCTTTGCGAACTTGAAGAAGTGGATGTTGGGGTGTCTGGTTCCAACAAGACGGCGCCATGGCTCACTCGGCACGAACATTGATGACTCTCTTGGGTGAACATCTTTCCGAGTGTGGCAGGGGGCGAAAGACATTCCGGAGGGCTGAACGGAAAGCCTCTCCAGTTTGTCTGACGAACCGGTTTCAGGCTCTGTCTCAGGCTGATACTGATCTTCGGCCTGACATGGCTGCTTGTCCTGTTCCAGAGGTTGCCCCTCAGTCTGCAAGATCCGGGCAGTCGCAGAGGGTGGGCTTACTGGTAGTTGGGAGCTCCAACGTCAGGCGCGTAATGGGGCCCCTTAGGGAAATGGCAGCAAGAGAGGGGAAGAAAACCAATGTGCACTCCGTGTGCATACCGGGGGGAGTCATTCCAGATGTGGAAAGGGTCCTTCCGGATGCCATGAAGGGTACAGGGTGCACCCATCTGCAGGTGGTCGCTCATGTCGGCACCAATGATGTGTGTCGCTATGGATCGGAGGAAATCCTCTCTGGCTTCCGGCGGCTATCTGATTTGGTGAAGACTGCCAGTCTCGCTAGCGGGATGAAAGCAGAGCTCACCATCTGCAGCATCGTCGACAGGACTGACTGCGGACCTTTGGTACAGAGCCGAGTGGAGGGTCTGAATCAGAGGCTGAGACGGTTCTGCGACCGTGTGGGCTGCAGATTCCTCGACTTGCGCCATAGGGTGGTGGGGTTTCGGGTTCCGCTGGATAGGTCAGGAGTCCACTACACGCAACAAGCGGCTACACGGGTAGCAGGGGTTGTGTGGCGTGGGCTGGGCGGTTTTTTAGGTTAGATGGCCTTGGGCAAGTACAGAAAGGGCAACAACCTCAACGGGTGCGGGGCAAAGTCAGGACATGCGGGGACCAAGCAGCAATCGGTATTGTAATTGTCAACTGTCGAAGCTGCGTTGGTAAAGTACCGGAACTTCAAGCGCTGATAGAAAGCACCGAAGCTGAAATCGTTATAGGTACAGAAAGCTGGCTTAAGCCAGAGATAAATTCTGCCGAAATTTTTACAAAGGTACAGACGGTGTTTAGAAAGGATAGATTGCATGCAACCGGTGGTGGAGTGTTCGTCGCTGTTAGTAGTAGTTTATCCTGTAGTGAAGTAGAAGTGGATAGTTCCTGTGAATTATTATGGGTGGAGGTTACACTAAACAACCGAACTAGGTTAATAATTGGCTCCTTTTACCGACCTCCCGACTCAGCAGCATTAGTGGCAGAACAACTGAGAGAAAATTTGGAATACATTTCACATAAATTTTCTCAGCATGTTATAGTCTTAGGTGGAGATTTCAATTTACCAGATATAGACTGGGACACTCAGATGTTTAGGACGGGTGGTAGGGACAGAGCATCGAGTGACATTATAATGAGTGCACTATCCGAAAATTACCTCGAGCAATTAAACAGAGAACCGACTCGTGGAGATAACATCTTGGACCTACTGATAACAAACAGACCCGAACTTTTCGACTCTGTATGTACAGAACAGGGAATCAGTGATCATAAGGCCGTTGCAGCATCCCTGAATATGGAAGTTAATAGGAATATAAAAAAAGGGAGGAAGGTTTATCTGTTTAGCAAGAGTAATAGAAGGCAGATTTCAGACTACCTAACAGATCAAAACGAGAATTTCTATTCCGACACTGACAATGTTGAGTGTTTATGGAAAAAGTTCAAGGCAATCGTAAAATGCGTTTTAGACAGGTACGTGCCGAGTAAAACTGTGAGGGACGGGAAAAACCCACCGTGGTACAACAACAAAGTTAGGAAACTACTGCGAAAGCAAAGAGAGCTCCACTCCAAGTTTAAACGCAGCCAAAACCTCTCAGACAAACAGAAGCTAAACGATGTCAAAGTTAGCGTAAGGAGGGCTATGCGTGAAGCGTTCATTGAATTCGAAAGTAAAATTCTATGTACCGACTTGACAGAAAATCCTAGGAAGTTCTGGTCTTACGTTAAATCAGTAAGTGGCTCGAAACAGCATATCCACACACTACGGGATGATGATGGCATTGAAACAGAGGATGACACGCGTAAAGCTGAAATACTAAACACCTTTTTCCAAAGCTGTTTCACAGAGGAAGACCGCACTGCAGTTCCTTCTCTAAATCCTCGCACAAACGAAAAAATGGCTGACATCGAAATAAGTGTCCAAGGAATAGAAAAGCAACTGGAATCACTCAATAGAGGAAAGTCCACTGGACCTGACGGGATACCAATTCGATTCTACACAGAGTACGCGAAAGAACTTGCCCCCCTTCTAACAGCCGTGTACCGCAAGTCTCTAGAGGAACGGAGGGTTCCAAATGATTGGAAAAGAGCACAGATAGTCCCAGTCTTCAAGAAGGGTCGTCGAGCAGATGCGCAAAACTATAGACCTATATCTCTTACGTCGATCTCTTGTAGAATTTTAGAACATGTTTTTTGCTCGCGTATCATGTCATTTCTGGAAACCCAGAATCTACTATGTAGGAATCAACATGGATTCCGGAAACAGCGATCGTGTGAGACCCAACTCGCCTTATTTGTTCATGAGACCCAGAAAATATTAGATACAGGCTCCCAGGTAGATGCTATTTTTCTTGACTTCCGGAAGGCGTTCGATACAGTTCCGCACTGTCGCCTGATAAACAAAGTAAGAGCCTACGGAATATCAGACCAGCTGTGTGGCTGGATTGAAGAGTTTTTAGCAAACAGAACACAGCATGTTGTTATCAATGGAGAGACGTCTACAGACGTTAAAGTAACCTCTGGCGTGCCACAGGGGAGTGTTATGGGACCATTGCTTTTCACAATATATATAAATGACTTAGTAGATAGTGTCGGAAGTTCCATGCGGCTTTTCGCGGATGATGCTGTAGTATACAGAGAAGTTGCTGCATTAGAAAATTGTAGCGAAGTACAGGAAGATCTGCAGCGGATAGGCACTTGGTGCAGGGAGTGGCAACTGACCCTTAACATAGACAAATGTAATGTATTGCGAATACATAGAAAGAAGGATCCTTTATTGTATGATTATATGATAGCGGAACAAACACTGGTAGCAGTTACTTCTGTAAAATATCTGGGAGTATGCGTACGGAACGATTTGAAGTGGAATGATCATATAAAATTAATTGTTGGTAAGGCGGGTACCAGGTTGAGATTCATTGGGAGAGTGCTTAGAAAATGTAGTCCATCAACAAAGGAGGTGGCTTACAAAACACTCGTTCGACCTATACTTGAGTATTGCTCATCAGTGTGGGATCCGTACCAGGTCGGGTTGACGGAGGATATAGAAAAGATCCAAAGAAGAGCGGCGCGTTTCGTCACCGGGTTATTTGGTAACCGTGATAGCGTTACGGAGATGTTTAATAAACTCGAGTGGCAGACTCTGCAAGAGAGGCGCTCTGCATCGCGGTGTAGCTTGCTCGCCAGGTTTCGAGAGGGTGCGTTTCTGGATGAGGTATCGAATATATTGCTTCCCCCTACTTATACCTCCCGAGGAGATCACGAATGTAAAATTAGAGAGATTAGAGCGCGCACGGAGGCTTTCAGACAGTCGTTCTTCCCGCGAACCATACGCGACTGGAACAGGAACGGGAGGTAATGACAGTGCCACGTAAAGTGCCCTCCGCCACACACCGTTGGGTGGCTTGCGGAGTATCAATGTAGATGTAGATGTAGACGGTCTTCAGTGGCCTATCGCACGAGCCCTGTTGTTTGTGAGCGGAGGCTGGTGAGCCTCCGCTGTCTATTCAATGTCTTCTTCTCGTGATACGCCAAGCATTTAGGGCACTGTATGTTCCTACATCGCTACCATCCATTTACGTTGTTCAGTCGCCACAGGAACGGCTGTTCGATCATCGACCACACTCAACATGGCCATTTGGGATCGGTGCAAGGGAGAGCCTACAGTTATTACAGTTGGGGGGGGGGGGGGCATTAAGGTCCTAAGCCAGGTGTGGAGTAGGGCCTCCCCCTGGCTACTACCAAGGCACAGATTGCTTTTAGAACTGACGGCTTACAAGAAACATTGTACCACAGACTATGTTTTTAAAATTACATTTAATGAAATTTTACGTAGCCACCCAGATTTTATTAATCGTCTACACGCATGGTTCTAAGCAGGGAGATGCTTTCGGTTGTTCTGTCATGTTCCCCGACATTGTCCTCAGGATAGGGCTCCCAGAGCAGTTTTCAGTTTATTACGCGGAACTTGTTGCTATCCTGAGGGCAATGGAGCAGATGAGAAGGCGTCGTGACAAACTTTATCTTCTGCTCTGATTCTCAAAGTGCCCTTCTAGATGTTGCACAGATGTACCCAGCAGATCGTATGGTGCAACAGATACAGGACGCTCTCCTTCTGTTGCGCAGGCAAAACAAGGAAATCATTTTTTGCTAGTTTCCAGAGCACATAGGCATCCAGGGAAGCGAACTCGCTGCTGCTGCTGCTGCTAAGGAGGATTGCCCCCTTCCTCCTCCAGCCCGCCGTTCAGTCCCTTTGCTGGCTATCACTTCATTTGTAACCAAGAAGGCTACATGTTGGTGGGAGCCCAAGTGGCTGGAAGTGAGGGACAATAAACTATGTTCCATGAAAACTTCAGTGCGACCATGGATCACCTGCTTCCGCCCGCGTCGGTGTGAAGAAGTAGCCCTTACTCGGCTTAGAGTGGGACATTGTCCACTGACACGCGGCTTCCTCTTACTTACGTCAGAGATACGGGACCCAGCTGTCAGTACGACATCTTTTAACCGAATGTGTTCTATATGACGACCTGAGGGTTGAACTGGGTCTCCCACAGTATCTTCCCTCAATTTTAACAGATAACGAAGCGAGTGTTGTTCGTATCTTAAAATTTTGTGCGGTGTGCGGAATTCTCCCCAAAATACTTGATGTGCAATCTTATTGTGTCACAGAGTGGCTGGGTCACGTGTTATTTCTAAGTCGTCATCCAACCACGCTTATTTGTCCCTTTCTTAACAACATCTTTACAGGTATTTTCTCCACGATTTCATTTAGTTATCCCGCTGTGTCTCGCTGGCGTTTTATTACGGGCTTTTCTGAACCTCAACTTCCTGGTGTTGCTTTACATTTCCTGTGGTGGACTCAAACGTAGTTTTCCAGTTTATTGATCTCCTTCCATAGATTATGAAAATCTTCTTCGGCATAACATTAATGCAAGGGCGCTGATGACCTAGCTGTTTAGTACCCTCCAGCATAAATCATCATCATCATCATCATCATCAGTGGCCAGCACGCTCGCCTGATATAGCCCCCTGCGACTTTTCTTATGGGGTTATCTTAAATCTTTGCTGTATACCAACCGTCCACGGACCCTGGTTACGCCTTAGAACAATATTCGCGCTCCTATTGCTAAGACAGAGACATACTGGACAAAGTGCACCGAAACTCCTGCTTTCGACGTCCAAATGTATTGAGCAGAACGGAACCCACCTTCAAGTTCTCAAAACCCAATGAAACAAAACTTTAAATGTACATTTACGTAAAGGAAAGAGAATTAAATTGGTATCTCCAATACTTTCTCTTTTATGATTTTCTAAAATAAGTAAGTTCAAACTCCACGTGCCGTATTTTCCATGTTGGGCGGTCTGTTAGAGGCACATGGCATATTGTAACTGTTACAGTAGATGGGTGGAACTTAAAATAAAAGTAGTCTGTGTGCCTCATTGGTAAACTTATTTCTTAACCTGAGAGCGTCAACGACCTTCCCCGCACCTGGCAATGTCAGGACGAGAACCAAAAATCATGCTCAGCGAGAGGATTGTGAGTTCTCCAATCCCTCGTGTTCGCATCTTCTGCCTACCAGAAGAAGCCTTACCTCAGTCTGCGATTGTAAACGCACACTGTATCGATGTGCCTTTTGTACTGTCATATTATTAAAGTAACATAATATAGAAATGACTACTATTAGACGCATGTCATTAAAATATAGATTATATGGCAACTACCGCCTACAGAACTAGCTCTAATCAACAATGGCGTTCTTGCTCGCGACGATATTGTTGGACATAAGAGGTCGGCAAGCGGGAGTCGAAGCAAATATACTATGTGACAGAAGAATTTCGATTTTTGCCGATTGAGGATTGGAGCGAGACTGAGATAGACTATTTCAAATTACGTGAAAGGTCTCATACTTTCGTATCAGGAAACACCTTCATGAAAGCATTGTATCTTATTCTGAAAAAAGTGCAGCTGATTTTGGTGCCAAATATAGGGAAGATAGTGATACAGCGAAGCTAGTTAACGAAATATCTGCTTTCAAATTCCAAGCGAAAGGTTTGCTGAAGAGTATTGTTAGATATTTTGAAGATTTTTTTCAAGATATGGGTCGACTGATACTTATACCATAATAGAAAAACTTTGAGCATATTTACAATTCTGCCAGTGACTGTAACACGTTGTGAACGCAGTCTCGACGAACTACAGATGTCAAAAAACTACATAAGGTCGAGTGTGAGTGCCAGCAGGTTCTCAAATTTAGATATCTTGTCGACAAAATACGACACAGGTGCTAAACGTGAACTCAATAAAATAATCAACGAGTTTGCTTCGCCCAAAACAAGGAAATACAAAATAAAACTATAATAAATACACAATATATAAGAAAAATTTTAAGCTCTTAATTTTATCTCTTTTTCTTGTATTTCTAATAGTATTTTATGTACAATTAATAGTCCTTGAGGTAAAAGTAAATATCTATTCTTCATTATGTATCACACTAAAACGAGTGCACAGTAGCTGTCACAAACAATTTTTTGTTTCTTTTTCTATTTTTTACAGCTTCTAATCCTTGTAATTTATTTAACAGAGTGACATATTTAATTTGTTGTGTGCAATATTTTATATTAATATAGTTCATTTAATTAATAATTTTCAATAATGCCTAATTTTCATTAAATCTTTTAAAATGGTAGAACCTGCATAGAAAAACTACACAAAGCTAGTTTTACTAAAGGGCGGGAGTGGCTGCTTCGACTGTTCCCAGGAATTCAGGAACACCGCGGTGTAGTCGGCAGGTACGACGTCACACAGGGTATCTGAGAGCAGGCAGCGAACATTTTGTTTTTGGTGGCCATGAGGGCAACATGTCATATAGGACGTAACCAATGTGTTTCAATAAATGCGTTAACGTGTAAGTCGAACTTTTACTTAAGCTATCACGACAGATATTCAAGTATTCAAAACTATTTTCCAGTAGTTAGTTTCTACTGCTTACTTCTAAATTATAAAGTAATACAGGAAAAACAACAGAACATAGTACTAAATTCAGATGTATGTAATACTGTACCAACAACCGTTATTTTGATTTTATTGGAATAGGCAACAAGTTTCGACACTCCAGTCACGTCACCTAAAAATTTATCCCGTGAACGGTAACAAGTACCACTCTTGCATGTATAAGACAAGGCGCCTGTATTCGTATTTGGTTCCGTAGATATCCGAACTTCATGAGCATGTGTGCTTGCTCTTCACATACGTGACAGCAACTCAGAACTGTCAAGGGTAGACATGCCCATGGAGTTCGGATGGCTAGGAAACCAGCTACATACATTTGTGTCTTGTCTTACACATGCACGAGTGGTACTTGGAGTCATTCATGTGACAGGCCTGAAGATGACGTGATTGGAACGTCGAAAATGGCCGCCTAATAAAACAATATCAAAATAACGGCTGTTGACACGGTATCATTACATTTCATCGACCAGCCGCTGTTCCACGCTCCAATGCTCAAGATGGAGTTACATGTAACGTAAATTCAAGCAGAACTACAGCACCCTCTCTAATTAAAAGTTTCCCATTTTAAAAATCTTAATACAAAGTCATACACTCTGCACACGGTATGCCAATTCTTTGACTTAAAAGTAGGTCTACTGTGTAGTTTAATAGAACGTCATAGTTCTAAAACATTACAAATCATGCCGTTCTCTGGCTCTGACGTTATAGGAGGTCAATCATTATTTAGTTTTTTATTTATTATTGGTTTTCTATATACAGAGGACTGATTATTTTTTGGCCCACAAAGACCAAAGAAATCGGAATCAAAACTGAAGACAAATCTTAGAAAGAATGGAACATGCCAGTTAGAATTTGAATTTTATAAGAGTAATTGTCGTTCTCTCTTACGCATGTATTGTAATCCATTGTCTACCTGTCAAAAATACGAAGACGTGACACTAAATATGTTAAATGGAGCAAAAGTGTATGTTCTATGAATAAACAGATAAAACATTAATGTACGTTAGCTAAGAATAGTTCTTGTGCCTTGACGGATACGCAATCCTCAGCCGGAATTTGGTTGCACGTCTACGATAAAATATTATACAGTATTTCAGTTACATGTTCTTTTTCTCCTTTAGTGTTATTTAATTTCCATTAACAACAGACGCGTCAGGGCTGAGTAACTGGAATTGTATCATTCTTAATTCCGGTGTAAACGTTGAAGTTAAACAGCCCCTATACCTCCCAGGGTACTAACTCAGTGACATAGCTTATCGAGTATCGGATCAGATTTGTGATCTGGATTCAAGGTTTCCTTGCAGACAGAAGTCAACGCGTCGCTCTTGACGGAACAAAATCAACAGATGTAATTTCAGGAGCACCCCAGAGGAGAGCGATATAACTTACTGTTTTCTATACATATAAATTGTCTAGAGGACAACGTCAGAAGCTTCATGAGGCTGTTTGCAGATGACGCGGTTCTCTGTAGAAGGCTCCATTGTCAGAATATTTTAATGAACTGCAGGAAGACTTGCAGGATAGACGGATGGTGCAGAGACTGGCATTGACCCGGAACGTCAAAAAATGTAACATTTTGCGCGTACATAGGAGAAGTAATCCACATTATTGGCAAACAATTGCGAGAAACAGTGACTACCGTAAAAAGTCTAGGAGTAACCTTCCGTAGCAATCTTAAACGGAATGACCATAGGAAACATACAGGGTGTCCCAGGAGAAATGGTCAGTATTCAGGGATATGACAGGAACTGTCACGCGAAGTAAACAAGTGTAGTAAACATGGGCTCTAGCATTCATACCGTAAGAACTATGGTTCAAATGGTTCAAATGGCTCTGAGCACTATGGGACTTGACTTCTGAGGTCATCAGTCCCCTAGAACTTAGAATCACTTAAACCTAACTAACCTAAGGACATTACACACATCCATGCCCGAGGCAGGATTCGAACCTGCGACCGTAGCGGCCGCGCGGTTCTAGACTGTAGCGCCTAGAACCGCTCGGCCACTCTGGCCGGCTAAGAACTATGAGCACTACATCTTCGCTGTTGTGAAATTCATCTCTTCTGCTGAACAAGTGCTCATAGCTCTTAAGGTATGCATTTTAGAACCTATATTTACTACAAAATTTTATCTTATTTTGGTCCATACTACCATCTCCCAAAATACGGAAAGCAAAGAGCGTGCAGTAGAAGAGATTTGTTTCACAGTACCGAATATGAAGAGCTCTTAGCTCGTAAGGTATGCAGTTTACATAAACTTATGGTTTTTTTTTTTCATACACATTTTAACTGTTATTACTTTTATCCTCCCCCCATGAACCATGGACCTTGCCGTTGGTGGGGAGGCTTGCGTGCCTCAGCGATGCAGACAGCCGTACCGTAGGTACTGTTGAGAGGCCAGACAAACGTGTGGTTCCTGAAGAGGGGCAGCAGCCTTTTCAGTAGTTGCAAGGGCAACAGTCTGGATGATTGACTGATCTGGCCTTGTAACAATAACCAAAACAGCCTTGCTGTGCTGGTACTGCGAACGGCTGAAAGCAAGGGAAAACTACGGGCGAAATTTTTCCCGAGGGCATGCAGCTTTACTGTATGATTAAATGATGATGGCGATATCTTGGGTAAAATATTCCGGAGGTAAAATAGTCCCCCATTCGGATCTCCGGGCGGGGATTACTCAAGAGGATGTCGTTATCAGGAGAAAGAAAACTGGCGTTCTACGGATCGGAGCGTGGAATGTCAGATCACTTAATCGGGCAGGTAGGTTAAATTTAAAAAGGGAAATGGATACGTTAAAGTTAGCTATAGTGGGAATTAGTGAAGTTCGGTGGCAGGAGGAACAAGACTTTTGGTCTGGTGATTACAGGGTTATAAATACAAAATCAAATAGGGGTAATGCAGGAGTAGGTTTAATAATGAATAGGAAAATAGAAATGCGGGTAAGCTACTACAAACAGCATATTGAACGCATAATTGTGGCCAAGATAGATACGAAGCCCACATCTACTACAGTAGTACAAGTTTCTATGCCAACTAGCTCTGCCGACGACGAAGAAATTGAAGAAATGTATGATGAAATAAAAGAAATTATTCAGATAGTGAAGGGTGACGAAAATTTAATAGGCATGAGTGACTGGAATTTGGTAGTAGGAAAAGGGAGAGAAGGAAACGTAGTGGGTGAATATGGATTGGGGCTAAGAAATGAAAGAGGAAGCCGCCTGGTAGAATTTTGCACAGAGCACAACTTAATCATAGCTAACACTTGGTTTAAGAATCATGAAAGAAGTTTATATACATGGAAGAACCCTGGAGATACCAAAAGGTATCAGATAGATTATATAATGGTAAGACAGAGATTTAGGAACCAGGTTTTAAATTGTAAGACATTTCCAGGGGCAGATGTGGACTCTCACCACAATCTATTGGTTATGACCTGTAGATTAAAACTGAAGAAACTGCAAAAAGGTGGGAACTTAAGGAGATGGGACCTGGATAAACTGAAAGAACCAGAGGTTGTACAGAGTTTCAGGGAGAGCATAAGGGAACAATTGACAGGAATGGAGGGAAAAAATACAGTAGAAGAAGAATGGGTAGCTTTGAGGGATGAAGTAGTGAAGGCAGCAGAGGATCAAGTAGGTAAAAAGACGAGGGCTAGTAGAAATCCTTGGATAACAGAAGAAATATTGAATTTAATAGATGAAAGGAGAAAATATAAAAATGCAGTAGATGAAGAAGGCAAAAAGGAATACAAACGTCTCAAAACTGAGATCGACAGGAAGTGCAAAATGTCTAAGCAGGGATGGCTAGAGGACAAATGTAAGGATGTAGAGGCTTATCTCACTAGGGGTAAGATAGATACTGCCTACAGGAAAATTAAAGAGACCCTTGGAGATAAGAGAACCACTTGTATGAACATCAAGAGCTCAGATGGAAACCCAGTTCTAAGCAATGAAGGGAAAGCAGAAAGGTGGAAGGAGTACATAGAGGGTCTATACAAGGGCGATGTACTTGAGGACAATATTATGGAAATGGAGGAGGATGTAGATGAAGATGAAATGGGAGATGCGATACTGCGTGAAGAGTTTGACAGAGCACTGAAAGACCTGAGTCTAAACAAGGCCCCCGGAGTAGACAACATTCCATTGGAACTACTGACGGCCTTGGGAGAGCCAGTCCTGACAAAACTCTACCATCTGGTGAGCAAGATGTATGAAACAGGCGAAATACCCTCAGGCTTCAAGAAGAATATAATAATTCCTGTGGTGTCACCGCCAGACATCACACTTGCTAGGTGGTAGCCTTTAAATCGGCCGCGGTCCGTTAATATACGTCGACCCGCGTGTCGCCACTGTCAGTGATTGCAGACCGAGCGCCACCACACGGCAGGTCTAGAGAGACGTACTAGCACTCGCCCCAGTTGTACAGCCGACTTAGCCAGAGATGGATCACTGACAAATACGCTCTCATTTGCCGAGACGATAGTTAGCATAGCCTTCAGCTACGTCATTTGCTACGACCTAGCAAGGCGCCATAGCATTTGATAATTAATATTGTGAAGTATATAGCGTAACGAGAGATGTTCTACAATTGTGGATTAAAGTTAAGTATTATATCAACTGCGTACTTTATTTGCTACTATTAATTCCTTTAACTTTTCCAGACCTCACGCCAATCTGCGTGAGCTTAACGCGTGACTTTCGGCTTCCTCTCATTGTGACTTGGCTGTCTTGCCAAGTCACAACAATTCCAATCCCAAAGAAAGCAGGTGTTGACAGATGTGAAAAGTACCGAACAATCAGTTCAATAAGCCACAGCTGCAAAATTCTAGCACGAACTCTTGACAGACGAATGGAAAAACTAGCAGAAGCCGAACTCGGGGAAGATCAGTTTGGATTCCGTAGAAATACTGGAACACGTGAGGCAATACTGACCTTACGACTTATCTTAGAAGAAAGATTAAGGAAAGGCAAACCTACGTTTCTAGCATTTGTAGATTTAGTGAAAGCTTTTGACAATGTTGACTGGAATACTCTCTTTCAAATTCTAAAGGTGGCAGGGGTAAAATACAGGGAGCGAAAGGCTATTTACAATTTGTGCAGAAACCAGATAGCAATTATAAGAGTCGAGGGACATAAAAGGGAAGCAGTTGTTGGGAAGGGAGTAAGACAGGGTTGTAGCCTCTCCCCGATGTTATTCAATCTGTATATTGAGCAAGCAGTAAAGGAAACAAATGAAAATTTCGGAGTAGATATTAAAATCCATGGAGAAATAATAAAAACTTTGAGGTTCGCCGATGACATTGTAATTCTGTCAGAGACAGCAAAGGACTTGGAAGAGCAGTTGAACGGAATGGATACCGTCTTGAAAGGAGGATATAAGATGAACATCAACAAAAGCAAAACGACGATAATGGAATGTAGTCGAATTAAGTCGGGTGATGCTGAGGGAATTAGATTAGGAAATGAGACACTTAAAGTAGTAAAGGAGTTTTGCTATTTGGGGAGCAAAATAACTCATGATGGTTGAAATACAGAGGATATAAAATGTAGACTGGCAATGGCAAGGAAAGCGTTTCTGAAGAAGAGAAATTTGTTAACATCGAGTGTAGATTTAAGTGTCAGGAAGTCATTTCTAAAAGTATTTGCATGGAATGTAGCCATGTATGGAAGTGAAACATGGACGATAAATAGTTTGGACAAAAAGAAAATAGAAGCTTTCGAAATGTGGTGCTACAGAAGAATGCTGAAGATTAGATAGGTAGATCACATAACTAATGAAGAAGTATTGAATAGAATTGGGGAGAAGAGAAGTTTGTGGCACAACTTGACCAGAAGAAGGGATCGGTTGGTAGGACATGTTCTGAGGCATCAAGGGGTCACCAATTTAGTATTGGAGGGCAGCGTGGAGGGTAAAAATCGTAGAGGGAGACCAAGAGAAGAATACACTAAGCAGATTCAGAAGGATGTAGGTTGCAGTAGGTACTGGGAGATGAAGAAGCTTGCACAGGATAGAGTAGCATGGAGAGCTGCATCAAACCAGTCTCAGGACTGAAGACCACAACAACAACAACATTACTTTTATGTTGTAATGTCATGTGCTGACACGTTCCATGCCCTCGGAGATTTGCTCCTCAATTTGGACCTACCTAACTAGACGTGTAAAATAAAATAAAAATTTAGCGCCCTTGTTTATTAGACTTTTTTGATACATTTACCCTTCATCATCCCTGAAAATTTGTAATATCTTTACGGATTCACCCATACATCGCTCATTTTCAATGTGTAGTCACTGCAAGTTTAAAAGAACTTCAACTACAGGTACCGAGCGAGGTGGCGCTGTGGTTAGCACACTGAACTCGATTCGGGAGGACGACCGTTCGAAACCTCGTCGGGCGATCCTGATTTAGGTTTCCCATGATTTTCCTAAATCACTTCAGGCAAATGCTAGGATGGTTCCTTTGAAAGGTACACCCGACTATCTTCCCCATCCTTCCCTAATCCGACGAGGGTCCACTCACCCAAATCAACCAGCCAACTAATAGGTGGACACTGGGGTTTTCACTGGAGAAACTATAGAAGCGCCTTATTTATAGAAAGAGATTGAATTAGCTAATATAACTGAAACATCGTTTAAAATTTCCTGGGTCGCAGCTGTGCAGTAGAAGACATGTGTTTCACTGTAGCGAAGGTAAACAAGTGCTTATAGCTCTTAAGGTATGTAATTGAGAGCCGAAATTTACCAGATTTATTTGCTACGGTTGATCGTTCCTGTCACATCCCTGAATACTGACCCGTTCTCTTGGTGACCCTTTCCTCTGGCATGCCCCCATTAGTAGGAAAAGCAGATGCCAGACAGATTCATAGAAAGAGTCTTAAGGAAATGTAATTCGTCGACGTAAGATGTGACATACAAAGCACTAGTTAGGCCGATTCTTGAGTATTGCTCGTAAGTCTAGAACCCTTACCAGATTGCGTTAATAGAGGAAACACACGAGATCCAACGAAGAGCGGAGAGTTTCGTCACGGGATCGTTTGGTCGACCAAGAGCGTTAGGAAGATGCTCAATTCCAGTGTCAGACGTTACAAGAGAGGAGTTGTGCTTCACGGAGATGTTTACTGTCGAAATTCCGAGAAAGTACGTTCTGGGAAGAGTTGGTCAACGTATTTTCTCCCACTTAAGTCTTGCAAAGTGAGCACAACGTAAAAATTAGAGGTATTAAGTCAATACGGAGGTTTACCGATACTCATTCTTCCCACGCGCCATTAGCGAATGGAAGAGGGAGAGGGGGATCAGATAGAGGTACCCCAACTTTCCTACGCCACGCACTGTCACCGTAGCTTGTGGTGTGTAAATGTAGATGTAGAAGCATTCACCGTCGAACGCTTCGGTATTCTGATTACAAAGGGACTACATGTAGTGCAACTAGGATTATACGACGAACTGATATTCTAATAATTAGTTCAATACTTATCAAATCACTGTCTTTAGATAGTTCCCAAAATTATATCACTTTCCTGAAGTCCTAATAAGAATTGCAAGCTCCCTGCCGCCATTGGATAAGCAGCAGCCAGCAGCAAGTCGTATAATCTTAGCTCACTTATTTGTTTCCTAGTTTAATTCTTAATTTCTTTGCGTGTTTTTGGGTACTTGCATAGATTAATTCACAATTTCGGGCTTATTATAGGATTTGAGAGTTCTGAATAGTGTATTTCCCCGTAGGCGTCAGTCATTTGTTTGTTTTGAACGGCTTGTGAGATAAATGAGAGGAAAAAATTGTTGGGGATGGATACGGACTGCGCCTGTTGTGTACGGATTCAGGGGGAATTCGCCACCGTCCGTAAACAGCTGGAAGCTGTGTTGGCCGTGCTCGACAGGCTCCAGGCTGTTGCCCTGGGCCGCGGTGACATTGAGACATCCAAGGCGAGCGCTTTGGCGCCTCTGGAACCTGTAGCATCGCCTGGGATCTTTGATGCCACTGCGCCCTCGGATTCGGACGTCCCTGCCGGTCGACACTTGCCTGACGGTGATTGGCGAACCGAGGCGGGTCGCGAATCCCTGGACGGAAGGCGAAAGTTGGTGCTGGCCACAAGGCTGTACACTTCCTCCATAACAGGTTTGAGGTACTGCCCACTGCTGAAAGTACTTCTGAGCCAGCAAGGGCGGCCTCGCCTGTTGCGGCAGCGGCCGGTCTTCCTGAGAGGTCCGGACAAGCGCAGAGGGTGGGAATTGCTTGTCATTGGGAGCTCCAATGTTAGGTCGGTGATGGAGCCCCTTAGGGATTTAGCAGCTAAGGGCGGAAAGAAAGCCAATGTGTACTCCGTGTACATACTGGGGGGAGTCATCCAAGATGTGGAAAGGGTCCTTCCGCATGCCATGAGGGGTACAGGGTGCAGCCAACTGCAGGTGGTGGCTCATGTTGGCACTAATGACGTGTGTCGCTGTGGATCGGAAGAGATTCTCTCTGGTTTCCGGCGGCTATCTGAGTTGGTGAAGACTGCCAGTCTTGCTAGCGAGATGAAGGCAGAACTCACCATCTGCAGCATTGTCGACGGGACCGATTGCGAACCTTTGGTACAGAGCCGAGTGGAGGGTCTGAATCAGAGGCTCAGACGGTTCTGCGACCGTGTAGGCTGAAGAATCGACCAAGCAACAGTCGGTATTGTAGTTGTAAATTGTCGTAGCTGTGTTGGAAAAGTACTAAAACTTCAAGCGCTGATAGAAAGCACTGAAGCTGAAATCTTTATAGGAACAGAAAGCTGGCTAAAGCCGGAGGTAAATTCTGCCGAAATATTTACAGAGGCGTAAACCGTGTTCAGAAAGGATAGATTAAATAAAGTAGGTGGTGGTGTGTTTGCGTCTGTTGGAAGTAGTTTATCTTGTAGTGAAGGTGAAATAGATAGTTCCTGCGAATTACTATGGATACTCAACAGCCGTACCAAAATAATAATTGGCTCCTTCTACCGACCGCCCGACTCAGATGATATAATAGCTGAACAGTTCAAAGAAAACTTGAAGCTCATTACAAATAAGTACCCCACTCATACTGTTATAATTGGTGGAGACTACAATCTACCATTGATTTGTTGGCGAAAATACTTGTTGAAAGTCAGTTGAAGACAGAAAACATCTTCCGAAATTGTACTAAATCTTTCTCTGAGAATTACTTTGAACAATTAGTTCATGAGCCCACACGAATTGTAAATGGTTGCGAAAACACACTTGACCTGTTAGCCACAAATAATCCTGATCTAATAGAGAGCGTCATGACGGATACAGGGATTAGTGAACACGTAGCGAGGCTCAAAACCATATCAACCAAAACCACTAAAAATAAACGCAAAATAAACATTGGCTTGATGCATTCCTAAGAGAGAGTCTCCATTCCTTCCAAGCTAATTATGTAAGTGTAGACCAGGTATGGCTCAAATTCAAAGATACAGAATCGACAGCAATAGATGGATTCATACAGCATAAGTTAATAAGAGACGGGACTTATCCACCATGGTACACAAAACACGCCAGACACTGTTGCAGAAGCAACAAAAAAAGCATGCCAAATTCAGAAGAACGCAAAATCCCCAAGACTGATAAGTTTCACGGAAGCTCGAAATTTAGTGCGGACGTCAATACGAGATGCTTTTAATAGTTTCGACAATGAAACATTGTCTCAAAATATGGTAGAAAACACAAAGAGATTCTAGTCGTATGTAAAGTACGCCAGTGGCAAAAAACAGTCAATACCGTCACTGCACGATAGCGATGGAAATGTTACCGATGATGGTGCCACTAAAGCGGAGTTACTAAATAAGTTTTCCGTAATTCCTTCACGAAAGAAGATGAAGTAAATATTCCAGAATTCGAAACAAGAACAGCTGTTAGCATGAGTGACATAAAAGTAGATATCTTACGTGTTGCGAAACAACTCAAATCACTTAAGAAACGCAGGTCTTCCGGTCCAGATGGTATACCAATGAGGTTCCTTTCAGAGTATGCGGACACACTAGCGCCTTTCTTAGCAATCATACACAAATGCTCACTTGACGAAAGGTCTGTTCCTAAAGACTGGAAAGTAGCACAGGTCACACCAATATTCAAGAAAGGAAATAGGAGTAACCCATTGAATTACAGACCCATATCACTGACCTCAACTCGCAGTAGGATTTTGGAGCATATACTGTACTCGAACATTTTGAATCACATTGAAGGAAATGACTTACTGATACATAACCAACACGGATTCAGAAACTATCGTTCTTGTGCAACACAGTTTATTCCAATGAACTAATGAGTGCTGTCGACAAGGGATCTCGGATCGATTCCACATTCCTAGATTTCCAGAAGGCTTTTTCTATCGCGCAATAGGGGTGAGAGTGTCACTAATATGATACGCGAGTTGGGGTGGCAGTCACCGAAACATAGGAGGTTTTCTTTTCGGCCAGATCTATTTACGAAATTTCAATCACCAATTTTCTCTTCCGCGAAAATATTTTGTTGACACCCACCTACGTAGGGAGAAATGATCATCACAATAAAATAAGAGAAATCAGAGCTCCAACGAAAAGATTTAGGTGTTCCTTTTTCCCACGCGCCATTCGAGAGTGGAATGGTAGAGAAGTAGTATGAAAAAGGTTCGATGAACCCTCTGCCAGGCACTTAAGTGTGAATGGCACAGTAACCACGTAGATGTAGACGGGAAGTGGTATAGATGCAATATCTCCAGTTTACAGTAGGGCTGTGCACACGGTACACGCTTTCGAACGGGCACACTGTTTCACGCCATTTCACAATTCGCCGCAAAGCTCGTTCGGGTATGAGCTGCTCGAACATCCGCATGATATTTGATTCGCGTGGCGTGAGTGAGAGCAAGTGATACGTGAGAAATACCAACTTCCCACAAGAAGTCATAACTCTGCTTAAAATTTAACATTTTCATGAGCTTGAAATTCGAGCATCGTACCTTTAAACCAAGCGCAAACGAAAATAACATTTCATTTACGTGTTTGAGACTACAAGTAAACTATCGATTCTCCCATGTATAAATCCGCTTCAAATGTCTGGTTGCTTTACAAATGAATTGCTGTGATAAATATTAACGCTAAGCTTGTAATCGAGGCTAAGATTAGAAAATGTTTGATATTATGTTTAAAGTTTATCTGAAGTATCTAAGTGCTCTCATTATAAACACTGAATGAATATAGTCTGTATAATTTGCTCTCCATTTTAAGCAAAAGCTTGTTTTTCACGCATCTTAGTGCTTATGACAAAAAAAAAAAAAAAAAAGTTCAAATGGCTCTGAGCACTATGGGACTTAACAGCTGAGGTCATCAGTCCCCTAGAACTTAGAACTACATAAACCTAACTAACCTAAGAACATCACACACATCCATGCTCGAGGCAGGATTCGAACCTGCGACCGTAGAGGTCCAGATTGAAGCGCCTAGAACCGCTCGGCCACTCCGGCCGGCAGTGTTTTTGACGTCATATGTTCTAAATTACGTGTCGTACAGTGAAATAATTTTGCAAGTACATTCAGTGGTAACAGGGTGAATATCTAAAACTTGCACCGCAAGTATTGCGAAAATGGAAAGCGTTATTGATTTCCAGTTTTCACAGAATGGGTTGGTAGTCAGTGGCTCGTATTTTTAGCCAATAAACAGATTGTAATAATACTTAGAAAATGTATCTTTTATGCAAGCATTCACTTTAAGTGGATCAGTGCCTATAGACATTACCAGAATAAAAAGTAGGATAAATCAGAATGTCAGTGGTAATAGTTTCCACGCCGATTCTTTGTTTGTGCCTTTCAATGTACGTAATTGCTAGGTGCGGTGTTGTTATTACGGTATTACTTTTGGACCATCTAATTACAACTGAATGAAAAATTTTCGTGCCATTCGCGTTTCCCCTTTATTGTTTGCAAGGGCATCTTCAATGGCAGGTTCCGTGTTGTTTTTTTGTTCCATTTTTGGCTCTGTTCTTTTTCTTATAATTGCCATATGAGTTTTTGATTTCCACGCTTCACGGCGCTAGGAAATGAACAAAATCAAGTATTCACAGACCCGCAAATAGCAATTATTAAAAGAAGAACAGCGTAAAAAATGGAACAAAAACAGAACATGTAGAACATAATACATGGAATTTTTCCATTGAAGATGCCTTGCAAAGAATAAAGGCGAAGCGCATATGGCACGAAAATTGTGTATCATCCAGTTGCAATTGTCTACATGTCGTAATATTACACGCAACCAAGGAGAACAGGACTACAGAGTTGAAGATGGTACGATGTTGTTACGAGCGCATTGCGACTTGCTACTCAGATAATGTGTGACAGTCCAAGCAATACGTCGTATGAGTGGACAATGGGACTTGCAGAAAAAAAAACCGATATGCTCATAGTGTATGGAAACTGAAGGAAGACTGCTGTTCGTTCTTGTACGTTGCATGCAGCAAGATATCCCTATATACGTCAACCATCTCTGCAATTATTTATCAACCCCTTCGACTAGTTACGTGAAAGTGATAGTGTAACAGCTAGAGAACGTAACAGAAGGAAAGAAATGACGACCGAAGAGGGCGGAATTCATTTTCTTTATGCTGTTGTAATTGATCCGCACGTTAGCTCCAGCACAATCGCACGAGGAAGTGGCGTAATTCAGGAAGTGTCCTGCGTATTTTCCATCGACATCGGTTCCGTGCCTATCACATCTACATCTACATCTACATCTACATCTATACTCCGCGAGCCACCTTACGGTGTGTGGCGGAGGGTACTTATTGTACCACTATCTGATCCCCCCTTCCCTGTTCCATTCACGAATTGTGCGTGGGAAGAACGACTGCTTGTAAGTCTCCGTATTTGCTCTAATTTCTCGGATCTTTTCGTTGTGATCATTACGCGAGATATATGTGGGCGGTAGTAATATGTTGCCCATCTCTTCCCGGAATGTGCTCTCTCGTAATTTCGATAATAAACCTCTCCGTATTGCGTAACGCCTTTCTTGAAGTGTCCGCCACTGGAGCTTGTTCAGCATCTCCGTAACGCTCTCGCGCTGACTAAATGTCCCCATGACGAATCGCGCTGCTTTTCGCTGGATCATGTCTATCTCTTCTATTAATCCAACCTGGTAAGGGTCCCATACTGATGAGCAATACTCAAGAATCGGACGAACAAGCGTTTTGTAAGCTACTTCTTTCGTCGATGAGTCACATTTTCTTAGAATTCTTCCTATGAATCTCAACCTGGCGCCTGCTTTTCCCACTATTTGTTTTATGTGATCATTCCACTTCAGATCACTCCGGATAGTAACTCCTAAGTATTTTACGGTCGTTACCGCTTCCAATGATTTACCACCTATGGCATAATCGTACTGGAATGGATTTCTGCCCCTATGTATGCGCATTATATTACATTTATCTACGTTTAGGGAAAGCTGCCAGCTGTCGCACCATGCATTAATCCTCTGCAGGTCCTCCTGGAGTACGTACGAGTCTTCTGATGTTGCTACTTTCTTGTAGACAACCGTGTCATCTGCAAATAGCCTCACGGAGCTACCGATGTTGTCAACTAAGTCATTTATGTATATTGTAAACAATAAAGGTCCTATCACGCTTCCCTGCGGTACTCCCGAAATTACCTCTACATGTGCAGATTTTGAACCGTTAAGAATGACATGTTGTGTTCTTTCTTCTAGGAAATCCTGAATCCAATCACAAACCTGGTCCGATATTCCGTAAGCTCGTATTTTTTTCACTAAACGTAAGTGCGGAACCGTATCAAATGCCTTCCTGAAGTCCAGGAATACGGCATCAATCTGCTCGCCAGTGTCTACGGCACTGTGAATTTCTTGGGCAAATAGGGCGAGCTGAGTTTCACATGATCTCTGTTTGCGGAATCCACGTTGGTTATGATGAAGGAGATTTGTATTATCTAAGAACGTCATAATACGAGAACACAAAACATGTTCCATTATTCTACAACAGATTGACGTAAGCGAAATAGGCCTATAATTATTCGCATCTGATTTATGACCCTTCTTGAAAATGGGAACGACCTGCGCTTTCTTCCAGTCACTAGGTACTTTACGTTCTTCCAGCGATCTACGATAAATTGCTGATAGAAAGGGGGCAAGTTCTTTAGCATAATCACTGTAGAATCTTAAGGGTATCTCGTCTGGTCCGGATGCTTTTCCGCTACTAAGTGATAGCAGTTGTTTTTCAATTCCGATATCGTTTATTTCAATATTTTCCATTTTGGCGTCCGTGCGACGGCTGAAGTCAGGGACCGTGTTACGATTTTCCGCAGTGAAACAGTTTCGGAACACTGAATTCAGTATTTCTGCCTTTCTTCGGTCTTCCTCTGTTTCGGTGCCATCGTGGTCAACGAGTGACTGAATAGGGGTGCCGGCCGAAGTGGCCGTGCGGTTAAAGGCGCTGCAGTCTGGAACCGCAAGACCGCTACGGTCGCAGGTTCGAATCCTGCCTCGGGCATGGATGTTTGTGATGTCCTTAGGTTAGTTAGGTTTAACTAGTTCTAAGTTCTAGGGGACTAATGACCTCAGAAGTTGAGTCCCATAGTGCTCAGAGCCATTTGAACTGAATAGGGGATTTAGATCCGCTTACCGATTTTACATATGACCAAAACTTTTTAGGGTTCTTGTTTAGATTGTTTGCCAATGTTTTATGTTCGAATTCGTTGAATGCTTCTCTCATTGCTCTCTTTACGCTCTTTTTCGCTTCGTTCAGCTTTTCCTTATCAGCTATGATTCGACTACTCTTAAACCTATGATGAAGCTTTCTTTGTTTCCGTAGTACCTTTCGTACATGATTGTTATACCACGGTGGATCTTTCCCCTCGCTTTGGACCTTAGTCGGTACGAACTTATCTAAGGCGTACTGGACGATGTTTCTGAATTTTTTCCATTTTTGTTCCACATCCTCTTCCTCAGAAATGAACGTTTGATGGTGGTCACTCAGATATTCTGCGATTTGTGCCCTATCACTCTTGTTAAGCAAATATATTTTCCTTCCTTTCTTGGCATTTCTTATTACACTTGTAGTCATTGATGCAACCACTGACTTATGATCACTGATACCCTCTTCTACATTCACGGAGTCGAAAAGTTCCGGTCTATTTGTTGCTATGAGGTCTAAAACGTTAGCTTCACGAGTTGGTTCTCTAACTATCTGCTCGAAGTAATTCTCGGACAAGGCAGTCAGGATAATGTCACAAGAGTCTCTGTCCCTGGCTCCAGTTCTGATTGTGTGACTATCCCATTCTATACCTGGTAGATTGAAGTCTCCCCCTATTACAATAGTATGATCACGAAACTTCTTCACGACGTTCTGCAGGTTCTCTCTGAGGCGCTCAACTACTACGGTTGCTGATGCAGGTGGTCTATAGAAGCATCCGACTATCATATCTGACCCACCTTTGATACTTAACTTAACCCAGATTATTTCACATTCGCATTCGCTAATAACTTCACTGGATATTATTGAATTCTTTACTGCTATAAATACTCCTCCACCATTGGCATTTATCCTATCCTTGCGGTACATATTCCATTCTGTGTCTAGGATTTCGTTACTGTTCACTCCCGGTTTTAACCAACTTTCCGTTCCTAATACTATATGCGCACTATTTCCTTCAATAAGAGATACTAATTCAGGAACCTTGCCCTGGATACTCCTGCAGTTTACCAATATTACGTTAACTTTTCCTGTTTTTGGTCTCTGAGGACGGACGTTCTTTATCAACGATGATAATGTCCTCTCTGGTAAGCCGTCAGGTATTTTATCGTTTCGCCCAAGGGGGGGTCCCTCTAACCTAAAAAACCCCCGTGTGCACGCCACACGTACTCTGCTACCCTAGTAGCTGCTTCCGGTGTGTAGTGCACGCCTGACCTGTCTATCTCCATCAAGAGCTGCATGGAAATGATTATGAGAATCGGTTGATTTCTGTACATGGGCATTAAGATAGGATGGCCTAGAAGTGTCATGTATCTTATTCAGTGATGAAATGAAATGAAATGATCGTATGGCATTGTTGGCCGGGAGGCCCCATGCGGGGAAGTTCGGCCGCCGTATTGCAAGTCCTCTTTAGTTGACACCACTTCGGCGACTTGCGAGTCAATGATGATGAATGACACACAACACCCAGTCATCACGAGGCAGAGAAAATCCCTGACCCCGCCGGGAATCGAACCCGGTATCCCGTGCGCGGGAAGCGAGAACGCGACCGCAAGACCACGAGCTACGGACTTGTTCAGGGATGAAGCCACATTTATCATTCATGGCCAGGTAAACCGCCGAAACATACACTGTTGATATGTCGACAATTCCCTTTGGCTTCGTGACTTCGACCGCCAGCGTCCATGGATTGTAAACATGTGATGCGGGACAGTGAACCATCAGCTCATAGGCCCGTTCTTGATAACACGGAATACTGAACGCGCTCAACTAGCACAGCCTCCTACAAACCATATTCCACGGATGCTGGAAGACGTTCCTCTGCAGACTAGGATCAACTTGAGGTACCAACATGATGGCTGTCTATCTCATAGTGCACGAACTACTACAGTATGTCTTCACGAATTGTTTCCATATCGCAGGATTGGACGCAAAGGACCTGTATCTTGGCCGACCCGTTCCCCGTATTTGACGCCTGTAGACTTTTTTCTGTGGGAGAGGCTGAAAGACACTATCTACAAAGACATATCAACTACACCCGATGATATGCAACTACGTATTAGTGCAGCCTGCTCTTGACTTCTCCGCTGAAATGTTAGCACGTGTGCAGCAGTCGTTCCATACCAGACTGGAAATGTGTGTTACCGCTGCCGGTGGTCATTTTGAACACAACCTGTCAGAGTCCACTTAATTAATGTGTACATTTGTGTTTTTCTTTAGTGTGTGCTACCACAGGTCTTGTACAAGAGTCGGCGTGAGAGCTTTTCGAAATACATCTCGTAACCGGCTCGCACTACATTCCTACAACAAATACCACCGACATTCTAATTTAATCTACTTTTAGTTTGTTAGTGCCCAAAGCCATTGTTCCATTTCAAAAAGTGAATGTTTGCACAAGAAATATACTTTCTAAGTATTATTACAATCAGTTGATTGGATAACAATTCGGGCCCCTGACTACCATTCCATTCTGTGAAAACCGCACTTCAGTAGCACTTTCCAGTTCCGCAATATCTGCGGTGCAAATTTTAGGTAGTTTACCGTGTAGGCCTATATGAATACGGTCTGCAAATCGTACTGCGATTATAATTGGTAGAAAAGAAGTAATAAATTATTTCGACATGCCTGCAGTTGAAATTTTACTGCATGAACAGCGAAAATGCAGTAAGCGATAAGAATTTTTCCTGTAATCATCATGAAGCGAGAAAAAGTTTCACAGAAGTTTGAAATTGTGTGGCTCGTTCTTTGCAAGTCACCAAGTGCTCTCACACTGGAATACTGGATGAATATAGAGTCTGGGTAATTTGCGCGTCCTGAACTACTACAATACCTCTCGTACTGTGTTAAACCTTTAACGGAAGATTATAGCTCTTAATTAGTAGATTATGGCAGCATTCTAAATTCGGTCAATTACGATACGAAATATTGCAAATCAATATTTGTTGCCGCTTGAAGCCGTTAGATAGATAACCTGAAACTGAAACCGCGTGGGGTGCACCGAATTAGTCATTTCGCAATATAGACACAATAGTGGGTTGCTAATGACCGTTTCGTTCCCTGCTCACATATTAGAATACCAGATAAAAAAATAGCTATTACCCTTTAATCAACCTGAAGACAAGAAGGGAATTTATTATTTTATTATTTACTTATCGTATGGCAATACAGACACGTAAGAAAGAAACAGACAAATCACTAATATAACAAACGTTAATAATTGCAAACAAACATTACTAATATAACAAAGTGTAAAGCTAGTTCGCGTCCGTAGTATAACTACACGTGCACCCTGGGTAACGCTAAATGAACTAGCACATACCGGCAGTCAGATAATCTGAGGATCTCCTGCCTATAAGACGCTTTCAGTAAGAGTTATGTCACCAGAAAAGAAGAGAAAACAATTGCTTAGACATTAAATGCCAAGTAATCAAAATAATCATAATAAATGAGTTTAGCTACTATCGCGAAAACAAAGAGTTGGGAGATAGTACCAACAGACGTCGCTAGATCGCGGGACAAGCGAAAGCTTAAAAATTAGGTTGAGTATGATTACTTACGATCTGCACCATAGAAGATACTTCAATCCTTTATTAATAAAGTCCATAGTACATTAATAACATTGTTTTATTCTGTTGTGAATAAATTCCTGTACAACGCCGAAATCAAATGCGATTGCGAAAATATTATGACAGCCCTGGCACACGTCGTGGAGATAGTACGAATAGAAATTGCTACATCGCGAGACGATCGAAATCTTGAGCACAGCCTGTGACGTAGATTGCGCGATCTGTTTCAGTCGTGCTTAAACGCAGCACTAATTTGCAGTCTTTGGCTTTGTCCACGTTAAACAAAATAATCAACAGGCCGATTCATAACAATAACCTAACGTACAGATGTGACTAAATACTTAGACCAAGAGAATCAGAAAGTAAGTACGAATTAAGATATACTAACTTTCTTATGCAAGTAAGAGAATTATGACTGAAATATTAATCAGATAATTAATATTTTAAGCATTGGCTAGGCGACCGTTATTTAGTTCCGATCGCTCGATAACTTTTGTCTTCTCAGCTACTAACAAAGTTTCAAGTTAAATACACTAATATGGCGTATATAAATGAAATCAACAGCATATAACATAGGCACCAAGTGAAAAATTTTATAAATATGCTGACTGCTGTTTTGACAAGAAACTGAAATCATCATAAAATACTGGGATTTCATTTATTCACATGTCACTAGAGTTGTTTATAATACTTATTTATGTTACCCTATAACAGCTCACACACACACACACACACACACACACACACACACACACACAAAACACTAGTAGCCATCTTGATTATCATTGAATGTATTAACCGACTCCGGTAAGTACGTTCTATTGTCGATACTGCCACATTTTTTAAGCTTTGCACTACTTTTGAATCTTTTTCTGTTAAAAATAGTGTTCTTATTATTTGAAACGTCTGTTGCTAAGTAACAAAAGATTTTGTAATTGATTGATCAGTTAAATATATGGTAATTGTGCAAAGCCGCCACTTATAAGTTTAAAATGGTGGTAGCTACTAAAGTGAGAATTCATGTTTTGCCATGGGAACTTTCAATTCCCCTCGTTTCGTGGTGCGAAGAAAGAATGTAGCAGCAGCCTACTGACAACAGCACCTTCCCAATACTACAAAATTTACTGATTTGCATGTTGCAGAATTAGTTTTAACCGTGTCACATATAAAATTTCTGTACTTACAGGACTCCGGATGAATGGATAAATGTCGGCATCGTCGACGATGTTAGGCACCCAGTTCCAGCCGAAGCATTTATCCCGCTCACCGGAGGAACTGACGGCAGCATCCCTACCGGCCCAGACAATGATATAACCAGCCTCTACGATTGGGTCCGCGTTGCAGTCACGGATTACGACAAGGAGGCGAAGCTGTACACAGTTCTCAGCACATCTGATGGGACTGACAGAATCTTTCATCTACCCAGGATCTACGTCATGTTTAAAGCGGAAGATCCAATAAATTTTGCCGATAGAATCGCAGATGCCGTTCAGAGGAGAGACGAGGCCGAAAACAATATAAAGTGAGTAAGCCGGAAGTGCAAACCAGAGGGCACTTCATGCTATGCAGCAGCAACCATAGTATCCTTTTTTTGCTGGTTCCCGAATTGTTAAAATCTGTGACATTCAAAAGCAGTTAGAAATATTAATACAAGATAACATAATGATCACAGACTCTTTTAATGGTTTTATTTCTATACTTTCGACTAGTAGCAGTATTCAAGGACTCAACTTATTAGCTATACGAATAATCACTACCATTCTGTATAAAGATATACTGGATCAACTGTATTCGTTCTTTTCTTTTTTTTTAAAAAAAAGTGTAAAGATGTACTCATTCTCATAGCATTCGAGAGATTTTTTAATTTATTGGTTTTCGATACGCGCCCACACAGCCACCTCAACAGTGAACAGACGATACGACAGTGTGCTTTGACAATTCAGTATGTTCATTAGCGTCAAACCGAAACCCTGGTTCGAAGCTACAACGGCTTAGATTTGTCATGTGACGCCATGCTATCGTTTTTTATGTTAGCTATGACGATACGAAGGTAAGAACAACGCAACACCCAGTGCGAGCGGAGAAAATTTCCGACTCGGCCAGGAATCGAACTCGGGCCTTTTCGGTTAACAATCTACCGCGCTAAACCCACAGCAACCGAGCAGCACTCGATAATGTTTGCAAAGAAACATTTTGCAACAAACAGTTCACCTCGCTCGGTAGTTGTTTCAGTATTTCACTATATACAATGGGAGAGAGTGTGTAGGAAAATACTAAAATACCAAAATAATCGCCTTTTTGAAAAGTGTGAAGTATAAGGTACATTATTTCAGTATATCGAAATGTTTGTGAACAGTGGTGAGTACGTTATATTCTAAACTTATCGGATTAATTGATATTCATGTGTCACAATTAGCCGCTATACGTTTTAATAGTTTTTATTTCTCACTGTTATTCCGAAGGTACCAGTTCTACGTCGACTGTATGATGCTGCCGGGAATACCAGATCTAAACGAAGCAAGCCTCAATAAACTGCTGAAAATGGCATCAGGCTTAAAGTTTTCGCCTCCAAGGGACAGTCTCGACAGGGTAAACTGATTTGAAATGTTCCTGAACTAAATGTTTCAGTTAGTTTAGTTACATAGACAAGCGATATTTACGCACTCTACTATCACCACGCCTGAGGTTCAGTATACCCTCGTAGAATGACTTTGTCTCACGTACACAGGATCTGAAGACTCTCAGTCACTCTTACATTAGGTTATTGTTAAAAACATATTTATTTACTTGGCATTGTTATTGGTTGGATTCTAAACTACAGCAAGAATTTGATTTTAAAGCTGGACTATGCGACTGACCTGTGAAATATTGCTATACCAAGAACGGAATTCAGCTTTTTGCTCACAGCTGTTTTTTTTTCCTTTTCTTCTTCTACTTCTTCTTCTTCTCCTCCTCTGACATTTGGACTGACTTGTCCAATTAGTTGTGGGGGAACTACATTAGAGCTTGGACTCCAAATCACAGTGCATTTCTCACAATAACATCGTTTGCCAGAGACGAAGGTGACGGTAAGTGACAGAAAACATTTGAATCGACTGGAGATCGAATTCCCAAAACGCTGGATTCGTAACTTGGCATTTACACTTTTCCTTTTTTCTCCGAAAATGAATAGAAAAAAAGGATGAGTTGAAATAGAACATCATCTTCTCTTCTTGTGGTTTATTACTGCGAAACGCAAGGGAAGACTCAACTCCTCCTGATAAACGTAACTCAAATTGTCTTTGAAAATAAAATATTTCAGTCTTCTTGTGCTAATTCTACTTGGCGACCAAACTTCTGAAGTGAAGATTCTATCTGAGATTAAAATCTGTTGGAACTGTGGAAATTCATTTAAAGTGACGCCAGTCTAAAACCCGACAGCCGTTCTTAAAACAAATCTTCCTGGCAATGCCGTTCTTAAACTAAACGCCCTAGGATGCTAAAACTTGGTTATGAAATTAAATCTCTACTTACACATTAAAAGAAAAGCATTCGCTAATAACGAAGACTGTAAAACAAAAGTTTTCTTGAGACCAAGACGCTGCTTAAAGGCGTAAAAATCTTCGACTGAAATCAGCTTTGATTCCCCGTTCGATTACTGACCGAAAGAAACTTGACAGAGACCGCGTCGCGAACCCTCTTCATATAACTAAAATTCCTCATTCCGAAAATTTTCATGTTGCGCTTACAATAACTAGGATTAAGTTAACTGGAACATCTTTCCTAAATTAGCGATTTATATGCAGGTGCCTTCCATATACTATCCGAATCTTGCGTTACTAACCACATCTGCAAGCATCACCAAGTCAAGTATGCATTGTTTTACAACTTTTTCTCATGTCTACATCTTACTGAACCACTGTCCGCTATAATTACATCCTTCAGAAGTCATTCCGTGTCCACTTGTTGCAATAATGATCCGAAGAGCGTAACTTTAATCTCATGTCTTTTGATTACTTTCTTTAGTCCGAAATACTAAGCCCATATTGCGAAACAAAAGATTTCCCACTTTTATTCTCGCTCGTTTAGAAATCGTCCAGAGCTGCTGACCAAGCAGTTACCTCAAGTTGTAGCTACTGTCTTCATAGCAAAGACTACAAAATGTGCAGTATCCAGATGGTTTTTTCGTGAGGGAGTTCTTCCAATCCGGTAGTAAGGTATCTTCGATTTGTAGGCAATTCCACGATGTTCTTGTAATGAGTGCTAATACATCACAGTTTCAAACCTGAAAGCTATCTTCGCAAGTAAAATGGTGCACCGTTGAAGCCATCACTTAACATTCACGGCAAACCGAGGAGTCTGTTAAACACATTTTAAAACTTTCTTTTTTCCTTACTCATGATTAATACGGTTACAGCAATGACTACGAACGTTTGTATGAAAGGATTACACATTTTTGACCGTACCTGTGCCAATTTCGGGTACAGATTTTCAAGATCCGCAGGTGCTCTGGGGAAACTAGCATGGATTTTTCGTACGTCTAAATAGTACTGACAGACGTAACTAAATCCAGCTATTCTTAGGAGAAGAAAAACTTCTTAGCCAAGATCGCAATAAAACACTGCATTGTGGATGAACGCTTTCGGTAAAACTATGTTACCATCATCAGATCTTCGTACTGGTTATTATAAACATCTTGTTTCGGATGCAGGTGCACAACATATGACGTGAATGATGTGTACGCACGTCAAATGTAAAATTTAAAATTATCGTGTACACAAATCGCCTACTTAGGGTGGTCATCCACAATGCAGTGTTTTATTGTGATCGTGGCTAAGAATTTTTTCTTCTCCTAAGAAAGTAAATACATATCGCCCCTTCATACTTAATATGAGTAAACTAATAAACCCAGATATTCTGTTATTGATGTCCGTCGGTGGTTCTACAGTGCAGTATTAGAAAGTTACTTCATAAAACTGTTTTCTTCATCTGTTAATTTTGTGCACTCTGCAGAGATAGTGTCAGTTTACTTCGAGACTGCACAAACCTAAATCCCCATTTTTTTCCACATTCAGTGTTGCCCCACAGCCCTGCTCGTAAACAACCTTGACTTCGCATAGCTTGTCTGACACCTGTTGGTTGTTTACTAGAACACTTGCATTACCAATGTAGGAGTTTGGCGCTGTCCTCAACGCCTAAGTAGTAATCTCGGCATCACAAGTCTCCATTGCGAATGTGTACAACGTAGCGAATAACACGCGATGGCTGCATGCGTTAAAGGCTTTTATCCCGCTGGGAGACGAGACAATCCATTACTGTTTCGTTGAATGTGGTGGGCCGCTGACGGATGCAAACCGCATTCACTCTCTCTCTTCCTCGACCGACAGAAACTGGCATTCACGCATGTCTCTCATCAAATTACCAAGGATGAGAAAATCACACGGGTGCACGGAGGCCGAATGGCATTGTGGGGGCGGGCTTTATCGCGCAACAGGATGATTCCATCCAACAGCATTCCCGTGCGTTTTGCCTTGATAGTGCGTCGCAGTTTCTGCAAAGTGTCTTCACAGCGCGGGAGATTCACGCTCGAGGAGCTCGACGAGCATAGGGCTCCTGCTGTCGAAAAAGAGGTCACTATTAATAGTCTTTGTGCAGCGCGTGACGTCATCTAAGGATTACACGGTCACCACTGAATGTAGGTAGGTGAAACAGATTTGAGTTGTACCATTGCTAGCAGTTTAGCATTTTTGTGACCAAATTTAGCATGTTTTAAAGTAATGCGGTATGAAAAAATTAATCAAAGATAGTTTATTTTTTGTTCAAAACATAAAAATACATTATTAGGATTGTCTTAGTTTCCACCGGGCCGCCACACTGTTTTATTAACATTCGACTTGCCGTGTAGTGTCGTAACATCACACTTGTCGGACATTCTTAATAGTTTGTTGTAGTTGCTTGGGGGAATCCCAGACAGGACAGAAACTTTATTGTAGATCCAGACGGGAGATTATTTGTTAATTTTTTGTTCGATCGCAGCTAATTAGTACGTAATGGTTATGTCGGATTAATGATCATAATTCACTAGTAATATTTTGACAATTACCACGAAATACAGTAAAGTTCAGAGTGCACGTTGATATACGAGTTTGAAGACTAGCCTAAACAAATCGAAAGCTACTCCACGAAAATATACTGTAAGTATTGCTAGTGCAATATTGTGGCTGAAATCTGCTCTTTAAAAGAACATATTCCATCTTGAAGACACGTCAAAGCCCTTTAACCATTGAAACGTCAAAGAAAGATTGAGTTCCCAAAAATAAAATTACTTGACGATGCAAAACGCAGAAACCACGCTAGCCGTATTTGTGTGTCTGCATATTTCTATTTTGACGACTGACCATTTATCCCAATTAATGTTAAAAAAGTTAAGCATCCATAATGTTTATCCTTATTTTTAACTAATACAGGTACCATAAAATATTAAAAATGTATTGTTCGTTCGTAATTTTAACCGAAAATTATATCTTAAGTTTTGTTTTAGATAGTTTTTAAGATAGTATTTACCTACATGTCACGATATCTCCTACCGACGCAAGGTAATTGATGTTTTCTGTTCCTTTCATCGAGTGATACATAGACGTGGGTACGATGATACACTGTGAACACAAACTACCTTACTAATATCCTTCGCCCTCCTACCTTTGGCGAGGAAGTTCCAAATTTTTATACTCTCTCTCTCTCTCTCTCTCTCTCTCTCTCTCTCTCACTCTCTCACACACACAGTATAATATTAACTGATAACTTTAAAGAAACAGTAGGCTTGTTATTAAAATTACAGTATTATATAACAATGAATTTCTTCAATATGGTAGAATGGTGGTTTGAGTGCTTGTTCTGGTAAATAATTTGTGCCTCATGAGGTCATAACTGTTAAGTAAGCTTGACAATCTGCTGTAAACAGGTACATTACACTCCTTAAATACTTTTTGATAACATATTGCAATTATAATTATGTAGTTATTTACACGCACAAACTGCTGCTCTCATTTGTTCCTTTAGTGGCGTCATTTTGACAGTAATAGCAACTCCAGCTAGTTTTTCTTTCATTTTATTTATTTTATTCATCCAGTGATCCTCTCTCAAAGATGTAGGATTTGACGTAATGCAACGAAAATAAATAGTTCAAAATATAGCCTACATAGACAATGAATGTATAATTATATGTTTTTTTGGCAGTAGGACAGGTGGTGTGCCATGGACTTGCTGAAGCCACTATTGTGGCATTTTCCCGAAATGATTTAGGGAAACCACAGAAAACCTATATCAAGATGACTGGGCAGACAAAACCCCATCCTCCCGAATATGAGCTCATGGTCTTAAATTTCAATGCTTTGTTAAATAGGCCTGTATTGTAGAATGTTCTTTTAATTACATCAGATAACTTATAGTATTAAACATAGTTTGCACAGCATTACTCCAAACCCTGTAATAAGGATACCCACTGGTGACTCCTGGCCCATGAATGTGCTGATATGGTCCTTGCACTCCCTCCAATATGTTCGGGAAACTGACTCCAGCCTCATAATCGTGCAGCGATGCTCCTTGCATATCTTAATGTCCTCTCTTCACTCCACCTGCAAAAGTCAGTATCCCACCATGGTGAGTGATAGGACATTACTATTATGCACCTGTTTTGTGGGCAGGGATAAAATACGGGGAGCAAAAGGCTATTTACAATTTGTACAGAAACCAGATGGCAGTTTTGAGAGTCGAGGGGCGTGAAAGAGAAGCAGTGGTTGGGAAGGGAGTGAGACAGGGTTGTAGCCTTTCTCCGATGTTATTCAATCTGTATACTGAACAAGCAGTAAAGAAAACAAAAGAAAAATTTGGAGTAGGTATTAAAATCCATGGAGAAAAAATAAAAACTTTGAGGTTCGTTAATGACATTGTAATTCTGTTAGAGACAGCAAAGGACTTGGAAGAGCAGTTGAACGAAATGGACAGTGTCTTAAAAGAAGGGTATAAGATGAACATCAACAAAAGCAAAACGAGTATAATGGAATGTAGTCGAATTAAGTTGGGTGATGCTGAGGGAATTAGATTAGGAAATGAGACGCTTAAAGTAGTAAATGAGTTTTGCTATTTGGGGAGCAAAATAACTGATGATGGTCGAAGTAGAGAGGATATAAAATGTAGACTGGCAATGGCAAGGGAAGTGTTTCTGAAGAAGAGAAATTTGTTAACATCGAGTATAGATTTAAGTGTCAGAAAATCATTTCTGGAAGTATTTGTATGGAGTGTAGACATGTATGGAAGTGAAACATGGACAAGAAATAGTTTGGACAAGAAGAGAATAGAAACTTTCGAAATGTGTTGCTACAGAAGAATGATGAAGATTAGATGGGTAGATCACATAACAAATGAGGAGGTATTGAACAGAATTGGGAAGAAGAGGAGTTTGTGGCACAACTTGACCAGAAGACGGGATCGGTTGGTAGAATATGTTCTGAGGCATCAAGGGATCACCAATTTAGTATTGGAGGGCAGCGTGGAGGGTAAAAATCGTAGAGGGACACCAAGAGATGAATACACTAAGCAGATTCAGAAGGATGTAGTTTGCAGTAGGTACTGGGAAATGAAGAAGCTTGCACAGGATAGAGTAGCATGGAGAGCTGCATCAAACCAGTCTCAGGACTGACCACCACAACAACACATCAACAACAACAACAACAACAACAACATCGTGCACTATAAATCTTGGCAGAAAATTTTCTTGTAAAAGCATTGTATTGTGATCAGGTGTTGTAATGTGGCAGAGTGTTGTCCCTTTTCATTAGGCCAATTAATCATTACTCTGAGTTCTCTCACTAATATTTAATTGAGCAGTCTGTGTTAGCTCCCTTTTTAAACAGGTGTAGTGTAGTAGGACTAATCTTTTTCATCTCATTTGGCAGTTTGTATTTATGTATAAAAATTCAACCTGCATTTGTTTGTGGTTGCAAAACTCGAAAACTAAGTCAATCAACTGACTTGAATTGCAAGTTTTTATCTGCCTATTTTTTCATAAATATAATAATAAATAAATATGTAACATATAAGAGGGAAATGTCCCAAAATTCTCAAAAATTCTTGTCCAATTTACTTCAGATTTTTACATGTTAGTGTAAGAAACATTTGGATGATATTTTTTAAACAACAATGTAGATTTTTCTGGTAAAACTGACTGCGAGGAAGAAAATACTCTGCTGTAAAAATTTGGTAATTTGTTTCCTTTGTCGCAGGTAATTTCAACTACGATAGCAGGGCATTTAAATCATTAGAGAAAATGTTTCACCCAATATATATTCTTTCTTATAATATGTTTTTAAACATGAATTGTTCATACAACAATGTGCAGTTTTGTTGTCTTCCTCACAGATTGTTTTTACAGAAAGCAGGAAAGTTGTATTTATGGCGTATCAGCTTCTGTTTGGAATTCTACTACAGAATCTGAATTGGCAATAACAGTAAACGAAGCTCAAGGTCACAGGAAGGAGGGAGAGAGGAGATGGATAGAGGGGTGGCAGGAAATAGACATAGAGAGCAGAGAGTAGGAGAGGGGCAGGAGGAGATGGAGAGACGGGGGGGGGGGGGGAGGAGGAGAAGAAGAAGGAGATGGACGAAGAGAGTGGGAGGAGGAGATAAGACAGGGACGGGGGGGGGGGGGGGCAATGTGATTAGAATGTATGTCCATTTCCCGTACATATTAGAAACTTGTGCTTTCACTTTTCTTTCTTTTTCATTCAACCAGACTGAGCCACAGCAGTGCATGGCTGGGTACAGCTGGTAGTATTAAATAATTTTAATTGATGATAGGAAATGTGTTTGGGTTTCTTGTTTTTGCTTGGTAAATATAAATGCAATTTGGCTCTTCTTCCACGATTGTGTAGAACTAGTAATGAAATACTTTGTAACATTTTCCCTAATTTGCATGACAGATTGGTAAAAGTACTAGCTTGGTGCAGTAAGAATACATAGTTTTTTAAATAGTTCCTGTACATTTATCCCAACAACTTTTGATTATAATTCTTATTGCCCAGTAAAACAGTCCTCTAAGAGCGTATTGTATGTAGGAATAGTATGTCATCACAGGACATTGGCTATTACAAAGTAACGCCATTCTTTTTTGTTGACGGTATCTTTGTATATTTGTTCCATGTTAATTGACAGTCAGTATTCACCCTAAAAACTTTCTGTCAGTTACACAATTTATAAATTTGTCATTTATACTTACCATGATGGAATTGTGTTTCCTCTTTATTTTGAAGCACATACTGTTTGTTTTCTTTATGTTCATTCTTAATTCATTACATATAGCCCAAGTGTGAACATCTTGAAAGTTATTTGTCTTTTCTAGAAGGAGTTCTGGTGTTTTATGAGTGATTATGATGTTGATGTTGTTGACAAAGAAACTTTTTCTTCGTATCTTGTACTGTCTGGAAAGTCATTGCAGGGTGTCTCATACTTTTTGGGTCAAATTGAAAGAGGTGATACTGAGTCCACAACCAATTATATTGAGATACTTATTTCCTGCCTCCCTGATTGGTTCATGTTACCTACTGTTGCAGCAAGATGAGCTGCCACAGTTCTTGGAAACTGTAGCCTTGTTGTCCATGAAAGGCTGTGGTTTCAACACAACAGAGCACCAGCCCATTTTAATGTTAATCTGTGCGTGCATCTGTACAACATGTATACACCTTGTTGTATTGCAAGGGATGGGAAGTCCTGTGCCATCGCCTGTGGGATCGCTGGATCTAAAACCTCTGGACCTTTTCTTTTGGGGTTACATCAAGATGTTGGTGTATGAAACCCCCATGGAAATGAACCCTCGTAGAAACGGATGAAGATCCGGTTGCTAGGGTCCAAGGTGTCTGTCTCCTGGTACAACAGACAAAAGGGTACTTAGAGAGAGCACAGCAGAATGTCATGCACCATTGGCATGCATACATTGAGGCTTGTGGTGATTACTTTGAACAGTTACTGGGAGCTACGTTGTAGTTATGTGGCATGCACTATGTACATCTGCATCTACATGATTACTGTGCAATTCACATTTAAGTGCTTGGCAGAGGGTTCATCGAACCACAATCATAATATCTCCCTACCATTCCACTCCCGAACAGCGCACGGGAAAAACAAACACCTAAACCTTTCTGTTTGAGCTCTGATTTCTCTTATTTTATTTTGATGATCATTCCTACCTATGTAGGTTGGGCTCAACAAAATATTTTCGCATTCGGAAGAGAAAGTTGGTGACTGAAATTTCGTAAATAGATCTCGCCGCGACGAAAAACGTCTTTGCTTTAATGACTTCCATCCAAACTCCCGTATCATATCTGCCACACTCTCTCCCCTATTACGTGATAATACAAAACGAGCTGCCCTTTTTTGCACCCTTTCGATGTCCTCCGTCAATCCCACGTGGTAAGGATCCCACACCGCGCAGCAATATTCTAACAGAGGACGAACGAGTGTAGTGTAAGCTGTCTCTTTAGTGGACTTGTTGCATCTTCTAAGTGTCCTGCCAATGAAACACAACCTTTGGCTCGCCTTCCCCACAGTATTATCTATGTGGTCTTTCCAACTGAAGTTGTTCGTAATTTTAACACCCAGGTACTTTGTTGAATTGACAGCCTTGAGAATTGTACTATTTATCGAGTAATCGAATTCCAACGGATTTCTTTTGGAACTCGTGTGGATCACCTCACACTTTTCGTTATTTAGCGTCAACTGCCACCTGCCACACCATACAGCAATCTTTTCTAAATCGCTTTGCAACTGATACTGATCTTTGGATGACCTTACTAGACAGTAAATTACAGCATGTATGTTGAGATAAAAAACCAGTAGTCAGAAATACATATTTATTGTGTTATGGACGTTATACAAGGGCGATGTACTTGAGGACAATATTATGGAAATGGAAGAGGATGTAGATGAAGATGAAATGGGAGATAAGATACTGCGTGAAGAGTTTGACAGAGCATTGAAAGACCTAAGTCGAAACAAGGCCCCGGGAGTAGACAACATTCCATTAGAACTACTGACGGCCTTGGGAGAGCCAGTCATGACAAAACTCTACCATCTGGTGAGCAAGATGTATGAGACAGGCGAAATACCCTTCAAGAAGAATATAATAATTCCAATCCCAAAGACAGCAGGTGTTGACAGATGTGAAAATTACCGAACTATCGGTTTAAAAGTTACAGCTGCAAAAATACTAACGCGAATTCTTTACAGACAAATGGAAAAACTGGTAGAGGCGGACCTCAGAGAGGATCAGTTTGGATTCCGTAGAAATGTTGGAACACGTGAGGCAATACTAACCTTACGACTTATCTTAGAATAAAGATTAAGAAAGGGCAAACCTACGTTTCTAACATTAGTAGACTTAGAGAAAGCTTTTGACAATGTTGATTGGAATACTCTCTTTCAAATTCTAAAGGTGGCAAGGGTAAAATACAGAGAGCGAAAGGCTATTTACAATCTGTACAGAAACCAGATGGCAGTTACAAGAGTTGAGGGACATGAAAGGGAAGCAGTGGTTGGGAAGGGAGTGAGACAGGGGTGTAGCCTATCCCCGATGTTATTCAATCTGTATATTGAGCAAGCAGTAAAGGAAACAAAAGAAAAATTCGGAGTAGGTATTAAAATTCATGGAGAAGAAATTAATACTTTGAGGTTCGCCGATGATATTGTAATTCTGTCAGAGACAGCAAAGGACTTGGAAGAGCAGTTGAACGGAATGGACAGTGTCTTGAAAGGAGGATATAAGATGAACATCAACAAAAGCAAAACGAGGATAATGGAATGTAGTCAAATTAAATCGGGTGATGCTGAGGGAATTAGATTAGGAAATGAGACACTTAAAGTAGTAAAAGAGTTTTGCTATTTAGGGAGTAAAATAATTGATGATGGTTGAAGTAGAGAGGATATAAAATGTAGACTGTCAATGGTAAGGAAAGCGTTTCTGAAGAAGAGAAATTTGCTAACATCGAATATAGATTTAAGTCTCAGGAAGTCGTTCCTGAAAGTATTTGTATGGAGTGTAGCCATGTATGGAAGTGAAACCTGGACGATAAATAGTTTGGACAAAAAGAGAATAGAAGCTTTCGAAATGTGGTTCTACAGAAGAATGCTGAAGAGTAGATGGGTAGATCACATAACTAATGAGGAGGCATTGAATAGGATTGGGGAGAAGAGAAGTTTGTGGCACAGCTTGACAAAAAGAAGGGACTGGTTGGTAGGACATGTTTTGAGGCATCGAGGGATCACAAATTTAGCATTGGAGGGCAGCGTGGAGGGTAAAAATCGTAGAGTGAGACCAAGAGATGAATACACTAAGCAGATTCAGAAGGATGTAGGTTGCAGTAAGTACTGGGAGATGAAGAAGCTTGCACAGGATAGAGTAGCGTGGAAAGCGGCATCAAACCAGTCTCTGGACTGAAGACCACAACAACAACACATGGACATACACAGTGGACATCACATTGTCCAATATCATCTGATAGGTCCTTATTTGCTGCCTCCCCATTTGACTGGTCCATGTTACCTGGTGTTTCTGCAAGTTATGGTGTTGCAGTTCTCGGAGACTATACCTTTGTTGTCTGTGAAAGGATACGGTTTCAACTTGACGGTGCACCAGCCCACTTTAATGTTAATCTCTGCGAGCACCTGTACGACATGCACCCTTGTCGTTAGGTGGAAAAGGGATGTCATCTCCCGTGGCAGCTCAATCACCGACTTTCACACCTCGGGACTTTTTCCTCTGGGGTTTCATCAAGTTGTTGGTATATGAAACTCCTTTAGAAACGGATGAAGAACTAATTGCAAAGGCCCAAGCTGCCTGTCTTCTGGCACAGTAGACACCAGGTAGCTTTGAGAGAGTTCATGTTGTTGCAGGACATTTCACATATAAATGTTACAAACTTTGTTAATGTTTATTGTACAACTCTAAACTAAAACTGTCCCAGCAGGCCTCAGAAGGCTCAGTGGTACCAACTGACCACTATGTCATGGTCAGCCAATAGACGTCACTGGATGCAGATGTGGTGGAGCATGTGGTCAGCATACTGCTCTCCCGGCTGTTGTCAGTTTTTGCGACTGGAGCCACTACTTAGCAATCAAGCAGCCCCTAAATTGGCCTCGCAAGGGATGAGTGCAGCCCATTTGCCAAAAGTGCTCGGCAGACGTGGACGGCCAACTTTGTCATTAGATTTTCTGTAACTGGTTCAAATGGCTCTGAACACTATGGGACTTAACTTCTGAGGTCATCAGTCCTCTAGAACTTAGAACTACTTAAACCTAACTAACCTAAGAACATCACACACATCCATGCCCGAGGCAGGATTCGAACCAGCGACCACAGTGGTCGCTCGGCTCCAGACTGTAGCGCCTAGAACCACTCGGCCACTCCGGCCGGCTTTTGTAATTCTGCTGGAACTGATTTCACTGTTTTCAGTGAATGTATGTAACCTCGCTATGCAGCTCAGCATCCATCGCCATGTGCTGGCTCAGTTTCCCTCATTTCTGCCATGCGGAAATCAAGGCAATTTCTGCTTTCAGGCGTGTCAGGTACTTACTCATCTCTGTGTTCAGCTTGCTGTGGCCCCTGACTTTCCTGTCTGGCCTGGCCGCTGTACAGCAAGATGCCAGCCATATATTGCTCAGTTAAATTTTCCATCCTTTGATCGGTATTTTTATAAGAACTGCTGTCTGTACTTCACACAACTCCAGTTTGTGTAATATTAGCTTGCTTCATATGACACAGAGTAGCACCAGTCTGCAGGTGTTTAATGTCAATTTCTTTACATGCGTACTTGTAGTACCAAACCATTTGTTATCATCTGTGTTGTGGATTGTTCAGCATGAGTATTACACGTTCCAGTTACATTAATGTGACCACCACCTATGTTTGATGTTAACGTGCAATGATCATTCACAGATAAGCAGTGGCAGCACTAGCTATGGAGGGTAAATAAAGCAGGGATGTGGAAAACTGCAGTCATTATCATACTGTAGGAACAGAGCGATTTATTTTACATACAAAAGGGCATGATCATTGGCAATCGGGCCAAAGGTGGAAGGATTTCTGAAGCAGCTAAGTTTCTAAATTGTTTGCTTGTCACTGTGGTTAAAGAATATCATGTGTTGCAAAATGATACTATCCCAAATCGGTGCTGAGGAAATTGTGGTGCACCACAGGCCATAGATGACAGGGGTGAGCAATGGCTGTGGACATGAGTGAAAGCAAATGGATGTGTGACTTTTGAGCATCTGACCACTCAGATGAACCAAGGGGCTACCAGCAGTGTCTTCTCAACAACTGTTCAGTGAGCGTTGCTGCATATGGGTCTCCGCAACAGGTACCTGATTTATGCATTCATACTGACTGCTGTTCAATGATGAAGACTGTAATTTGCATGTAAATATCACAACTGGATATCAGCTGAGTGGCAGAAGAGGGCATTTTCAGATGAATCATGTTTTATGCTCTGTCGGACAGATAACCTTTGTTGTGTATGGTACGAAAGTCTGAAATTTGAGGTGACAGCCTGAAGAAGGGAGTGTTATGGTCTGTGGAGTGTTTTTGTGGCATTGTCTAGGTGATCACATCATTCTGAAAGGCACAGTGGATCAACGGAAGTTTACTTCAATCCTTGGGGACCATATCCACCCATGCATTGAGTTCATTTTTCCTCAGCATGATCTACCAGCACGACGCACTTTTTTTTCCTGAGTAAGGTCTACGAGCAGGACAATGCAATTTGACACACAGCTCGAAGTGTATGTGCATGGTCCCAGTCGCACCAGGATGAGTTTACCATACCCCCAGACCACCAAACTCCCCAGATTTAAATCCAGTTGAGAATCGGGTTGTTCATGCTGTGGATCCTCAACCTAGAAACATAGTGCATCTGGCCATGGCACTGGAGTCAGAATGGCTCCACATCCCTTGTTGTTACCTTCCAGAGTGGTATGGACTCTCTTCGTGCTGTCTCAGAGCGGTCTGCACTGTAGAAGCTGGTTACTCAGGCTTTTGACAGGTGGTCACATTAATGTGAGTGGACCGTATAATACTCATATCTCATCGGTGGGCTTGCAGTGTATTATTGTCAACTCTGCTGCATCCATGCTTGTACTTCTCACTGTAATTAACATCCCTTCACTATGTTTCTGTGTGTAGTTCATTGTTTCTATCAAGTAGAGATGCCCTATCTGTTGTATTAGCGTTACTGCAGTCCCTCTTCAGGCCACATAGGTACAGCCAGCAATCTTGTGCATCTACCACTAGCCAAACCATCTGATAAAATACCATAAAATTCTCAAATAAGTCACTGCTGTGATAAGCAGACACACACGACTCCCAGTGATTAGGCTATGTTAACCCTTGTTGCAATCATCATATATCCATTGTGCATTGCTTTCAATTGAAGTTAATTAAGACAACTAGAAACAAAAACATACATATTTAAATACAAACATCTGCTTACCTCCTCTGTTTTCCACACACTACGATGTACCACGTAACTATATTAAACATATGCATGTCGCCAAACCATTGTTCATGAAGGTGATAACATATACCTAAATTTTCAGTCCATTATTTAAATGACCCAGTTTATATGAACAATCCTAGTAAATTTGGAAATTTTATTCAGGAAATTTTATTCAGCACATGTACTGATACAGCTCGTTTTATCATAAGGTATTGTGTAAGATGTTTGGCTACTGTAATGAATTGGTCAGTATATTGATGTCAACAGAAAAGGCCTATTCATCGTTCATTGGAAAATTAGGATCTGTGGGAGATCTTTTCAGCTTTAAGCACAGATATTGCATTAACATACATGGTTATTCTGCATTTGTGCAATATGTAATGTGTGAAACAACACTTCATTTTCATGACCAAGTGCAGAACCAGAACATTTCTATGCTGGACAGCTGGCAAGAATTCTACAGGAAGAAGAAATTAACACTTTTCATGGTAAGAATTCTCAGTAAATGGTGTGGTTAGGTTATCCTTAGCAACATTAGTTAATAGTCAAGATTGAATAGCAGTGCTGAAGGTAATTATACCATACTGCAAGTGAAGATGATATGATTAGTTGATGAGCAACTGTTAAATCCTCTGATTACAGTTACTATAAACAAGAATTTTAGTAGTCAAAAAAATTTCACCTACCACACCAGAAGGCACCCACCACACCAGAAGGCTTCAGTCGTGCCATCAGTTCCATGACAGCTTCACAGCAGTCATTGCAATCACACCTGTGGCTCTTCAGCTGACAGTGTTGGCTTCATCTGTTCTCTAGCCTCCAGTCTGCTGCAATATTGCCTGATTATTGTAGTCTCTCCTCAGTCGCACAAACTTCTGATCACCCCAAAATAGAAAGTCTAAATGAGTGCAAGAATTTGCTCAAGAATGTAAATGACACAATAATTTGAATTGCATTAACACATATTTATTCTTCACTAAGCTCAATTATTAGGAACAGTGACCAGTAGTTTATCGACTATTTTCATAATATTAGCACACTGAAAGAGACCAACATGTACAATTAGAGTGGTGAAGATAATTGTCCTTTTGTGGCACAAAATAAAGTTCATATCTACATTAAAATATTACATTTCACACTTGACACAGTCCTGTAGTAATTTATTAGAGAAAAAATACTATGTGGTAATTTAATTAAGCTTGTCCATAATGAACATCGTCTGTCAAAAAATCACTACTTTCATTGACAGTAATCAGCCATACCACATAATAATCATAGTTTAGTAAAAATGTTTGTTGATTTAGGTTACAGAAAACATTCAAAAGTTACTAAACATTAAAGTTCTTGAGTTCGCAGTTTTTGGTGCGCATATTTTCTCGTACTGCATGTGCATAGTAGTGGTGTGACTCAGTGCTGTAAGCTCACCCAAATTTGTGAGCTTTCAAACTGCAAACTGCTAGTTCTGAGCAACGTTTGGTAACTTATAGACAGGAGTAAGAATGAATTTATTTCCTAAATTACATTATGCATTGAAAATCAGCTAGGCTGGATTTCACTGTTTTTGATGAACTACAAGAACTAATGTGATTTTGATTTATAAAAAAGTTTGTTGGTCACAAATTCAGAAAGATACATTGACACTATTATTTTTATACAGTGTGGATCCCCTGGTTTACCTTTATGATGCAGATTTTAGTAAATTAACATGATTATTATGTAGTGAGTTAATTAACCAATGCTGTACGTCATTTTGTCCAGAAAAATTAGAGTAACAAAAGTATGTAGCTGAGGATCGAAACTTAACAGTGAAGAACTCTGCAATGGAAAATGGGTCAGCTTGTGAACTTAGTTTAATTATTTCATAAGATAATTAGTTCCATATAAGTGAAAAGATGCTACTGGAAAGTTGGAGTGCTTAGCTGTACAGTGGATATGTTACTACATGAAATTATACTGATTAGCTCACAAAATTTTCACATACTGAACTGTAGTGCTAGGTTTAATTAACCATAACTGAATCATCATGCTCTATAGCCAAACTAATGGTATCAGCGAAATCAGAGTAGTTTGAAGAATAAACAACAATAAACATATATGGAGAAAAGCATATTTATGCTTCTGGAATATCAGTACTTAATGCCACATGTTACTTATAAAACAGTATTAAAAATAAAGAATTAGAGAAAGGAAAAAATAGTTATTAGCAGCAGTCAAAGACATAACAGATGTGGAGAATCCACCATGCTACATTGCAAGTCATACAGTACCCAGCATTGATTGGGCTTTCCATGAGTATTGTAACCTGATGAGCACCACAAGAAATTTGGTGACCTGTACTGTCCCACTGAAGTAGTTTTGTGCTTGACTATAGTGATGGTGTTTGTGTTGTGTGAACTGCAGGTGATCTGAAAACCAAAGTTTGTGGGTGTAATATGGTGGTATGTTTGGTACTATTACAGTAATAATCTAATTTTAATTATAAACAACAACATTATGGAAAGATGCTACTCACCATATAGTGGAGATGTTGAGTTGCACACAGGCACAACAAAAAGACTGTTAACAGGTAAGTTTTTGGTCAAAAGACTTCCTTCTGAATTAGACAACATACACATATTCATGCAAACACAACTTGCTCACACATGACCAATTTCTCTAGTTGATGAGGCAGCTTACTTGTTTAGCAGTCTTTTTGTTGTGCTTGTCTGTGATTCAGTATCTCCACTGTATTGTGTGCCCAGAGGCCTAGGCAATTTGTTTGGACATCCAATCCCTAAGTAACTCATGGAATGGAATACAATTACTGCTCTACACTGGATGAGCCAAACCAATTGCAGCATACTGCATGATTTATGTTAACAAAACTATGAAACGAAATTAATTATCAGATGACACTAATTTGTTACTACATAATCATGGGAAGATGAGCACACAGACATAAATTTAGTGGCTGAGCTGCTAATCTAGAGGTTGTGATGGTTGCTTTGTGTGCTTATGAATGCATCTAATGATTATTTGGGAGGCTTAAGGAAACAGTCAGTGAATAATGTAAAAGAATACACGACTAAAGTGCTTAAATAAAAAGGGAAGCAAAGTTAATGAACTTTCAGGATTTAATGTAGACTAACCACACTATTAGATTTCATTGTCAGTTTATTCACAGGTGATAAAAATTTACGTTGAATGATGGCCTTACACATGATAATGTTACTCTCAGTGCTATAAGTGAAATAAAAAACAACTATCCTATCTGAGCATACACAGGCAATGACTAATGTATGCTGAAGGCAATGTGCAGGGCATCAAATTGTTAATCTGAATGGTCCTAATGTTTAACCAGTTCACTCAAGCCTATTGCAATAGCTGATACTTTAAATTATAGCTCAGCAAACTGCACACAGTGCTGTCACTTTAACACGTTGCTCATAGGTCACACCAAACCTCACCATCTTACTCCACTAAGAACAGCATCAAAAGAAGATCCCTCTGCCATTTCAGCTTGCTCCCTTAAACTCTCTCGCATGACTAACACTGTAGTCAGTCAGCTCTAAAGTTCTGGTGTTCTATAATATTATTTTAACTTACAAGATTTTTTAACATATTCAATTTCAAAGAGATAAGAACACATCTTTACGATTAATTAGCATCCCATTATAACATAGACTAATTTTAGATACAGCTGAAACTGTGTTTTCAGATAATTGTTTTACACTACAAATCAAAATTGCAGGAATCTAGTAAAATTCATGTACAGTATTTGGTCTTCACATTCCTGGAGTACTGCTCTAATCAGCTAACCTTCTTACAACATAATATTACCAAATCTTGGCTTAAAATACATATAAATAAATTGGGATAGTAAGGTAACTTGTTGGCAGAACACTAGGAAAATGCAGTTAATATGCAAAGGAGATTGCTTACAGAATACTTGTGTGACCTATCCTAAAATATACATTAAGTGTATGTGACACACACACCATATAGTACTAACAGGTAATACTGAACATATACGAAGAAGGGCAGCAAGTCTACCCACATGTTGTACAACCCGTTGGAGAGGGTCATGCAGATGTTGAAAAACCTGATTGACTGATTCTTAAGGATAGACTTCAACTGTTCCTCAAAAGCCTAATCAAAATGTTTCAAGAACCAGCATTCACTGAGGAATCCAGAAATGTAGCAAAATTTCCTATTTACCAATCCCATAGGTGACTTGAAGCACTCTCGCATGCATTATAAGCAAATGGAACAGGAAGAAGCCCTCCTAAATAGTACATTGGGAAATACCTTCTCCAGTGTCATTCACATTGTTTTGCAGAATATAGATGTAGATGAATATATTATGCAGAACATCTGTAACTTCTGAAAATTCTCAAAATATTCCCTTATTCACATGATACATAGTGAAATTGGCATGAGTGTTTCTTGTTTTGTTTCTGTACAGTAATACTATTGCTTAAACCACGTAAAGCAAAAATATAGATTACACCTGATGCTATAGAATGAAAATAGTTTTTCGTGGCACTTGAGATTTGAAAATTCAAAGTATTTCACAACACATTGCACAAATTTTGTTACAATCAACAAAAAAATCCCATTTAAATTTTACATAAAATTTTAGGATCTAGGTTTTCAAAGTGAATTTATCTGAGACAATGCAAGTCAGCTTAAAAAAATAAATGTATGGATTTTGCAAATAGCTGGTTCCATGATACTTTCTACACTAGCATGCAAAAGGTGAACAATGTAATGAAATTAACCACAGAAATAGTGAAAATATAGAAGTGCAACAAAGCACTTTTTTGCATAGGGTGGGTAACAATGTGCAATAGTTTTATAACTTTCCAACTCATAATCTTTAGATAAAATTTCCATAGAAACTCTGTATTCTCATATTAAATATATTACAAATCAACGCTTCATCCACTGAACTAAGATGTCAACACTTTGTGATGTAGGAGAGCACCGAGAATCTAAAAGAAATTTAAATACAGTTCCAGGAAAAGTATACTGTTACGTCACTCACACTGGATGTGTCACCATGAGATATTCCAAAACTGGCTTAGAAACTACTGATATAGTGCAACAGCATTCTGTTAAATAGTTGGTGATGACCATGATAGTAATAATAATAATAATAATAATAATAATAATAATAACTCAGTGTAGCTCAGTGGCCTGGTGCAAGTGTTTCAGTTGGATGCCACTTCAACAACTTGGTATCCCTTCCATTCCTGCTGAATCTTTATATCAATGACAAGTGAATGCTAGATTAATGGTAGACTGAAAATTCCATGGTCTGAGCAGGATTCTATCCCACAACCTCTTCATTCCCAGGCAGTGGCTTACCACTAGACTACTGGGCCCCACTTTGCAAAATAGATAATTGCCAATGTTTTGACTGTTTAATAACATACTGAACATCGGGCATCCCGGAAGAAAGTAGTCATCAAATTGGAACGTATTTTATATATTTTAAGATACAATGAAAATACTTGGGTGCATCATAACCCATCTCTTATCATGTTTGTCATTTGTATAATGAATGCATAAGGAAGCAATTTTTTGCTCTCTGTGATTGATCTCTCATCCTCTTGTAGTTCATTTAAGAGCTTGGTTCATAATCATAAAAAAAGTAAATTTAGATTCTTCACACTTACATTGTGTTCTTACTTTGTTTACTACGAGAGATTATTTGGCCTTGTTTTTTTTGTGTGTGTGTGTGTGTGTGTGTGTGTGTGTGTGTGTGTGTGTATGAGGTGTATGAGAGAGAGAGAGAGAGAGAGAGAGAGAGAGAGAGAGAGAGAGAGAGAGTTTTAATTTGCTCTGCTTTTTCGTGTCATAGCTGGAACTTGAAATAAGGAATGATTACAAGAGAACAATGTGTGAACTCAGCTTTCGTCGCACTATTCAACTATATCCAACTACCTATGCTTATGTGAGACCACCAGAACAGCAACAGTATACGGTGCCAGTGAAGGGTAAGTCTATGAAATAAGACATTTTTTCAACAATGTTCTTTTATTTTTAACAATGTTGCTGTGAGTACGTAGGGCTTATTTGAGTCTGCAGTTTTTGATATTAATCTTAATAGGTCTATCAAATTCCATAACTAGGTCCATATTGGCTATGTAGCATATATTTGTGGCTACTAAGTAAAGTAAATAGACTTGTTCAAATGACAAATGGCTACGTCTTCCCAGAACACTTTTTTTACTTTTTTAATATTATTTTGAAAATTAGTATATCATTGCACACCTATTTTTTGGAGCAAACATTCTTGATCATCTTTTGGTTTGGCTTTTATCGAATTCTTTGTGTAGAAGATCATATATAATATCAAAAATCAACTCCTGTCAGAGCCAACCAACTGAATTGGTCCTGTTGGTGTTTTCATTACGGTTGCCTTTAATTGAGTGGACTGTAAGATTCTGTTGGGAAATGGAATTCTCAAGGCACTAACAGAATTCTTTGTATATGTAGGAGGTTCTGCCTTCGTTAGAGAAAGGTCTCTTGGACAAATCACAACCGAGGGATAAAACTAAACTTGGAATGAGGGAACATAGCATATGGAGCCTCTCATAGTTCAGTACGGGGTGTTTTCCTGTTCTTAACATGCACCAGTGAGCTGTCTAAGTCTTTCTAATGACAGAATCATAGTAACTGTAGGTCTAAATCAGCCATACCTGATGTAGCCTGGATGATGGCTGAACAGGTGTATAAGTGACTGATAGCAAAAGCTTTATTGCTTCCTGTTTTGATGTAGCCTACCACAAATTCCTCTCCTGTGCTAACCTCTTCCTATCAAGGTAGCACCTGCACTTGGTGTCCTCAATTATTAGTTGACTATATTGCTTCCATAAGAAGCTCAGCTTCAGACGGCCTCCCACCATCATCATGCTCTCCAACCCACCCCGATTTTAATGATGTAGGGTGGCCATAATGACTAGCCATGGGAGGCTAAGTAGTTGTAAACATTGCCACCCCCAACCCACTTCCGGCACGCGCTACTGTTACCTGCAACCTCTCTTGTAAATTGAACATAGTAGTTTAGATCAATCTTTGAATCAACAAGTTGTCCCTGGAGTTGGAGCCAATTCCATCTCCCATACTCCCTTGAGCACCCACTCCCTCCCTATGGTGGAGTTCTGTGCTAAAATATGTGCATGCAATCACTTGCAGCCACTTGCCTGTTTTCTCTGAAAGCCTTCAGACCCCACCATTTGGTACAGTGTTTGATTATTGCTTGTTGGAAGATTTTGTTCTTTTTGGTATTCACTGTGGACTGATCTTCTAAGCTTATGACAACTCTCCTGTGTTACAGATTTTGTCCCTTGCCAACCTTCACTAGGTGAACTTGATCATTACTGACCACTAGGAACTGGGATTTGTTCCACTGATTACTGTGTCACTGAACACTGAGTGATGTTGTACCTCAGATACCAACATCAAGTAGGATCATAAGCTGGGGATGACCATTACTTACACTGAGCAGGAGGAGTCATGTCCACATACAAGTCTGTCAACAACACTTACGTTGGTGGAACCATCAACCAGCTGTCCACCTAAATGTATAGCCACTATAAAATTGTGGCTAAGGGCAGAATTAACCACTCAGTTGTGTAATGTACTGCTGAATACAACTTGCCAACATGCACAGCTTCAGTGACTGTTTCTCAACCCATACCTTCTGATTTAGTAATGTCATTTTTAAGAATTGTGTTAAACACGTGTATTGTTTATGCTTAGTTTTTTGTGTATGATAATTATTGTTGATTTTATTTCAATTGAGCTCTTGTTTTAACCAATGTGCTAAGCTTTCACAGTGAACCTCCCACTCTGCAGTTGTCTAACATTGCTAACAGAAATCAGTTTATCAAGCACAATAGTTTAGGTATTGGTACTGCAGGCATTGTCATTAACTTAATGTTTTTCACTTTACAGGCTGCATCGGCACTGGCATGAATGATTTTATTGGTAAAAAAAGTAACTTACCGCAGCTTACAATCTATGCAATACCTGAAAGCTATCACGCTATGCTGCATATAGTTGAAGAGTGTGACAAGGTTGCTAATATGAACCTTTTCACATCTGCATTTGGAAAATTTGTGCCACTTGAAGAATTTGAATCTACTCAGACTCATACTACTGAAAACGTATGTACAGTAGTCATTATATAAACCTCATGTGTGTTGGGTCACTGTGTTCTTACAATTGTAAAAATTGCACTGCAAAGAAAATGAATTTTTTCATGCAGTGATGGTGACATTTTTCCACCAGGGTTTTAAATTCTTTTGGACTCTCTTATTGGTAACATCATAAACACACACTACTAGTTTCTTCTCACACTGGCATTTTTAATTGTAAAAGTACGTCAACAAGTACGTCATAAGGAGCAGGCTATAAATTTCACTAAGTCTGTCGTACTGCATGCCAGAAAGCTAAGTTCATATTTGTATTTCTGCATCTACATGCATACCAATGGAAGTGTGTGGCAAAGGGTATTTGTCATTGAAACACTTTTAAGAGTTTCTTGTCATTTCATTTGTGTGTGGCTTGCTAATGCCTCTGTGCATGCTGCAGTTAGTCTAGTCTTGGCTTTGCATTCCTTATGGTAGCAATGCGAAGGGAACTGAAGTATGTATATATATAGATTCTTCTCTTAATATGGATTCTTGAAAACCTTGTAATTAATCTTTTGTGGGATAACTGATATTTATCATCACACATTTACCAACTCAGATTATTCATTTCATTGACACTCCCCTGTGAATCAAACTTGTGGCTATTCATATTGCCCTTATTTGTGTACAACTGATAGCTTCTATGAGTCCTATTTGAAATGGGTTCCTCACAAACATGAGTGGTGTTCTAAGATTGGACATGCAATAGTTTTGTAAGCAATTTCCTTTGTGGGCTGACTGTTTTTTCCCAATGCACTATCAGTGAAGCAAAGTCAGTCACTTGCTTTACCTACAAATGAGACCATGTGGTCATTCAGTCACCACACTTTTGTTACACCAAGTTATTTATACGAAGGGTAGTCATAAAGTTTGAATTATCACCACAAAAATATCAAGCTGTGTTTGTGATGGTGTTGATTCTTCTCTGCATATTCACCCTCCAATGTGACACTTTTTTTTCCAATGGTTAATGACTTGGCAGTGACTTTTAATTGTAGATATCTGCATTTTAATTCTTTAGGAAATGTTCCATGTTGAAAATCACCTCATTTTCATTCGGTAAATGCCTGACACACAATAGTTTCTTCGTCTGAGGGAAGAGTAAAAAGTCACCGGGTACTATGTCAGGAGGATAATTTAGATGGGGCCGGGGAGGGGGCGGCGGCAGAAGAAAAATTTGCCCGAAGAACAGCATGTATGACAAGATGACAAGTGTTCTGCGAAGAATGAAGTGGGACATCGTGGAACAATGACACTCCTTGTTTTACCACCACACTATGTCACTTAAAAACTCTAAACATCATCTTATCTGTTGACGATTGTGACTCCTCGTTTTTGTTTTTTTTCAATGTTGAATCCACATTTGCTTGTATCACTCATCCATTGTGATTAGGTGGTTAAAGAAGTCATTTGGATTGGCCTGACTTGGCTGTTACATTTGCACAGGTGTCTTGATTCTGCAAGCTTTTTGAAAGGGAGTGAGTAGTTGCAGGATGCAGTGGGGAGCAACCCTTGTCCTGTTCAAAATGTCATATGGGCCTCCAATTCTCCTGAAACACCTGATTTTTTAGAGAGATTGTCTGCCACATCATTTTTTGTTGTTGATATTTGTTTGAACAAACTCCAAGAATTTGCACCACCTAATCACTTTGTTATACGATAGTGCATTGTTGCTGTAGAGTTCCACCAACATAGCATTGATTGTTCCAGTATTGTTCTAACCTTGGTTGGTCTCATAGGAACTTACCTCCACCTACCATCTAAGCTTGGGCACAGTTTTTATGTTCGAGGGCTGTATGGTTGGTAAAAATGGGAGCTAACTCAGCTATAAATTCTGTATGGAATTCAGTAGGAATTCTATTGGATTTGATACAGAATTTATAACTGAGTTAGCTCCCATTTTTACCAACTATGCTCAATAATGGTCATTCTATTGGGTATTGGAGCCTTTTTTGTGATAACAGCTTTTCCTGAATGCCACTGACATTAATCCCTCATCATTGGATTGGTGTGTGAATTAAACTGAGGCAGTATTTTTGTACCTACCTTTGTAATGGAGCTTAACATTTCTGACCTCAGTTTTATTTCCTGTGTCATCCATGAAAGTCTGGCACTAACTTTGGTGCCACTGACAGTCTTTACATATAACTAGAATTTCTTTAGGTTTTGATCAAGGTGTTTTGGTTAGATTCTTCTACAGTGGTCACTGAAGCCTTCATGCATTGCCATTTTGACAGTGAAACGTATTTCATTCAGCATCTCTCTATCTGTAAGTTCCTCATGGAGTATACCACTACTGCCTGTTTATGTATTTGTAGTTTACTGAACATTTAAATCTTTCTGCTCATTTTGATTGTCCTTTGTACTTCAGTAATAATTGTTGCTACAACAGCAGTGATCATTGGTGCTAGTGTGATCATCCTGAAAGAAGTCAGGTCTATTTGTTGGCATTATGTCTAATACACACTGAAGCACCAAAGTAATTGGTACAGACATGCATATTCAAATACAGACATATGTAAGCAGGAAGAATACGCACTGCAGTTGGTAACGCCTCTATAAGACAACAAGTGTCTGGCGCAGTTGTTAGATTGGTTACTGCTGCTACAGTGGCATGTTATCAAGATGTGAGTGAGTTTGAACATAGTATTATAGTCGGCACATGAGCCAAGGTAGTGATGAAGTGGGATTTTGCCGTACGACCATTTCATCTCTAACTGACAAACCAGGGACTCCTAAGATACGACGTGGCAAACAAATGGTAATGAGATGGGGAGCTATTAATATCAATGGGGGCTACTCTGGGAAGAAGTTAGAGCTGGCAGAGGCTTCAAGTAAGATGGGGCTGGACGTTTTAGCTGTTATTGACATTATTGACATTCGGGTAAGGGGTGAGAAAGAAGAGGAAGTGGGAGAATACAAGGTCTACCTGTCAGGAGTCAAAGGAGGAATAGCACAATGGGGTGTAGGGCTTTACATCAGGAAAGAAATGGAACCCAGTGTAGTTGCAATAAGGTATGTAAACGAACGATTGATGTGGACAGATTTGACGGTGTCTAGCAAGAAAATTAGGATTGTGTCAGTATATTCGCATTGTGAAGGGACAGATCAAGATAAGATGGATAGTTTTTAGGAGGCACTCAGTGATGTAGTTGTTAGAGTAAAGGAAAAGTACAGTGTTCTGCTCATGGGTGATTTTAATGCCAGGATTGGAAATCGAACAGAAGGGTATGAAAAGGTTATGGGTAAATTTGGAGAGGACATGGAGCCCAACAGGAACGGGAAACAACTCTTGGATTTTTGTGCCAGTATGGGCTTAGTAATCACAAACTCCTTTTTTAAACATAAGAACATTCACCCGTATACTTGGGAAGGCAGGGGAACCAGATCTGTCATTGACTATATAATAACAGATCAGGAATTCAGGAAGGCTGTGAGGGACACACGTGTATTCAGGGGATTCTTTGATGACACTGATCATTATTTAATCAGCAGTGAAATTGGGATTGTGAGGCCGAAAGTGCAGGAGGTCAGGTCCATATGTAGGAGGATAAGAGTGGAGAAACTTCAGGATAAGGAAATCAGGCACAAGTACATAACAATGATCTCAGAAAGGTACTAGTTAGTTGAATGTAGTCAATTTACAGAAATTGGAAAAGGAATGGACAAGGTACAGGGACACAGTACTAGAAGTGGCTAAAGAATGTCTTGGAACAGTAGTGTGTAAAGATAGGATGAAGCAAACAGTTTGGTGGAATGACACAGTCAAGGCAGCCTGTAAAAGGAAAAAGAAGGCGTATCAAAAATGGCTACATACTAGAACTCAGGTAGACAGAGAAAGTTATGTTGAAGAAAGAAACAAAGCCAAACAGATAATTACAGCATCCAAGAAGAAATATTGGGAAGACTTTGGAAACAGGTTGGAGACTTTGGGTCAAGCTGCTGGAAAACCATTCTGGAGTGTAATTAGCAATCTTCGAAAGGGAGGTAAGAAGGAAATGACAAGTATTTTGGACAGGTCAGGAAAACTGCTGGTGAATCCTGTGGATTCCTTGGGCAGATGGAGGGAATATTTTGAAGAGTTGCTCAATGTAGGTGAAAATACAATCAGTAATGTTTCTGATTTCGAGGTACAATGGGATAGGAATGATGATGTAAATAGTATCACATTTGAGGAAGTGGAGATAATGGTCAGTAGATTGCAGTGCAATAAAGCAGCTGAGGTGGATGAAATAAGTCGGAACTCATCAAATACAGTGGAATGTCAGGTCTTAAATGGCTACACAGGATAATTGAAATGGCCTGGGAGTCGGGACAGGTTCCATCAGGCTGGACAAAAGCAGTAATCACACCAGTCTTTAAACATGGAAACAGAAAAGATTGTAACAACTACAGAGGTATCTCTTTAATCAGCATTGTGGGTAAAATCTTCTCAGGTATTGTTGAAAGGAAAGTGCGAGTATTAATTGAGGACCAATTGGACGAAAATCAGTGTGGGTTTAGGCCTCTTAGAGGTTGTCAGTACCAAATCTTTAGCTTACAGCAAATAATGGAGAAGTGTTATGAGTGGAACAGGGAATTGTATCTATGCTTTATAGATCTAGAAAAGGCATATGACCGGGTTCCTAGGAGGAAGTTATTGTCTGTTCTATGAGATTATGGAATAGGAGGCAAACTTTTGCAAGCAATTAAAGGTCTTTACATGGATAGTCAGGCAGCAGTTAGAGTTGACGGTAAATTGAGTTCATGGTTCAGAGTAGTTTCAAGGGTAAGACAAGGCTGCAACCTGTCTCCACTGTTGTTCATATTATTTATGGATTATATGTTGAAAACAATAGACTGGCTGGGTGAGATTAAGATATGTGAACACAAAATAAGCAGTCTTGCGTATGCGGATGACTTACTTGTGATGGCAGATTCGATTGAAAGTTTGCAAAGTAATATTTCAGAGCTAGATCAGAAATGTAAGGACTATGGTATGAAGATTAGCATCTCCAAAACGAAAGTAATGTCAGTGGGAAAGAGATATAAACGGATTGAGTGCCAAATAGGAGGAACAAAGTTAGAACAGGTGGATGGTTTCAAGTACTTAGGATGGCAACATAGTGAAAGAACTGGAAGCGAGGTGTAGCAAAGCTAATGCAGTGAGCACTCAGCTATGATATACTCTCTTCTGCAAGAAGGAAGTCAGTACCAAGACAAAGTTATCTGTGCACCGTTCAATCTTTCGACCAACTTTGTTGTATGGGAGTGAAAGCAGGGTGGATTCAGGTTACCTTATCAACAAGGTTGAGGTTACGGATATGAAAGTAGCTAGGATGATTGCAGGTACTAGTAGATGGGAACAATGGCAGGAGGGTGTCCACAATGAGGAAATCAAAGAAAAACTGGGAATGAACTCTATAGATGTAGCAGTCAGGGCGAACAGGCTTAGATGGTGGGGTCATGTTACACGCATGGGAGAAGCAAGGTTACCCAAGAGACTCATGAGTTCAGCAGTAGAGGGTAGGAGGAGTCGGGGCAGACCAAGGAGAAGGTACCTGGATTCGGTTAAGAATGATTTTGAAGTAATAGGTTTAACATCAGAAGAGGCACCAATGTTAGCACTGAATAGGGGATCATGGAGGAATTTTATAAGGGGGACTATGCTCCAGACTGAATGCTGGAAGGCATAATCAGTCTTAAATGATGATGATGATGATGATGATGATGACCATTTCATGAGTATACTGTGAATCAGGAATCTGGTAAAACATCAAATCTCGGACATTGCTGTGTCCAGAAATATCCTGCAAGAACGGGACCAATGCCAACTGAAGAGAATTTTTCAGTGTGACAGAAGTGCAACTATTGAGCATCAACAAGTGTCAGTGTACGAACCATTCAACAAATCATCATCAGTATGGGCTTTCGGAGCCAAAGGCCCACTCGTGTAACCTGACACAAAGCTTTATGCATCGCCTGGACCTCTCAACCTGACGTTTGACTGTTCATGACTGGAAACATGTTGCCTTGTTGGACAAGTCTCATTTAAAATTGTATTGAACGGGATGGTATGTGTGCAGTGTATGGGTATGGAGACAGCCTCATGAATCCATGGACCCTATATGTCAGAAGGTGACTGTTCAAGCTAGTGGAGGCTCTGTAATGGTGTGAGGCATGTGCAGTTGGAGTGATATAGAACCCCTGAAATATGTAGTTATGACTCTGACAGGTGACACATATGTAAGCATCCTGTTTGATCACCTGCATCCATTCATGCCCACTGTGCTTTCCAACGGACTTGGGCAATTCCAGCAGGACAATGCGACACCCGACACATCCAAAATTGCTACAGAGTGGCTCTAGGGACACACTGCTGGGTTTCAACACTTCTGCTGACCACAAAACTCCCCCAACATGAACATTGTTGAGCATATCTGGGAAGCCTTGCTACGTGCTTTTCAGAAGAGATCTCCACCTCCTTCACATTCTTATAGATTTATGGACACCCTGCAGGACTCATGGTATCAGTTCCTTCCAGCACTACTTCAGACATTAGTCGAATACATGCTACGTCGTGTTGCGGCACTTCCGTGTGCTCGTGGGGCCGCCACACGATATTAGGCAGGTGTACCAGTTTCTTTGGCTGTTCAATGTATTTGTGTCATGAATGGGCACATGAACTATTTATTCTAAGTAGCATTAAGAGAAAGTGTTTTATGTCATTTCACATTGTCTTGTCATGCCATCTCTTACAAAACTCTAACCCTCCAAACTCTTTGATGATTAATGTCTCATTCATTAATAAGAACATGGTTACGTCCTAGAGGTTTGATTTTCAGCTACATCTGGAAGTGAGTCAGTAGTTGATAGAAGGACCCAATTATAAGCAATGTTTACCCATGACGCTAAGTGTTGCCCAAACAATCTAGCATGCAGCTTCAGTTTCCACCTTGGTGGACTGAGTTTCTTCTCTATTGCTATGAATTCAACAACTTCATTTCCCATTAGCCTATCCTTTCAATATGCACTTAGATTTAGACAAAAAATTTCATTATTGTTAAATTTGGGATTCATGCAGTGTTCATATCGTATATCAAAAGTCATAGAATGATAATTATGAACACCTGTACAGATAACAGCAGAACTGTGTACCTATATAAAAACCTGAAACATTACTGACCTGTAACGGGAATCCAATAGCTACCTGAATGCAATTAGGTACTGGTAGTGTAACATTCTTGGTCACTTCAACAGCAACTGCTGAGCTTATCGGTATGGCATCTTGCTGTATAACTTATTGCTGGCACACTGGCCAACATATCCATAGAATTCAAGTAAACAGAAGTAATTGTAGATGCTGCAGTTTGTACCTTAATGTATGTATATAATTATGTATTTTTCTTTCATGACAATACTGTCAGTTTCTGTATATTTATGGACAGGAAAGATTTATATAAATTATGAAGAGAAAAATAATCCAAAATCTATGATTTGTAATTACTTAATGCAAAATTGACAGTTTTCACTAATTGTCATGAAATTTGGCATTTTCCCCAGTTCTGTGTAAAAATGAAAATCTGTGGGTGGTAGTTTACTAGTATTGGTAACTAACAGTTATTCAATGATGGAATTGGATTTTGACTTTTTTTTATCAAGTCTTAGAATTTAGTATTGTCTTAAAATAACAGTTGACTTCCCACGTAAAGAAAAAAGATGTGACTTCAAACTAACTGCATTCCAGTAACAGCACTAGTCATCATTATGATATTTCCCAACCCTTTTGCCGAATATGTTACACAAATAATTGTATTTTTAAGAGGTCTTTAATATGGTTCTAAATTAAACTATATATTTTAGTAGTACACAAATATAAATGTGAAAAAAATCAGGTATGACACTTTTTTTGCAAACATGTAAGCCAATGTGGCATCTGATAACCTCCCAACCTAATCTAGGCTCCAGCCTGTGCAACGGATCACGCTGTGATTACAGATCTCATTCATGAAATGGTAGCAATAGTATTGAACAAATATTGAAGTAAATATTATTCGTATGGATAGACCATATTTGCATGGCAACATGTGTTCTGTGCTGCAATTGGCTGATAGAAGCAAGTGAGTGGGAACAATGTTGATTATGTGTTTGTGAAGCTAAATTTCTGTAGTTGGCAATTTTCATATTTACTCTTGCTTATGACAAAATATATGCAGTTTAATTGATGCACTACATTAAAGATCTATTCAAACAACATTGTTTTTGGTATGATTTGTTGCCCAAAAATATAGGAAAATCTGACATTGCTGTATGAAAATATTACCTGTGTTCCAAGTTAAGACAGAGGATAGTTTTATCATTGTGAGAAAAATGAATTTATGGTGATTAAAACAGTAAGATTTTGAGAAATATAGGGACTAAATATATGAGGCACAAGTGAAGGAAATGCTGAAATGCCCTCTGTTGCATCTTCAAATCAGGCTTTTAACTATTCTGATCACAAATCCATGTATTAAAAATTTTGCACATGGATGGAGCATCAACCATAGCATTAAATCTTCTTGTAGTGTTAGTAAACAGTCAGTCAGTTGGAAAATGGAAGGTTTATTAAAATCCCTTTACCATAGTTTCAACATTTGTTAAAATGTTTTCTTCAGAAACAGGTTTTGAATGGAAACTTTTGTGATCGCTCCTTATATAAATGATTTTTTAATAATGTAAATAAATCTGATCTGTGATGTCAATATATATAATGCAATTCATAAGTATATTTTCATTTTCGATGTAAAGTGGAAAACAATTAAATAAGACAAAAATAGGAACATACAGTACTTAAAAAAAGCCGTCTGAAGCAATTACTGAAATTGAAAGAAAATAAAGCCACAACTGACAGAAGATAATGTAGAAAATAATGAGCATCAACAAAATTTGCAAAAAATAATACGCAAGCTGCCCATAATATAAAATAGTTTTTCCTGTTTCTCCTCATATTTTACATAACTACTCATTCAGCTATTTCAGTTATTTTCAATTGCAGCTGTTTTCTTGCTCTGTTATACTTCTTATCAAAGTATTGAAGTGGGATGTGATTCATTCCTCATTGTGTCTGCAGCATTTCATGAGTGGCACATTGTTCTGGTGGTTACAAATGGCTAACGTCGTGGGCCACTCACTGAACATTCACTAAGTTTGGGTACTAGAGTTCCACACTGGTCACTGTGCATGATTCCTCAGTTTTGAGCATACTTTTGACCATCATTTAGCAGGATAACTTTGTCTCTCAGGTAGGGAAATCCTGCCTTATTTGTCTCTGCCTGGATTTTGAGAAAATTCAAAACCCCAAAAAACTCATTCTTAGTGTGAGCTCTACACTGAATAAGTGAATGGTTACTGAGGGCAGACAGTCATTAGTGATTGGACTCTGTGGCACTTGATACACATCAGTTGTATTAGGTTTACTCAAGCATTTGGAAAAATTTTTCACCATTCATCCATTGTTTCCCAAAGGCCCATGAGACTACCAATTAAGGGGGCCACATGTGTATATACACTTCAACAATTGATAGAACTGGATCACATTACTTCTGAAACATGGTAAAAGTCATGACGGCCCTTGCTACTACCTATTGTGCCTCATTATCGCCACCTGAGGAACAGCGTTATAATGGAACTACATGATTGCTAGAGATACAAACGCCATCATCACAGTCCCTATTACCAGTAATTTGTAGTGTGATTTGTATATCTATGGCTGTAATAGTGATCAAGATGAAAACAAAATTCTCTTAACAGAGATTCCATAAAATGACTGTTGTCTGTGACTAGGACTTGTCAATAGTGTAATACTTGTGCTGTATGTTATAGTTCAGTGACTGCAAACCCATCAATACTAAAAGCACAACCTTAGTGTTATAAAGCTTTGGAATGAGGTTGTTACATTTATTGTTGCCATATTTTGTACATTTAACCAAAAAGGTGCAATGTCGTTGAAATCATGAAATGTTCCCCAGAGCCAAATCTGTACTTCTTAATGTTTGTAATTTAAGTACAGTTACAAATCAGACTTTTGCCTTTAACAGAAGAGACATAAATGATCCCAGATGTAAAAATAATCTGGATGAGGGTGAGTAGGACTTAACACACCAAGACTTCTGTACAAACTTAATTATGTATACAGATTGGTTCATTCATCGCAGGAATTGACAGTTTCAACAATTTTTTATTTTTGCGTATTATTGACATTAATAATGGCAAGATATCAAAATATGTGACATAAATGGCCGTATCTTTTGATTGGATTGAAATAGAAACTTTAATATTTTAGACCGCCAATTGACCATGGACTTTAGTATGTGGAAAAATGTCACAGTGATTTCTAAAAAGCTTATGATTCCATACTTTTGACAATAAACGTAGGTGTGGTACTATGATGTGATGTACCAAGTGAAATTTGTGACTGCATTGAGTACATTTTGACAGGGAGGATGCAGTATGTTATGTGGGATGTAGAGTTATTGTCAGATGTAGAGTAACTTTGGTTATGCCTCAGAGAAGTGTGTTGGGACTCTTACTGTTCATTTTCTTTGTTAATGACCTTGTGGGCATTATTAATGGTAACCTTAGACTTTTTACAGATGATGCAGTCATCTATAATGAAGTACTATCTGAAAGA